>NC_133324.1:989677465-990004594 GCF_042186555.1 Aquarana catesbeiana | reverse complement strand
ACATGGTCGGGTCTACTAGTGCCCCAGCGATGACGGCGGTACATGCTATATGTGACGTTCATATTGGTGTGAGGAGTTTTGACAGACTAGTAAAATCCAAACAGACACCTGTCAATAGAACTTAACAACAAAACATTTCTAGAGGGTAAAATTAATTATAATTTTAACAATAGCTCTGGTTCTTGCCAGTTTTGGTATCGGGATAACTAGGTAGCCCACAAGTGTGCTTCAACTGTAGTTTGGTATTAATGTGGATCTACAGCAGTGGTTCTCAACTCCAGTCCTCGGGACCCACCAACAGGCCAGATTTTAAGTATTACCTTGGGGAGATGCAGACTAGAATACTGCAATCACTGAGCATCAAGTGATATCACCTGTGATGTATTTCAGCTATCTTGCAAACCTGGCCTGTTGGTGGGTCCTGAGGACTGGAGTTGAGAACCACTGATCTACAGCTTATAAGGTAATTTCCCATAAGGCAAGAGGTTCATGTGTGCTGGTGAAACTCGTCCCAGCATCTTATGTCGCGGCCGATCGTGAGGATCTGATGGTGCGAGAGAAGGTAAGAATGGCAGGGACAGCTGGAAGGGAATTGCTTGTACACAGTGGGGGCTTGAGCTTATGAAATGCTTGAACAATTTCTCATCCATTGAGGATAGGATGTTTCATGTAACTGTTGAAGCTACAAGGAAGTTCCCACAGTCCAAGGGGGTTTCTGGGAATTCATAAGTAAAGATTGTTATATCTGGATCGGGGATAGCAGTGACAAAGTTCAGGCCCATATGGATAAGGTTTAGATCCCTACAAGACAAAGCCAGAGCTATAGCTAGTGAAGGTTGGAATCCTTTTTAAGGGTTTGGGAATCGTTGGGAATTTAATTTTTATCTTGCAGCGGATCATAGTGAAGGAAGTAGGGGTCATTATACTCATGTTGTTTTTGTTTCTATTCCTTCTATATGCCATGATGAGGTGCTCCTGTTGCCTGATTGGACGCGTGACCAGAGCCTGAGCAGATGACCACATCTTCCCTGATGAGACGCCCCGAAGCCCAACCCACGTACAAGACACAGAGGATCCCAGACCGACCGGCGACTACTACAGCTCACCATGTCATCTCCAACAGAGTCTACATGTCAAGCCGTGTTTTACTTTTTATGGACTAAGAAGAAGATCAGGATTCATCGAGGGACACATGGGATCATATGACAAGAGGAGGGAACTGTTGTGGAAAATTTTATATTAATGTATTGTCATAAATCTCCCAGTGTCTGATCTCTCGCAGCCAACTCTAAAGAGCTGACTGGGGCAGACTGACGCTGGTTGAGACCTGTTAGGTGGTGGAAAACTTCCTGGTGTTTGGAGAGAAGTGTTTGCTGGGAGAGGACATGTCTGCCAGCAAAGGGCCCCTGTGCAATGCACAGAACGATCGTCTGGTGGGAATGCGTTCGCTCTGCAAAGACATTATCGGTTTAGAGGTGATTTGCTCTTGTCACCCCTGGTATGTCTGATCAACATGTTTGGGGTGCCATGACATACACCTGCAGATAATATCCCATGCACGAGGAACTTTAGTCATCGTATTTGGTTATTTGGTTATTGTATATTGTATCATGTCCTGGAGTAATTGGTGGTTGTTTTGTGTTCTGTTGTTAAATCCTTATATGGTCATTCACATCCTGTGCTCATATCCTGTGAGGTCATATCCTGTGAAGGAAGCGATTGGCTGTTGGGGCCAGGGCTTCTTGTTTGTGATTGCTTTTGTTGTTTTTGAATAAAGAGCCAGGAGTCTGCTCGGCAAGCAGTCTTGCTGGGATGAGAACGTAAGGATCTGTTGTCTGTCTGTTTGTGGGGAATGAGGCACACACCAGAGGATGGGCTACACCAGAGGATGAATACGATCAAAAGGTGAGATGCATTTATATTATTAGACGAAATTGTTATTATTATTAGAAACAGGAGATTTGGCTGTGTGCTCTGTGTGCAGCCAAATTTCGCTGTCAACCTGGACAAGGAGCTGCAGCTGCTCAGGACTAGGGGTGGGCTCAGGTGTGTTCAGGATCGTAGTCCCAACCCACCTGAGTAATCCTGCCAGGAAGCCGGTAATGCACATCGCCAATCGTGTGAGCAGCTGCGGGCCGGGAAATGCCTCACTGCCTATGATTGGTGGTGTGCAGTGATGGCTTCCTGGCGGGATTACTCAGGTGGGTTGGGACTACGATCCTGAACAGGCCTGAGCCGTCCCTACCCAGGACTGTGCACAAGCCATCGCCCAATACTTGCTTCACAAATTAGATGGAACCCGGCCAGTGGTGTATAATAATGTGTGCAAAATTGTGTGGGGGCACCCGAGGGAGGGGGGGTGGCCCACTGGGCCCTGGGTAGGGGGGCCCCACTGTGCACTGGGTAGGGGGGCCCACTGTGCCCTGGGTAGGGGGGTCCCACTGTGCCCTGCCACACATAACACATAAGAAGTAATCCTTCATATTTTATCAACAGCACCGGATCAGCTGCTGCTTTAAAGGATAAGTTCACCTTTTGGATCATGCAGCTGCAGTCCCCCCATGTGTTCCAGGCACTCTCTGTCACTGAAAATAACTTGGCCCAGTGGGTGGAGTTCTGTGAGTCCTGACAGCCTTTGCAGCTGATGGCTTGTAGTTTCAATGAACTACCACAGTGCTGTTGATGGCGCTGTTGAGTGCTCAAGTAGTTCATTGATTCTTCCTGTCGGATTGTATCTGTCTGTCTGTATGAGGTACCAGCAGACAGATCTACTGAAAGGAGCCTTGGGTCATAATTGGTGAATGCAGGCGTACTGAACCACCCCCCTCCCTCGTCCTTGACATTTGCAATGTCCCTCCCTCTGCTGCTCCAAGGGCCCAGTCACATACGCAGCAATGACTGCCACTCCTCTGAAAAGTGATCTATGCTCAGATCACTTTTCCGAGGGTTGTGACAGACAGTGAGGAGGCGATATACCATCTCCTTACTGCCTGTTTTACCCACTAAATGCTGTATTGCTTGTGGTTGCACCACAGCCACATTCGCTTGAATCGGTGGGCAGTAAAAACATGGTTCAACTGCATTGTTCTATCACCCCCAACCACACACGTGATAGAATACTAAATGAGAAAAAAACAGAGATGCAGAGTCCTTTGGAAAGAGTTACCACTGGAAGTGACCTCTCCCCCCTCCTCCCTCCCTCCTCTCTCCCCCCTCTCCTCCCCCCCCTCTCTCCTCTTTCCCCCCTCCTCCCTTCCTCCCCCCTCCTCCCTCTCTCTCCCCTCCTTCTCTCCCACCCTCCCTCTCTCTCTCTCCCCCTCCTCCCTCTCTCTCTCCCTCTCTCTCTCCCTCCCTCTCTCTCTCCCTCCCTCTCTCCCCTCCTCTCTCTCTCCCTCCCTCTCTCCCCTCCTCCCTCTCTCCCCTCCATCTTTCCCCCTCCCTCTCTCCCCCTCTCTCTCTTTCCCCCTCCCTCCCCTCTCCCCCTCTCTCCCCCTCCCTCTCTCTTTCTCTCCCTCCCTCCTCTCCCCCTCCCTCTCTTCCCCTCCCTCTCTTCCCCTCCCTCTCTCCCCCTCCCTCCTCTCTCCCCTCCTCCCTCTCCCCCCTCCCCTCTTTCCCCCTCCCTCTCCCCTGCCTCTTTTTCCACTCTCCCCTCTTTCTTCTCTCCCCTCTCCCCACGTCTCTCCCTCTATTCCCCTTCTGTCTCTCTCCCCCATTCCTTCTTCTCACCCCCCTCTTTCTCTTTTCCTCCCTTTAGTCTCTAATAGAAAAAAATAAAGTTATGGGGGGGGGGGGGTTGATGGGGGCTGGGGGGTTGCAACCTTGTCTGGGAGGAGCTGAGTGGGAGCCAAAAGTCCACACAAGATAATTAGCCCCCCAACCTCCGCTGGCATCTTTTCTGTACTGTGTATCCGGTGGGCACTACCTAAAACTACTGAAAACCACATCCAGTTTTCCAGCCCAGTGCACACCACAGCAAAAACTGGATGTGGAAGTAAAAGGGGGTCAGTGGATTCAAACAGGCAGCAAGGAGGTGACATACTGTATTACCTCCTCACAGCTAGATTGGGGTCTGTGTACAGGGGTCTGTGTATGGGGAGGGGTCTGTGTATGGGGAGGGGTCTGTGTATGGGGGGTCTGTGTATGGGGAGGGGTCTGTGTATGGGGAGTGGTCTGTGTATGGGAGGGTCTGTGTATGGGGGGTCTGTGTATGGGGAGGGGTCTGTGTATGGGGAGGGGTCTGTGTATGGGGGGTCTGTGTATGGGGAGGGGTCTGTGTATGGGGAGGGGTCTGTGTATGGGGGGTCTGTGTATGGGGAGGGGTCTGTGTATGGAGGGTCTGTGTATGGGGGGTCTGTGTATGGAGGGTCTGTGTATGGAGGGTCTGTGTATGGGGGGGTCTGTGTATGGGGGGTCTGTGTATGGGGAGGGGTCTGTGTATGGGGGTCTGTGTATGGGGAGGGGTCTGTGTATGGGGGTCTGTGCATGGGGAGAGGTCTGTGTCTGGGGGTCTGTGTATGGGGAGGGGTCTGTGTACGGGGGGTCTGTGTATGGGGAGGGGTCTGTGTATGGGGGTTTGTGTATGGAGAGGGGTCTGTGTACGGGGGTCTGTGTATGGGGAGGGGTCTGTGTATGGGGGGGTCTGTGTATGGGGAGGGGTCTGTGTATGGGGAGGGGTCTGTGTATGGGGGGTCTGTGTATGGGGGGTCTGTGTATGGGGGGTCTGTGTATGGGGGGTCTGTGTATGGGGGGTCTGTGTATGGGGGGTCTGTGTATGGGGGGTCTGTGTATGAGGGGGTCTGTGTATGGGGGTCTGTGTATGAGGGGGGTCTGTATATGGGGGGGCTGTGTATGAGGGGGTCTGTGTATGGGAGGGCCTGTGTATGGGGGTCTGTGTATGGGGGGTCTGTGTACGGGGGGGTCTGTGTATGGGGGGTTTATACTGTGTGTGTCGGTAAATTCCCCATTGTTCCAGCACTGAGAGATGTCCTCTCTGTCCTCTGTTCTGCATACACTTCATTTACAAGGACAAACTATCTCGGTTGGGAAGGAGATTGTCTCGACAGATATGAGAGTAACCCTTTAATATTTCGGGCTATCCACAAATTAGACCAATCAGAAAATGTAATCCAGAAATCTTGTGTCATATTAATCAGATGCTCTGACAGTCGTATTACTGACCAGGGCACTTCCGGCAGGCTGCCTGTGGTGGAACCCCAAGAAGGTACGGGATGAAGGTCTATTAGAGTTGTCACCTCATCCGTATGAAAGCGAACACATATGAATTACACGGGTTCTGAGGCTAATTTAAACACTTCAATACCGGGGGGCACTTAGACACCTTCCTGCCCAGACCAATTTTCAGCTTTCAGCGCTGTCGCAATTTGAATGACAATTGCGCGGTCATACATCACTGTACCCAAACAAAATTTTTATCATTTTGTTCCTACAAATAGAGCTTTCTTTTGGTGGTATTTGATCACCTCTGCGGTTTTTATTTTTTGCGAAACAGATAAAAAAAGACCGAAAATTCTGAAAAAAATAAAAGTTTTGCTTTTGTTTTTGTTTAAAAATTTTGTAAATAAGTAAGTTTTCTCCTTCACTGATGGGCACTGATAAGGCGGCAGCGATGAGGTGGCACCAATGAGCGGGCACTGACGGGCACTGACGATGGGCACTGATATGCGGCACTGATGGGCACTGGTAGGCGGCACTGATGGGTTGCACTGATATGCAGCACTGATGGGCATTGATAGGCGGCACTGATGGGCACTTATGGGTGGCACTGGGTGGCACTGGTGGGCACTGATAGGCAACACCTATGGGCACTGAAAGGCTGCACAGATGGGTTCTTATGGGTGGCACTGATGGGCACTGATAGGTGGCACTGCTAGGCACTGATAGGCGGCATTGCTGGGCACTGATAGGCGGCACTGATGGGCACTGATACGTGGCACTGATGGGCACTGTTACGCGGCACTGATGGGCACTGATACGCGGCACTGATGGGCACTGATACGCGGCACTGATGGGCATCCCTGGTGGCACTGGCAGTGGTAGGCATGGGAGTGATTGGCAGCTTGCCTGGGCACTGATTGGCAGCTGCCTTTGCACAGATCAGTATTTCCCTGGGGGTCTAGGGGGCATACCTGGTGGTCCAATGTGGCTGGCTTCCCTGGTGGTCCTGGGCGGCTTCCCTGGTGGTCCTGGGTAGGATCCGAGGGGGGGCTGTGCTGTTAAACAATCAGCACAGACCCCCCCTGTCAGGAGAGCAGCCGATCGGCTCTCCTCTACTCGCGTCTGTCAGACGCGAGTGAGGAAAAGCCGATCACCGGCTCTTCCTATTTACATTGTGATCAGCCGTGATTGGACACGGCTGATCACGTGGTAAAGAGTCTCCGTCAGAGACTCTTTACCTAGATCGGTGTTGTGGGGTGTCAGACTGACACCCCGCAACAACGATCGCGGCGATGCGCGACCCCGGGGGCGCGCAGCGGCTCAATATCCTGAGGACGTCATATGACGTCCAGTCAGGATAATGAAACCACTTTGCCGACGTCATTCTGCTATATGGCGGGCGGCAAGTGTTTAATGTAGATAAGACACCAAGTGAGTTTTATTACCACCTTAATCAGCCACAGAACCCGTGTAATTCATATGTGTTCAGGTTTATAGGGATGAGATGACAACCCTACTGTCTAGAAGACTCAGCCCGCTGTGATGGGTGAAGATTGGGGCCTGTTTTCTGGTAGTTGTTTGAATCGAGACCTCGCGGTAGGATTGGTAAGATGTTTGAATCGAGACCTCGCGGTAGGATTGGTAAGTTGTTTGAATCGAGACCTCGCGGTAGGATTGGTAAGTTGTTTGAATCGAGACCTCGCGGTAGGATTGGTAAGTTGTTTGAATCGAGACCTCGCGGTAGGATTGGTAAGTTGTTTGAATCGAGACCTCGCGGTAGGATTGGTAAGTTGTTTGAATCGAGACCTCGCGGTAGGATTGGTAAGTTGTTTGAATCAGGATGTCAGAGAATCAATAAGAAAAGAGCTTGCCAATATCGGAAGGTTCCTGTGCGTTTGCGCAGCGGAGCCGCGCTTCGGCGCATGCGCGTTAGCAAAGTAGCGGCACACGGGTTCACTACACGGCGTAACGGCGTAATGGCGTACAAACGTTCGTTCGTCAGCGTTACACCCCCTTTCTGGCCTATATAAGGACTGACTTGTTCTCTGTTTAATTGCTGGTTTGTCTTTCAGCTTCCAGTGTTCCGTTCCTGATTCCTGCTACTTGTGTTTACCTGTTTGACCCGGATTTGCCTGACCTACCTTGTTTCTCTCCAGTGTTTGACCTCGGCTTGTTAAAAGGACTTCTCCGCCATCTGCTTCCAGTGTTTGACCCTCGGCCTGTCTCCAGATTCTCCTGCCTTCTCGTGTATGACCCCGGCTTGTTTAACGGACTCCTCTGCTGACATCTCCAGTACATTACCTCTGGCTTGCCTTCAGGACTTCTCTGTTTACAGTCTGCTGTGTTTGACCCTCGGCCCGTTTAAAGGACTTCCTTATCTACCAGTCTCCAGTATATGTTCCCGGCCTGCATCACAGACTCTCCATTACTGGGTTCTCCGTGCCTGATCTCCTGCACCTCACTCAGCTCCCGTTGTGTTTACGGGTTAGAACCCCAGCCGGGTCTTCTTCTCCAGTTCCAGGGGCAGAGTCACCACTGCTCTCATCTCACCGTTACAGAAGTCCTCCTCTCAAGAGCTACCTGCCTGCTGGCGACCCGTGCCTCTCTGTGCCCTATACCCTCTGTACCATCACCAGGGGTATAGTGCGCTTAGCTGCAAGGGAAGCCACTCCCAGCATCTTGGCTTCGGTGAGTACCCGTGATACAGGACCCTGCCGTAGGATTGGTAAGTTGTTTGAATCAGGACCTCGCGGTAGAATTAGTAAGATGTTTGAATCGGGACCCCGCGGTAGGATTGGTAGGTTGTTTGAATCAGGACCTCGCGGTAGGATTGGTAAGATGTTTGAATCGGGACCTTGCAGTAGGATTGGTAAGATGTTTGAATCAGGACCCCGCGGTAGGATTGGTAAATTGTTTGAATTGGGACCCTGTGGTAGGATTGGTAAGATGTTTGAATCGGGATCTCGTGGTAGGATTGGTAAGTCGTTTGAATCAGGACCCCGCGGTAGGATTGGTAAGATGTTTGAATCGGGACCTCACGGTAGGATTGGTAAATTGTTTGAATCAGGACCCCGCGGTAGGATTGGTAAGATGTTTGAATCGGGACCTCGCGGTAGGATTGGTAAATTGTTTGAATCAGGACCCCGCGGTAGGATTGGTAAGATGTTTGAATCGGGACCTTGCAGTAGGATTGGTAAATTGTTTGAATCAGGACCCCGCGGTAGGATTGGTAAATTGTTTGAATTGGGACCCTGTGGTAGGATTGGTAAGATGTTTGAATCGGGATCTCGTGGTAGGATTGGTAAATTGTTTGAATTGGGACCCTGTGGTAGGATTGGTAAGATGTTTGAATCGGGATCTCGTGGTAGGATTGGTAAGTCGTTTGAATCAGGACCTCACGGTAGGATTGGTAAATTGTTTGAATCAGGACCCCGCGGTAGGATTGGTAAGTTGTTTGAATCGGGACCTCACGGTAGGATTGGTAAATTGTTTGAATCAGGACCCCGCGGTAGGATTGGTAAGATGTTTGAATCGGGACCTCGCGGTAGGATTGGTAAATTGTTTGAATCGGGACCTCGCGGTAGGATTGGTAAATTGTTTGAATCAGGACCTCGCGGTAGGATTGGTAAGTTGTTTGAATCAGGACCTCGCGGTAGGATTGGTAAGTTGTTTGAATCAGGACCTTGCGGTAGGATTGGTAAGTTGTTTGAATCGGGACCTCGCGGTAGGATTGGTAAGTTGTTTGAATCAGGACCTCGCGGTAGGATTGGTAAATTGTTTGAATCAGGACCCCGCAGTAGGATTGGTAAATTGTTTGAATCAGGACCTCGCGGTAGGATTGGTAAGTTGTTTGAATCAGGACCTCGCGGTAGGATTGGTAAGTTGTTTGAATCAGGACCTCGCGGTAGGATTGGTAAGTTGTTTGAATCAGGACCTCGCGGTAGGATTGGTAAGTTGTTTGAATCAGGACCTCGCGGTAGGATTGGTAAGATGTTTGAATCAGGACCTCGCGTTAGGATTGGTAAGATGTTTGAATCAGGACCTCGCGGTAGGATTGGTAAGATGTTTGAATCAGGACCTCGCGGTAGGATTGGTAAGATGTTTGAATCAGGACCTCGCGGTAGGATTGGTAAGATGTTTGAATCAGGACCTCGCGGTAGGATTGGTAAATTGTTTGAATCAGGACCTCGCGGTAGGATTGGTAAGTTGTTTGAATCAGGACCTCGCGGTAGGATTGGTAAGTTGTTTGAATCAGGACCTCGCGGTAGGATTGGTAAGTTGTTTGAATCAGGACCTCGCGGTAGAATTGGTAAGTTGTTTGAATCGGGACCTCGCGGTAGGATTGGTAAGTTGTTTGAATCAGGACCTCGCGGTAGGATTGGTAAGTTGTTTGAATCAGGACCTCGCGGTAGGATTGGTAAGTTGTTTGAATCAGGACCTCGCGGTAGGATTGGTAAGATGTTTGAATCAGGACCTCGCGTTAGGATTGGTAAGATGTTTGAATCAGGACCTCGCGGTAGGATTGGTAAGATGTTTGAATCAGGACCTCGCGGTAGGATTGGTAAGATGTTTGAATCGGGACCTCGCGGTAGGATTGGTAAGATGTTTGAATCGGGACCTCGCGGTAGGATTGGTAAATTGTTTGAATCAGGACCTCGC
This sequence comes from Aquarana catesbeiana, assembly GCF_042186555.1. Lineage (NCBI taxonomy): Eukaryota > Metazoa > Chordata > Amphibia > Anura > Ranidae > Aquarana > Aquarana catesbeiana. The sequence goes on along the minus strand of NC_133324.1, from coordinate 989,994,760 downwards.
GGTAGGATTGGTAAATTGTTTGAATTGGGACCCTGTGGTAGGATTGGTAAGATGTTTGAATCGGGATCTCGTGGTAGGATTGGTAAGTCGTTTGAATCAGGACCCCGTGGTAGGATTGGTAAGTTGTTTGAATCGGGACCTCACGGTAGGATTGGTAAATTGTTTGAATCAGGACCCCGCGGTAGGATTGGTAAATTGTTTGAATCGGGACCTCGCGGTAGGATTGGTAAATTGTTTGAATCGGGACCTCGCGGTAGGATTGGTAAATTGTTTGAATCAGGACCCCGCGGTAGGATTGGTAAATTGTTTGAATCAGGACCTCGCGGTAGGATTGGTAAGTTGTTTGAATCAGGACCTCGCGGTAGGATTGGTAAGTTGTTTGAATCAGGACCTCGCGGTAGGATTGGTAAGTTGTTTGAATCAGGACCTCGCGGTAGGATTGGTAAGATGTTTGAATCAGGACCTCGCGGTAGGATTGGTAAGATGTTTGAATCAGGACCTCGCGGTAGGATTGGTAAGATGTTTGAATCAGGACCTCGCGGTAGGATTGGTAAGATGTTTGAATCAGGACCTCGCGGTAGGATTGGTAAGATGTTTGAATCGGGACCTCGCGGTAGGATTGGTAAGATGTTTGAATCGGGACCTCGCGGTAGGATTGGTAAATTGTTTGAATCAGGACCCCGCGGTAGGATTGGTAAATTGTTTGAATTGGGACCCTGTGGTAGGATTGGTAAGATGTTTGAATCGGGATCTCGTGGTAGGATTGGTAAGTCGTTTGAATCAGGACCCCGTGGTAGGATTGGTAAGTTGTTTGAATCGGGACCTCACGGTAGGATTGGTAAATTGTTTGAATCAGGACCCCGCGGTAGGATTGGTAAGATGTTTGAATCGGGACCTCGCGGTAGGATTGGTAAATTGTTTGAATCGGGACCTCGCGGTAGGATTGGTAAATTGTTTGAATCGGGACCTCGCGGTAGGATTGGTAAATTGTTTGAATCAGGACCCCGCGGTAGGATTGGTAAATTGTTTGAATCAGGACCTCGCGGTAGGATTGGTAAGTTGTTTGAATCAGGACCTCGCGGTAGGATTGGTAAGTTGTTTGAATCAGGACCTCGCGGTAGGATTGGTAAGTTGTTTGAATCAGGACCTCGCGGTAGGGTTGGTAAGTTGTTTGAATCAGGACCTCGCGGTAGGATTGGTAAGTTGTTTGAATCAGGACCTCGCGGTAGGATTGGTAAGATGTTTGAATCAGGACCTCGCGGTAGGATTGGTAAGATGTGTAGCGGTCACTTATTTGCTTAAATAATGCCTATTATGTTATGTTATGTTATATCTTATCCTCTGGTGCCATCTAGCAGCCAAAGTGCAAAAGGACTGAATCTTTATTTCTATTATGATTATTCAAGTTGACCTGGAAGTCTTTTGTTTGTTTACATCCAGACATTAACTTAACCCATCCACAATGCTCAGTGACTCCCATGAATCTTAGGGAACAGAACTGCATTGTGGGAAGATTATAAAAAGGCTGGGAGCGGCCATCTTAGGTCTCTTGGACACGCATGGCCAGCCTGGAAGGATCTGTGTGAGATTTCCAGCACAGCGCGGCCTACCTCTACGCAGTATTGTGTCATCCCACAGAGCTGGACTGACGACGGGGCAAGACTGGGAAGGAGCCAGAGGAGCCTGTCGTAGTCATCTGGGAGTTCCGGAGCGTCTTGTGGAGAGGAGCAGCACAGCAGTGCCGGACGGCCGGAGACAGAACCCTGCACAGCAGAACGGAGTCTTCTGACAGCACTGTCCTGGTTGGGTGAGAGGAATGTTGCCCACAAGATTCTTGATGCACTTTCATACCTCAGTTTACACAAGACAGAGTTGCTGGGACCCATAGTCCTACAAGTAGAGTCAAAGAGAATTCAACACTAAGTCACTGCATCAAAGTTAGTTATACTGCGGCTGCACTAGAGCTCCCTAGTGTTGTATTGTACTTAATCAAGTCAACATCTGGTTTTAGTACAGTCTTAAGCGCGAAGGAAATAGGACAGTGCTCAGAGTGGGATACTCTCACTCTGAAGGTTATCCTATTTACTTTGTTATACCTCTCACATATTACTTCAGACATTATACACCTGTATTGTACCTTTGTAAGGTTTAGTTGTCTGTCAGACTATGTTGGTCTGACAGTACAACCATTGTAGTCTAACCCTTCTAATACAACAACAGTAAATACGGCTATTATTTAAGTACAACTGTGTGGGGTAGCAGAGTACAGGCCCAAATAAATCAGCAGCTCCTTCGGGGGTCCGTGCTACACATGTTTGAATTGGGACCTCGCGGTAGGATTGGTAAGATGTTTGAATCAGGACCTCGCGGTAGGATTGGTAAGATGTTTGAATCAGGACCTCGCGGTAGGATTGGTAAGTTGTTTTAATCAGGACCTCGCGGTAGGATTGGTAAGTTGTTCCCTGTATCTTTCGTATCCAGCTCACTCCTTTTGGCTGCCTATCATTTCATTCCTCCACACTAGAGGGCGCTGGTTCTGGCAAGCCATAGAGCCGCTCTGTAATGCAGTCAGCTTGTTGATCAGGAGCTTTTTCTTCCTGCAGGTCTGGGGTCATCTGTGGTCAGGAGCTCAGCATTGGGAAGAAGTCTGCAGATATCTCTGTAAGTATTTACACTGCAGAAAGGCGGGCACCCAGGAACACGTGTCAGACCCAGAGGGGGAGGAGTCCCATGGATTCCTTTCTGTGCTGAAGATGGCGGCCATTGTTGGAAGCGAGTGAGCAGACTGGTGTGCTGCAGGTAGGGTTGCCTCCTCATCCCTTTAAATCTGAACACATATGAATTACACGGGTTCTGTGGCTGATTAAGGTGGTAATCACAATCACTTGGTGCCTTATCTGCATTAATCACCCTCAGAACCCGAGTAATTCATATGTGTTCAATTATAAAGGGATGAGGTGGCAACTCCACTGACAGGGCAGTATGTGTTCAGCCCCGGGGTAATGGTACCTGTTGGGGGGGCACTGGCAGGTGGGGTGCAGGCTTCTTGGGGTACCATGTTTGTTTTACTCCTTGTTGCTGTGAGACTTCCTGGAGGGGGTCAGCAAACTGCTTTCTCTAATAGGGGGAGCATGGCTGGGAGGGGCGTGCGGCCACCACCATCAGGTCCAGAAGATGATGGACGAAGTCTCGCTGATACGGTGTCCCCTGAGGAGCCAGGTATGGCGGGTGGTTCATGGCCTCTGCGTTTATCTGGTCTGGTGACTACTCATCTCCTGTGACCAGGCAGGACTTGGTGTCCACATTGGAAGGTTTAGAGAACAAGCTTCTGGGTGTGTTCTCCTTCTTTACACAGGGAGGAAAGAAAGGTGGAGGATCCCTTTCTCCTGACGCCTCTCCGGTGTTAGATCCGGAATGGGTGGAAGTGGAGGAAGAGCCCAAAGAGGGTGAGGTACAGAACTTCACTTCTGAGGATCTTCAGGGCCAGACTGTGTCGCAGGTCCTTGAGGGTACTTTGGTGGATATGGTGCCTCCTGATTTGCCTCTGGTGGAGTCTACAGCTCCAGAGTGTCCCCTGCTGGGCTCCTGGCAGCCTCTCCAGAGGGCCCTGTCATTTCCACCACACTCCAACTTGTGCCTCGTTTCCACTGAGTGGATCGGTTCGGGTCGGTACAGTTTGGAAGGTCTAGAATGGTCTGGCCTATTCAGGTGAGCATTTCCACTGCAAGTCAGACCGACAGGGTCCATACGTGGGTTCAGAAAAAATGCCTAGCATGGCGTCACACGTCCACCAATAAGTGGAATGTATCGTAGCTCCGCCCTAACTGAATCGTACCATTTTCTATGGCCCCACATCTGAAGCAGGACCCAGAATGGTGCGGTTTGGTTTGGTTGTATGGGCCGCTTTCATAATGGAAACACTCAAAATAGCGTACCGTACCGAACCAAACCGATCCGATCCGCTCAGTGGAAACGAGGCATTAGAGGCCTCACATCCTATTTCCCTTAAAACAGATGCCAATGCCTGCATTCGAAGCCGATTGACGAATCAGCTCGGGGTGCCGACATCGTGGGATTCCAGGACAGGTAAGTGTCCTTATATTAAAAGTCAGCAGCTACAGGATTTGTACAGGATTTGTACCTGCTGACTTTTAATTATTTTTTATAAAGACTGGAACTCCTCTTTAATAACTAGAACGTTAATATGGTCAATAAACTAATTTTGACTTAAAGTGGTGTTCCACCCAAAAAAAAAAATGCATGAAAATTCCTAAAAAAAAATTTAAAAAAACATTTGGAAATTTTTTTTTTTACTCACCTCTAAATGGCTGTTGCTAGGGGGTCCCACGTAGTCTGCCTCTTTCAGTGCCTGGGCTGGTGACATCACTTCCTCCTCGGCACAGGAAGGGCTCAGCTCTGCTCCCTCCCTCTTGTCAATCATCTGGGACCCATTACAGGTCCCAGGTGACTGAGCGGCCAATCAAGGCACGCGGCGCCGCTCGCGCATGTGCAGTGGGTGCCTGGCTGTGAAGCCACAGCCCGGCACCCACAGTTGCAATGCCGGCGCCGCCGAACGGAGGGGGCGACGAGCGGGGCTTCGATCCCCCGCATCGCTGGACCCCGGGACAGGTAAGTGGCCAATTAAAAGTCAGCAGCTGCAGTATTTGTAGCTGCTGACTTTTAATTTTTTTTTTAATGGGCCCTCCTCTTTAATTTTCCAGTTTTTATAGTAAATGAATAGAATTATAATAATAGACATTTCCCATAGAGGTTACAATACGGAGACATCTAGTGGTCAAATGATAAAATGACATGATCCTCAAAAATAAATCCACCAAAAGCCATGTAGACCCAGATGTATCTCACATCCTATGGCTTCTTACATCCAAAAAGAAGGGTTGAGTGACATCTAGTGGTAAAAAAATATAACTATAAAAATACAGTGCCTTGAAAAGGTATTCGTACCCCTTGAAATTTTCCACATTTTGTCATGTTACAACCAAAAATGTAAATGTATTTTATTGAGATTTTATGTGATAGACCAACACAAAGTGGCCCATAATTGTGAAGTGGAAGGAAAATATCTACAGTACACCCTCCAGGAGTGGAAAATTGGCAGGTTGATTTTGTCAGTCATTGGAGGTTGACCCCGGGGGAATGGTCCCTCCATCCAGAGGTTTTCAAGGCACTTTGCCAGTGTTGTGGAAAGCCAGACGTGGGTCTGCTGGCTTCCAGGTTCAAGGCGAAGCAGAGAAGACTTGCGTCCAGGACCAGGGATCCGCAAGCATTTGTACCGGACACCCTGGTTAACGCCTTACCTGAAGACCTGCAGGTTATGTGAGTGTACAGGTATGCACACTTGTTATAAGCAAATCTTGGGCATAGCTCAGGCCTCCAGGCAGGAGGGAGGTGTGCTCCAATTTGCAGACAGCCGTGTTCCTGTGAGGAGGCAGTTGTTCTACTAAAGAGACAGCACTCCATGTTGGAGAGATTCCATGTCCATTGGGCTGAGAGAGTCTTGAAGACTGAAAGAGTCTGGGAGACTGGGAGAGAAGAGATGACTAGTAGAGTCCCGGAGACTGAGAGAATCTGGAGTTCTCAGAGGAGTGAGAGAGCCCGAGGAGCCAGAAGACCTTTATTGAGAGGCAAGGATTGGACCCATACAGCAGGGATCTGTAACTACAGGCCGAGTGAGCCAAGAAAAGTTAAGAGAGCCAGGAGAGCTGGTGAGTTGGTCTGAGGGACCAGTGACAAGAGTGGTTCTGGTGAAGAGACAGCCAGAGGTGGCTCATGAGCCTGTTTTGCTGTGTGAAACTAAAACCCTTGTGTGGGCAAGTTTTATGGACATTACTTTTGCTGTGTTTAATAAAAAAACAAAAAAGTGGCCTGACAAGCCCTGAAATGTAGCTCAAACTGCCATGGTCTCACTTAAAAATAGCTTCTACCACTGAGCTAACTATCGCCTATATCACACTGTGTACCAGATTCACCCTGAATAGAAGACAGCACCTTTGGTTTCCTGGTATCAAAACCACCTCTTGCCTTTGAGTGAAGCCGTTCAGGTGCCACCTTTTAATAGTTCACCTCATATTCAAAAAGTTCCAATGACCGAATCACAGAAAACCCTCTAAGAGGAAGAAGATGACTGGGAGGAAGATGGCTGTTGCAGTCTGAGTCTATGGATGTCACCTTGTCCAGGTCCACCACAGCATAGTCTTAAGGAACCCTCAGGACTGATGATCTAGAGTTTGTTCCAGGGATAAAAGAGCAACAGGAGAAGAAATCTGTATAAATAGACCAGGAGGTTGAGGTACTCACCCCGCAACCCTCTAAACCTGTAAGTGAGCCCTTTGCCTAAAACAGAGTTTAATCCAGACAACAGAGTCGGAAGACTGATTTGTTCTGTTAAGACTGGCCTATGATTCCCGTGGGAACTGTTCCAAGGAGATTGTTGTCACTATGAATAGATTCCATGATGATCATGTTACATAGTTACATAGTTAAATCTCATCACAGTGTTATTGGATGATAACCCCATCCCACCTCCTGACAAACCACAATGGAAGTTCCCACTACCTGCATCTTGTGTTCAACTTGTGTTGGAGAGGTTCCCAAGAAACATTTTGTTGCTAGATAAATTTGATTAGTTTGTGGTGAAGCTAATATTGTATTCCTTTGGGCACTAAATACCTTTGGTGGGGGGTAAAGTGTAGTGTTAGTTGGTGGCCCCTTTAAGCCACTTTGCAGAACATCACAACCTGGCTACTTCATGTTTCCTTTTCCCTAGATTTAGTGGATAGCTTGTAAGGAAGAACAAGGGGGCACCAGATGGTCTACAGCAACCTCACACCTTTTTTGGAGCCCAGTGTCTGCATAGAGGGAAGAGAGGGTTGGGGGGGCTGAGTGTGTGGTATGAGTTCTTGTCTAGAATCTGGGGAACCAGGGCCCTTACTACAGTAGAATATACATAGACTCACTGGCCAATAATGTAGACAGGGCCATTTAGGTAGGACACCCAGCTAGCACTGTTGTTCTTTGCAGTTTTTTTATATTGAAATTTCTGCTACCTTTACTATTGTACAGGATTTTGTTTGGATTACAAACCCTTTGTGCAGGGCTCTTACTTTATAATAAAGCCTGTTTTAATCCACAGGTGTGTCTGTGACCTTGGGTACAGCCAGAACGGGTCATCACTGGGGGTGAAGATAGACCCATCTACCAAGTGGTTCCTAAAAGGGGGAGCATTACAACATAAAGGACTGGAGGGAGGTAAGATAGGAGGACCCATCTATCAAGTGGTTCCTCCAGGGGAAGAACTACAATAGCAAGTATTGAAGGAAGGTAATATAGGAGGACTCTAACCTTCTACCCACTGATTATGGCCCATGGAGGAGATTTTATCTACTTTTCTCAGTCAGAGCATGGAGGAGAGCTGGGTCCTGAACCCCTTTGACTGGCTGGGAGTATCTACTGGGATTATGCAGCCAGGAAGCCCCCAGAACAGTGGTGCATCTGTGGGAACATTATGTCTTACAGATTGTGCAGACACACCTTCACCAGCCGGGGATATAGAACTTTTCTTGGGCATATTTCTTATCTTGCCTGGCTGCTCCTCGAGAGCTGCTTAATGCAGCATGTGCCCATTTTTCCCCGACTACCGCCATCTTTCTATTAGTAACTTTTTATACTATTTCCGCTGAAGATGTGGCATTTTGTAACCTAGATCTGAGCTGGATCTGGGGTGGGACATAGAAATGGGTGATGTAATGTACTACATGTATCCGGGGCTGTGGAACTGTTTCTGGGCATCCTGGTGGACACGCCGTGGCTAATCAAGACTTATTGTGGACATGTTTTCCAGCAAAAGGAGGGCAGGGCGGGGAATTCCTGTGTTGCATTGTCATGTTTTACTTTTTGTATGTCTTATCTTATCTCTGCTTATATCCCCATGAGGGGAATGTCCTCCTGGGGGGTATAAAGTACACTATATTACCAAAAGTATTGGGACACCTGCCTTTACACACACAAATGACATCCCAGTCTTAGTCCGTAGGGTTCAATATTGAGTTGGCTCCGCTCTTTGCAGCTATAACAGCTTCAACTCTTCTGGGAAGGTCGTCCACAAGGTTTAGGAGGGTGCCTATGGGAATGTTTGACCATTCTTCCAGAAGAGCATTTGTGAGGTCAGGTACTGATGTTGGTTGATTTAGAAGGCCTGGCTCACAGTCTGCGCTCTAATTCATCCCAAAGGTGTTCTATCGGGTTGAGGTGCAGGCCAGTCAAGTTCCTCTACCCCAAACTCGCTCATCCATGTCTTTATGGACCTTGATTTGTGCACTGTAGTGCAGTCATGTTGGAACAGGAAGGGGCCGTCCCCAAATTGTTCCCACAAAGTTGGAAGCATCAAATTGTCCAAATTGCCTTGGTATGCTGACGCCTTAAGAGTTCCCTTCACTGGAACTAAGGGGCCAAGCCCAACCCCTGAAAAATAACTCCACACCATAATCCCCCCTCCACCCCACCAACACCATAATCCCCCCTCCACCAAATGATTTGGACCAGTGTACAAAGAAAGGTCCATAAAGACATTGAGCGAGTTTGGGGTGGAGGAACCTGACTGGCCTGCACAGAGTCCTGACCTCAAACCAATAGAACACCTTTGAGATGAATTAGAGAGGAGACTGCAAGTCAGAAAAGTTTAAGCTGTTATAGCTACAAAGCGTGAGCCAACTCAATATTGAACCCTCCGGACTAAGACTGGGATGTCATTAATTTTCATGTGTGTGTAAAGGCAGGCGTCCCAATACTTTTGTATAGTGTATGTGTTCGGGTTTCAATAAAAAAAAATTGGGTTTACCTCAGACGATGTCTGTGTACAATGATTGGGGTAAAGGGGGGCTGTTCACACCAGCGGGTGTATGTTTTGGTTCACATGATGTACATGCTCTCTGTGTACATTGCTCTATACTCTGTGTGTACATCGCTCTATACTCTGTGTGTACATTGCTCTATACTCTGTGTGTACATTGCTCTATGTTCTGTGTGTACATTGTTCTACGTTCTGTGTGTACATTGCTCTATGCTCTCTGTGTACATTGTTCTATACTCTCTGTGTACATTGTTCTATACTCTGTGTGTACATTGCTCTATACTCTGTGTGTACATTGCTCTATACTCTGTGTGTACATTGCTCTATGTTCTGTGTGTACATTGCTCTATGTTCTGTGTGTACATTGCTCTATGTTCTGTGTGTACATTGTTCTATGTTCTGTGTGTACATTGTTCTATGTTCTGTGTGTACATTGTTCTATACTCTGTGTGTACATTGTTCTATACTCTGTGTGTACATTGCTCTATGTTCTGTGTGTACATTGCTCTATGTTCTGTGTGTACATTGCTCTATATTCTGTGTGTACATTACTCTATACTCTGTGTGTACATTGCTCTATGTTCTGTGTGTACATTGTTCTATGTTCTGTGTGTACATTGTTCTATGTTCTGTGTGTACATTGCTCTATACTCTGTGTGTATATTGCTCTATACTCTGTGTGTACATTGCTCTATGTTCTGTGTGTGTACATTGCTCTATGTTCTGTGTGTGTACATTGCTCTATACTCTGTGTGCACATTGCTCTATGTTCTGTGTGTACATTGTTCTATACTCTGTGTGTACATTGCTCTATACTCTGTGTGCACATTGCTCTATGTTCTGTGTGTACATTGTTCTATACTCTGTGTGTACATTGCTCTATGTTCTGTGTGTACATTGTTCTATACTCTGTGTGTACATTGCTCTATGTTCTGTGTGTACATTGTTCTATACTCTGTGTGTACATTGCTCTATACTCTGTGTGTACATTGTTCTATACTCTGTGTGTACATTGCTCTATACTCTGTGTGTACATTGCTCTATACTCTGTGTGTACATTGCTCTATACTCTGTGTGTACATTGCTCTATGTTCTGTGTGTACATTGCTCTATGTTCTGTGTGTACATTGCTCTATGTTCTGTGTGTACATTGTTCTATACTCTGTGTGTACATTGCTCTATGTTCTGTGTGTACATTGCTCCTATGTTCTGTGTGTACATTGCTCTATGTTCTGTGTGTACATGGCTCTATGTTCTGTGTGTACATTGCTCTATGTTCTGTGTGTACATTGCTCTATGTTCTGTGTGTACATTGCTTTATACTCTGTGTGTACATTGCTCTATGTTCTGTGTGTACATTGCTCTATGTTCTGTGTGTACATTGCTCTATACTCTGTGTGTACATTGCTCTATGTTCTGTGTGTACATTGCTCTATGTTCTGTGTGTACATTGCTCTATGTTCTGTGTGTACATGGCTCTATGTTCTGTGTGTACATTGCTCTATGTTCTGTGTGTACATTGCTCTATGTTCTGTGTGTACATTGCTATATACTCTGTGTGTACATTGCTCTATACTCTGTGTGTACAATTCATTGTACAGTCACTGGTGTGAAGAATATGGAACAACTAGAGGTGAAATGTGGAACTGCACCAACCTTTCTGGTCTTGCACAGTACTGCAGAGCTCTGCCTCCTCTTACCCTCTAACCATTAGGGGCTCAGGAATGAGGGGTGTTTCCTGTAAATGCTGTAGGGTGACGTATACAATGTGTATATTATATGTTTGGTATAGGTGTGATATAAGTGTGTTCTATTTGTTAGTAATAATACCGTTCTTTCATGCGCCTGATTTTGCTCGATATCACTACACACCCCTCCTCCACCCTTCCTGACAATCTGTGTTCTGGATGAAGGGACTGCACAGTCCTTTTTGCTGCCTTCTCTTCCCAATAAACTTTTCTTTGTAAAATGACCAGGTTTTTATTAAACTGTTCTTCAGATTTTCATCAATAACACATAGAAGTATTGGGGATGGGGATGAGGATCATATCACACATGGAAATATTGGGGATGAGGATCAGATTACACGTGGAAATATTGGGGATGAGGATCAGATTACACATGGAAATATTGGGGATGAGGATCAGATTACACATGGAAATATTGGGGATGAGGATCTGATCACACATGAAAATATTGGAGATGAGGATCAGATCACACATGGAAATATTGGGGATGAGTATCAGATTACACATGGAAATATTGGGGATGAGGATCAGATTATATATGGAAATATTGGGGATGAGGATCAGATTACAAATGGAAATATTGGGGATGAGGGTCAGATTTCACATGGAAATATTGGGGATGAGGGTCAGATTACACATGGAAATATTGGGGATGAGGATCAGATTACAAATGGAAATATTGGGGATGAGGGTCAGATTACACGTGGAAATATTGGGATGAGGATCAGATCACACATGGAAATATTGGGGATGAGGGTCAGATTACACATGGAAATATTGGGATTAGGGATGAGGATCAGATTACACATGAGAATATTGGGGATAGGGTTGAGGATCAGATTACACATGGAAATATTGGGGCTGGAGATAAGAATCAGATTATACATGGAAAAATTGGTATGGGAATGAGAATCAGATTACATATGGAAATATTGGCTTGGGAATGAGAATTGGATTACACATGGAAATATTGGGGTTGAGGATCAGATTACACATGGAAATATTGGGGTTGAGGATCAGATTACACATGTAAATATTGGGGCTGGAGATAAGGATCAGATTACACATGGAAATATTGGTATGGGAATGAGAATCACATTACACATGGAAATATTGGGGTTGAGGATCAGATTATATATGGAAATATTGGGGATGGAGATGAGGATGCGATTACCCATGGAAATGTTGGGGATGGGGATCGCATTACACATGGAAATATTGAGATAGGAATGAGGATCAGTTAACATTTGGAAATATTAGGTATGAGGATTGTATTGCACATTAAAATATTAGGAATATGGATCAGAATACACATGGAAATATTGGGGATGAGGTTCGGATTACATATTGAAATATAGGGGATGAGGATCAGATTACACATGGAAATATTGGGGATGAGGATCAGATTACACATGAAAATATTGGGGATGAGGGTCTGATCACACATGGAAATATTGGGGATGAGGATCAGATTACACATGGAAATATTGGGGATGAGGATCAGATTACCCATGGAAATATTGGGGATGAGGGTCAAATTACACATGGAAATATTGAGATAGGAATGAGGATCAGTTAACATTTGGAAATATTAGGTATGAGGATTGTATTGCACATTGAAATATTAGGGATGTGAATCAGAATACACATGGAAATATTGGGGATGAGGTTCGGATTACATATGGAAATATTGGGGATGAGGATCAGATCGCACATGGAAATATAGGGGATGAGGATCAGATTACACATGGAAATATTTTGGATGAGGATCAGATTACACATGGAAATATTGGGGATGAGTATCAGATTATATATGGAAATATTGGGGATGGAGATGAGGATGCGATTACCCATGGAAATGTTGGGGATGGGGATCGCATTACACATGGAAATATTGAGATAGGAATGAGGATCAGTTAACATTTGGAAATATTAGGTATGAGGATTGTATTGCACATTAAAATATTAGGAATATGGATCAGAATACACATGGAAATATTGGGGATGAGGTTCGGATTACATATTGAAATATAGGGGATGAGGATCAGATTACACATGGAAATATTGGGGATGAGGATCAGATTACACATGAAAATATTGGGGATGAGGGTCTGATCACACATGGAAATATTGGGGATGAGGATCAGATTACACATGGAAATATTGGGGATGAGGATCAGATTACCCATGGAAATATTGGGGATGAGGGTCAAATTACACATGGAAATATTGAGATAGGAATGAGGATCAGTTAACATTTGGAAATATTAGGTATGAGGATTGTATTGCACATTGAAATATTAGGGATGTGAATCAGAATACACATGGAAATATTGGGGATGAGGTTCGGATTACATATGGAAATATTGGGGATGAGGATCAGATCGCACATGGAAATATAGGGGATGAGGATCAGATTACACATGGAAATATTTTGGATGAGGATCAGATTACACATGGAAATATTGGGGATGAGGATCTGATCACACATGAAAATATTGGAGATGAGGATCACATCACACATGTAAATATTGGGGATGAGGATCAGATTACACATGGAAATATTGGGGATGAGGATCAGATTACATATGGAAATATTGGGGATGAGGATCAGTTTACACATGGAAATATTGGGGATGAGGATCAGATTACTCATGGAAATATTGGTAATGAGGATCTGATCACACATGAAAATATTGGAGAAGAGGATCAGATCACACATGGAAATATTGGGGATGAGGATCAGATTACACATGGAAATATTGGGGATGAGGGTCAGTTTACACATGGAAATATTGGGATGAGGATCAGATTACACATGGAAATATTGGGGAATGGGATGAGGATCAGATTACACATGGAAATATCGGGGAATGGGATGAGGATCAGATCGCACATGGAAATATAGGGGATGAGGATCAGATTACACATGGAAATATTGGGGATGAGGATCAGATCACACATGGAAATATTGGGATGAGGATCAGATTACACATGGAAATATTGGGATGAGGATCAGATTACACATGAAAATACTGGGGAATGGGATGAGGATCAGATTACACATGGAAATATCGGGGAACGGGATGAGGATCAGATTACACATGGAAATATTGGGAATGAGGATCAGATTACACATGGAAATATTGGGGATGTGGATCAGATCACACATGGAAATATTGGGGTTGAGGATCAGAAATCACATGGAAATATTGGGGATGAGGGTCAGATTACACATGGAAATACTGGGGAATGGGATGAGGATCAGATTACACATGGAAATATCGGGGAATGGGATGAGGATCAGATTACACATGGAAATATAGGGGATGAGGATCAGATTACACATGGAAATATTGGGGATGAGGATCAGATCACACATGGAAATATTGGGGATGGGGTCTGATCACACATGGAAAAATATTGGAGATGATGATCAGAATACACATGGAAATATTGGGATGAGGATCAGATTACACATGGAAATACTGGGGAATGGGATGAGGATCTGATTACACATGGAAATATCGGGGAATGGGATGAGGATCAGATCGCACATGGAAATATAGGGGATGAGGATCAGATTACACATGGAAATATTGGGGATGAGGATCAGATTACACATGGAAATATTGGGGATGAGGATCAGATCACACATGGAAATATTGGGGATGGGGTCTGATCACACATGGAAATATTGGGGATGAGGATCAGAATACACATGGAAATATTGGGATGAGGATCAGATTACACATGGAAATACTGGGGAATGGGATGTGGATCTGATTACACATGAAAATATAGGGGAATGGGATGAGGATCAGATCGCACATGGAAATATAGGGGATGAGGATCAGATTACACATGGAAATATTGGGGATGACGATCAGATTACACATGGAAATATTGGGGATGAGGATCTGATCACACATGGAAATATTGGGGATGAGGATCAGAATACACATGGAAATATTGGGATGTGGATCAGATTACACATGGAAATATTGGGGATGAGGATCAGATTACACAAGGAAATATTGGGGATGAGGGTCAGATTACACATGGAAATATTGGGATGAGGATCAGATTACACATGGAAATATTGGGGATAGGGATGAGGATCAGATTACCCATGGACATATTGGGTATAGGGTTGAGGATCAGATTACACATGGAAATATTGGGGCTGGAGATAAGGATCAGATTTTACATGGAAATATTGGTATGGGAATGAGAATCAGATTACACATTGAAATATTGGGATGGGAATGAGAATCGGATTACACATGGAAATATAGGGGATGAGGATCAGATTACACAAGGAAATATTGGGGATGAGGATCAGATTACACATGGAAATATTGGGGATGAGGATCAGATCACACATGGAAATATTGAGGATGGGGTCTGATCACACATGGAAATATTGGGGATGAGGATCAGAATACACATGGAAATATTGGGATGAGGATCAGATTACACATGGAAATACTGGGGAATGGGATGAGGATCTGATTACACATGAAAATATAGGGGAATGGGATGAGGATCAGATCGCACATGGAAATATAGGGGATGAGGATCAGATTACACATGGAAATATTGGGGATGACGATCAGATTACACATGGATGAGGATCAGATTACACATGGAAATATTGGGGATGACGATCAGATTACACATGGAAATATTGGGGATGAGGATCTGATCACACATGGAAATATTGGGGATGGGGTCTGATCACACATGGAAATATTGGGGAATTGCAATGAGGATCAGATCACACATGGAAATATTGGGGATGAGGATCAGATTACACATGGAAATATTGGTGATGAGGTTCAGATTACACATGGAAATATTGGGATGAGGATCAGATTACACATGGAAATATTGGGGATAGGGATGAGGATCAGATTACCCATGGACATATTGAGTACAGGGTTGAGGATCAGATTACACATGGAAATATTGGGGCTGGAGATAAGGATCAGATTACACATGGAAATATTGGGGCTGGAGATAAGGATGAGATTACACATGGAAATATTGGTATAGGAATGAGAATCGGATTACACATGGAAATATTGGGATTGAGGATCAGATTATATATGGAAATATTGGGGATGGAGATGAGGATCCGATTACCCATGGAAATGTTGGGGA
The DNA here is from genome assembly GCF_042186555.1 of Aquarana catesbeiana. Lineage (NCBI taxonomy): Eukaryota > Metazoa > Chordata > Amphibia > Anura > Ranidae > Aquarana > Aquarana catesbeiana. Next base: position 989,978,977 of record NC_133324.1, on the reverse strand, counting down.
TGGAGATCGCATTACACATGGAAATATTGAGATAGGAATGAGGATCAGTTAACATTTGGAAATATTAGGTATGAGGACTGTATTGCACATTGAAATATTAGGGATGTGGATCAGAGTACACATGGAAATATTGGGGATGAGGTTCTGATTACATATGGAAATATTGGGGATGAGGATCAGATTGCACATGGAAATATTGGTGATGAGGTTCAGATTACTCATGGAAATATTGGGGAATTGCAATGAGGATCAGATTACACATGGAAATATTGGGGATGAGGATCAGATTGCACATGGAAATATTGGGGATGAGGATCTGATCACACATGGAAATATTGGGGATGAGGATCAAAATCAGATTACACATGGAAATATTGGGGATGAGGGTCAGATTACACATGGAAATATTGAGATAGGAATGAGGATCAGTTAACATTTTGAAATATTAGGTATGAGGATTGTATTGCACATTGAAATATTAGGGATGTGGAACAGAATACACATGGAAATATTGGGGATGAGGTTCGGATTACATATGAAAATATTGGGGATGAGGATCAGATTGCACATGGAAATATTGGGGATGAGGATCAGATTACACATGGAAATATTGGGGATGAGGATCAGATTACACATGGAAATCTCGGGGAATTGCAATGAGGATCAGATTACACATGGAAATATTGGGGATGAGGATCAGATCACACATGGAAATATTGGGGGTGAGGATCAGATTACACGTGGAAATATTGGGGATGAGGGTCAGATTACACATGGAAATATTGGGGATAGGGATGAGGATCAGATTACACATGAAAATATTGGGGATAGGTTTGAGGATCAGATTACACATGGAAATATTGGGGCTGGAGATAAGGATCAGATTATATATGGAAATATTGGTATGGGAATGAGAATTGGATTACACATGGAAATATTGCGATGGGAATGAGAATCAGATTACACATAGAAATATTGGGGTTGAGGATCAGATTATATATGGAAATATTGGAGATGGAGATGAGGATCCGATTACCCATGGAAATGTTGGGGATGCGGATTGGATTACACATGGAATTATTGAGATAGGAATGAGGATCAGTTAACATTTGGAAATATTAGGTATGAGGATTGTATTGCACATTGAAATATTAGGGAAGTGGATGAGGATCAGAATACACATGGAAATATTGGGGATGAGGTTTGGATTACATATGGAAATATTGGGGATGAGGATCAGATTACACATGGAACTATTGGGGATTAGGTTCGGATTACATATGGAAATATTGGGGATGAGGATCAGATTACCTATGGAAATATTGGTGATAGGGATGTGGATCAGATCACACATGGAAATATTGGGGATGGGGATAAGGATCAAATTACACATGGAAATGTTGGGGATGGAAATGATCAGATTACGCATGGAAATTTTGGGGATGAGGATCAGATTACACATGAAAATATTGGGGATGAGGATCAGATTACACATGGAATTATTGAGGATAAGGAGGGGAAGGATCAGATTACACATGGAAATATTGGGGAGGGGGAAAAGGATCAGATTACACATGGAAATATTGGGCATGTGGATCAGATTACACATGGAAATATTGATGATAAGGAGGGGAAGGATCAGATTACATATGGAAATATTAGGAATGAGGATCAGATTACACATGGAAATATTGGGGATAAGGTAGAGGATCAGATTACACATGGAAATATTGGGGATAAGGTAGAGGATCAGATCACACATGGAAATATTTTGAAGAGGATCAGATTACACATGGAAATATTGGGGATGGGGATGAGCATCAGATTACTGGAAATATTGGGGATGGGAATGAGGATAAGATTACTAGAAATATTGGGGATAGGGTTGAGGATCATATTAGACATAGAAATATTGGGGATGAAGATCAGATTACACATGGAAATATTGGGTATGAGGATCAGATTACACATGGAATTATTGAGGATAAGGAGGGGAAGGATCAGATTACACATGGAAATATTGAGGAGGAGGAAAAGGATCAGATTACACATGCTCGGCTCCATAAGGATCATAGAGGTGCTGGGACTGAAGGGGTTGATGGTGATTGTAGTCATCGTTCAATCCCTCCCATCATTCTATCTATATCCAATCATTGATCAATATTCCAATATACAGAGCCGAGGATTTCTACTTCCTGAGACTGTATACCCCCGTCACCTGTCCACAATCCCCGCCCCCTCTACATCATAACCAATAGGAACAAGACTAGCACTGGCTGTATTCATAGTGACAATCATCACAGCCAATCACAGTGAGGGGGAGGAGCAATCACAGATCCATGGATTGGTCATGTAAAGGAACCTGTGAGGACAGAAATGTAGGAATTTTCATTGTGGATATTAAAGTGTGTGTCTAGACAAATCCTATTGTTCTAGATTTGGATGGAGTGGGGGAGGATTAGAACCCCTGTCGGGTTTTTACTGCTTCCTGGGGCTCCATTAGAGAGATTTCCCCTCACTTCCTATCCTGGTGACAACGTTTTATCAGGCAGGAAATGAAGGAAAATCTACAACAGGAACACAGACAGAAATAAAGACCTGACAGGGTTTCTAATCCTCCCCCTACTCTACTACAGAAAAGGATTTCTATATCTGTCTGTGTTGTTGTTGAGAGTTCCCCTCACTTCCTGTCTGGTGTTGTCATTGAGACAGGAAGTGAGGGAAGATCTCTAATGGAGCCCTGGATCACAGTAATAACCTAAAAGAGGTTCTAATCCTCCCCCACTCCATCTAAAGCTGATAAAATACCCCTTTCTTCTATAGATAGACAGTGATGGTGGAGACCCCAGGGCCGTCATCCTGATCCTGGCTATGACTGACTATGTAGTGTGTCACTGACCCAGAACAAGCATGCAGCCAGTGAAGGCTGAACAATCTGACCTCCTGCATGCTTGTTCCTGGTCAGTGACACACTAGGTAGTGAAGTGAGGTTTAGGATGAAGATGACGGCCCCGGAACCTGCAGCTTTATAAATAAATCACTCATGTTTCCTGTCCTCTGCTTCCTCCTATTGGATGAGTATTCCACCAATCAGATAATCCACCTTGTGATGTCTCTGGGCAAATCTCACTTCTGATTCCCCCCACATATTTGTATATAACCTCCCGCTAATCCTACATATACCCCAGCATGGAGGGGCTCAGTGAAGGTGGTGGTGAAGGTGTGGAGATGTCGGATCGGGTCACACAGATCATAAAAGGAGATCCACCCGGCCTCATAATCCAGATCTATCCTGACTCTTCCACTGGAGACATCGCCGGGTAATGGGGTCTTATTACAGTCATGTCTCACTGAGTACTGACCACCCATCCCCTCCAAACACCAGGACTTCTTATTATATCCAATCACTGACTGATCTCCTCTCCTGTCTATACTGGGGTAACACATCCCAACTATCCAGTATTTTGCCCCCCTGACATCCACTTCCCAGTAATGTCTCCCTGAGGAGAACCTCTGACTGCTCATCACCTGACAATCCTCAAACCTCTCTGGTGTTTCTGGGCGATTCTGATGTGATGATGACCAGGACGCAGTTTTCCTGTCATCTGATATATGTAGATAATTACCAGCTGTCCTCACATCCAGTAATATGTCTGTAACCCCCGACACCCCAGATGTTTGCTGTACAGCCCCAATATTTGGTCCCCCAGCCTGGAGGTGTGAGTGTTGTATGGTGGGGGAGGAATTGAGGCGTTTCCTGGATGGTTGTATGGTTGGGGAGTGTTGGGGGCGTGGCCTGGATGGTTCAGCATTGATGTGACCTTTGCCCTTTGTAGTAGATTGTGGATAGACATGTCTGCCTGGACATTTCTCTACATTTACCCCAGACATGATATCAGATAAACCTGTGTATAATGTGTGTGAGATCCCCCCCACATCCAGATCCCCTCCATCATGGAGGAGTTTATCATGTCTCTCTCTGTCCTCATCATCTCCATCCTCAGTATCACACAAGTCACCTGTGTCTGATTCCTGTAGGACAGTCAGTGGATCCATCATGTTACACAACTCCTCAATGTCCCTCATCTTCCTGGACAGCTCCTCCTGCTTTATTTCCAGATCCTGGACCAGATCATTGATTATCCCGGAGATCCGCTCTGCCTGCCCGGTGATTTCCCTCAGGACTCTCTTCTCCAGGTCTTCCAGACGTCTCCTGAGGTCTCTGAACAGGACAGTGACTCTCTCTGTTTCATCATCTGCTTCTCCTTGTACTTTCCTCCTGTGTTCCTGCAGACTCTGGACTCTTTTCTCCATCTCCTCTCTCTCTGTCATCAGTTTCTGCAGAACATTCCTCAGTTTCTTCTTCTTCATCTCAGAGGCTTCATCCAGAGTCTCCACCTGGTGTCCCCGATGTTCTCCATCCAGCCTGCAGGACATACAGATACAGGTGGAGTCCTCAGTACAGTAATACTCCAGGATCTTCTTATGGACGGAGCATTTCCTGTTCTCCAGGGGAGTGGTGGGGTCACATAAGACGTGTTCTGGTGACTTGCTGTGGACTCTCAGGTGATTGTCACACAGAGAAGCTTCACACATCAGAGAGGATTTCACAGCAGGTACAGGAGTGTGAATACAGTAAGTACAGAAGACCCCGGACTCCTCCTGATCTGGATGGGTGGACTGGAAATTCTCCACTATGTTACGTGGTTTCAGATTCCTCTGAAGGACGGGACGTTTCTGAAAGCTTTGTTTACATTCAGGACAGGAATAACCTCCAGACCCCTCCTGTGTATCCAACACACGACCAATACAGTCCCGGCAGAAGTTGTGTCCACATTTCAGGGTTACAGGATCTGTATAAAAGTCCAGACAGACGGAACATTCCAGCTCCTTCCTCAGATCAGCAGACGCCATTGCTGAGAGCAAAAGAGAGAATGACAGTGAAAGTCTTTGACACTCATTAACCAGTTCTGTACACTCCTACACAGGGAGGGGCTGAGACTGAGACACGTAGTCATAGGATTCCTTATACAGAGGAACACAGATAATACATGGGAGGATTCCTGACAATAATCTCCCTATCTGGGGAACATAAAGGACATGTAATAAGATGAGGGAACGTTGTGTCAGGAATTCTCCTTCATATCATTAGAACATTTCACAGACAAAGGAACACAAAGTTGATGTATTTGGCTGCAATAACACAAGTCATATGGATAGAGCCGGATTACCCACAAGGTGACCCAGGCAGGTTCCGAGGGACTGGCAGCTTTCCAGGGGACGTCTATATCTTCCTCATTTCCCTCTTCACTATCACTCTCAGATAATACGAGTGTAAAACATTTCACACCTCAATCAGGGATTGCAGCAGATGACTTCAACTCAATCAACAGATCTTCAGTCCTGGTTTGGAGATCCTGACCAATAGATGTCTTCCTCCTCGGTTGTCTGCCCCATCTCCTCCAACCAGGTCCACATATCTTTAGTCATAGAGAGAATGTGCTGAAAGTCACAGGACATGCTGATGAGGACATGGAGCTGTGATTGTGGTTGGGTGATTGAGTGGTGTGACAATCGGCCCCTGTCAGTGGAGTTGTCACTTCATCCCTATAAACCTGACCACGTATGAATTACAGGGGTTCTGTGGCTGATTAAGGTGGTAATCACAATCACTTGGTGCCTTATCTGCATTAAATTAGCCTCAGAACCCGTGTAATTCATATGTGTTTGTGTGAGAAGTATGGGTTTCTTTTTATTTGCTTACCTCTATTCTATGTGAGCTGCTGATTTCTAAAAATCCTTCCAGCCCTCTCAGAAGTGCCCAATTGTGATAAAATCAAGATAAATATCTGTGGGAGGGGCTACAATCTTTCCTGTAGCGTCATACTAACAATGGGAGTCTGGATCCTCCCACTTTCCTGTCATCTGCTTGATTGATGTCAGTTCTCTACTCATTACCGAGACATCACAGAGCATAGCTCCTCCCCCTCCCTTCTCCCTCCCCCTCCTCCCTTCCTCCCCTCCTCCCTTCCCCATCCTCCCCCCTCTCTTCTCCCTCCTTCTTACTCCCCTCCATCCTCCTCCCTCCCATCTCCATTATAGCTCCTTCCTACTTCCTCCCCCTCCCTTCTCCCCCTCCTCCTCCTCCCCTCCTCCCCCTCTCTTCTCCCTCCTCCTCCTCCTCCCTTCTCCTTTCCCTTCCTCCCCCTCCCTCCTCCCTCCCGCTCACTCCTCCTCCCTCCCTTCTCCCTCCTCCCCCCTCTCTTCTCCCTCCTTCCTACTCCTCCTCCCTCCCTTCTCCGTCCTTCCTCTTCCCTTCTTCCTCCCACCTCCCTTCTCCCTCCTTCCACCTCCCCCTCCCTTCTCCCTCCTTCCTCTTCCCTTCTTCCTCCTTCCTCCTCCCTCCTTCCTCCTCCCCCTCTCTTCTCCCTCCCCCTCCTCCCCCCTCTCTTCTCCCTCCTTCCTACTCCCCTCCATCCTCCTCCCGCCCATCTCCATTATAGCTCCTTCCTACTTCCTCTCCCTCCCCTCCCTTCTTTCTACCTCCTCTCCCTCCCTTCTTCCTCCTCCTTCCTCCTCCTTCCCCTCTTCTCCCTCCTTCCTACTCCCCTCCCTCCTCCCCCTCCCCCTCCCTCCTTCCCTCCCCCTCCCTCACCCTCCCTTCTCCCTTCCCCTCCTCCCCCTCCCTCCTCCTCCCTCCCTTCTCCGTCCTTCCTCTTCCCTTCTTCCTCCCACCTCCCCCTCCATTCTACCTTCTTCTTCTTCCCCTCTACCTCCTTCCTCCTCCCTTCTCCCCCCTTCCTCCTCCCTCCTCCCTTCTCCCTCCTTCCACCTCCCCCTCCCTTCTCCCTCCTTCCTCTTCCCTTCTTCCTCCTTCCTCCTCCCCCTCCCTTCTTCCTCCTCCCCTCTCCCTTATCCCTGCTCCCTCCCTTTTCCCTTCTTCCTCCTCCCTTTTCCCTTCTTCCTACTTCCCCTTCCCCTTCCCCTTCCTCCTTTTCCCACCTTCCTCCTCCCCTCTCCCTACTCCCTTCTCCCTCCCTTCTCCCTCCTTCCTCCTCCCTCTCCCCTTCCCCCTCCTTCCTCCTCCTCCCTCCTTCCTCCTCCCCTCTCCCTTCTCTCTCCTTCTTCCTCCTCCCTCCTCCCACTCTCTCATCCCTTCGCTCTCCTCGCCCCTCCCCTCCATCCTTCCTCCTTCTTTCTCCCTTCTTCCTCCTCCCCTCCCTCCTTCCTCCCCCTTCTCCATTCTTCCTCCTCCCTCTCTCCTTCCTTCTCCCCTCCATTCTCCTCCCTCCCCTCCCTTTTCCCTTCTTCCTCCTCCCCTCTCCCTTATCCCTCCTTCCTACTTCGCCTTCCTCCTTCTTTCTCCCACCTTCCTCCTCCCCTCTCCCTCCTTCCTCCTCCTTCCTCCTCCCCCTCTCTTCTCTCTCCTTCTTCCTCCACCCTTATCCCTCCTTCCTCCTCCCACCTCCCACTCTCTCATTCCTTCATTCTCCTCTCCCCTCCCCCCTCCATCCTTCCTACCTCCTTTCTCCCTTCTTCCTCCTCCCCTCCCTTCTTCCTCCTCCCCCTCCCTTCTCCTCCCTCCCCTCCCTTTTCCCTTCATCCTCCTCCCCTCTCCCTTATCCCTCCTTCCTACTTCCTCCTTTTTTCTGCCACCTTCTTCCTCCACCCCTCCCTTCTTCCTCCTCTCCCTTCCTTCTCCCTCCTCCCCTCTCCCTTCTCCCTTCTTCCTCCTCTCCCTCTCTTCTCCATCCTTCCTCCTCCCCCTGTCTTTCTCCCTCTTTCCTCCTCCTCCCTCCTTCCCCCTCCCCCTCCCTTCTATCTCCTTCCTCATCCTCCCACCCTTCCTCCTCCCTTATCCCTCCTTCCTCCTCCCCTCTCTCTCCCTCACCCTCCCTTCTCCTACTTTCTCCCTCCCTTCTCCCTCCTTCTTCATCCCTCCTCCTCCTTCCCTTCTCCCTCTGTTCTCCTCCCTTCTCTCTCCGTCCTCCTCCCTTCTCTCTCCCTCCTCCTCCCCTCTCCCTCCTTCCTCCTCCCACCCTCTCATCCCTTCGCTCTCCTCCCTTCTTCCTCCCCCACCCCCTCCATCCTTCCTCCTCCCACTCCCTTCTTTCTCCTCCCCCTCCCTTCTCCCTCCTTCCTCCTCCTCCCTCCTTCCTCCTCCCTTCGCTCTCCTTCTTCCTCCTCCTTATCCCTCCTTCCTCCTCCCCTCTCCCTCCTTCCTCCTCCTCCCTCCTTCCTCCTCCCCCTTCCTTCTCCCTCCGTCCTCCTCCCTTCTCTCTCCTTCTTCCTCCTCCCTTATCCCTCCTTCCTCCTCCCCTCTCCCTCCTTCCTCCTCCCCCTCCCTTATCTCTCCTTCTTCCTCCTGCCTTATCCCTCCTTCCTCCTCCTCCCACTCTCTCATCCCTTCGCTCTCCTCCCCCTCCATTCTTCCTCCTTCTTTCTCCCTCCTTCCTCCTCCCCCTCCCTTCTTCCTCCTCCCCCTCCCTTCTCCATTCTTCCTCCTCCCTCTCTCCTTCCTTCTCCCCCTCCATTCTCCTCCCCCTTCCTTTTCCCTTCTTCCTCCTCCCCTCTCCGTTATCCCTCCATCCTACTTCCCCTCTCCCTACTCCCTTCTTCCTCCTCCCCCTCCCTTCTCCCTCTTTCTCCCTCACTTCTCCCTCCTTCCTCATCCCTCCTCCTCCTTCCCTTCTCCCTCCTACTCCTCCCACTCTCTCATCCCTTCGCTCTCCTCCCTTCTTCCTACTTCTTCCTCCCCCACCCCCTCCATCCTTCCTCCTTGTCACGGAATGTCCCACACTCCGCTTGAGTGCTTCCGTCAGTATACCGCTTCCTAAGTTCTGGAACACGAGTCCAATGGATCTGGCTATAGGAACCCCAAGAACTAGACAACACCAGTCTTGGAGTACATCAGAACTAACTTTTATTTTGAGATCTCACACACATTTATACAGCAGGGATGACTCAAAGCTAACCTAATTAACATGAGCTAATTTACTACAAAATGTACCCAGACCAGATGACAGACTTGTGGGCACCGAGCTTCACACATTAATATAAATACAATAGCTGGAGCTAATTACAATTACCAATACAAACAACAATCTCCCCCCTCCTCAGCCTAGACCATTCGTCTCCTAGCCAGGGCTGGTGGCTAATGTGATCAGCTCTCTCAATTAACATAAACACAGGTTGATAACACCAGCATCTCCTCACAGGATGTGTCCCAACAGAATGAATCAGTCTTATCAGCAGGGGGCTTCTGGAGGAACCCCCCCTCCCTCTTCAGGGACACAAATCTACAGTAAGGAGTCCCCATACAATATATACATATATACACGACTGAGTCCGATTAGAACAGTTCAGACCGGACCTCCAATTCACCCCACAAAGTGCACCATTCCATTGAAAATCCGGGGCCCATAATCAAAAGGCAACAGGCTAGCGTTCAGTCCCCTCCAATAGCCTCTGTCTCGGGTGAGTCTGTCACACTCCTCCTTTCTCCCTCCTTCCTCCTCCCCCTCCCTCCTTCCTCCTCCCCCCTCCCTTCTCCCTCCTTCCTCCTCACCCTCCCATCTCTCTCCTTCTTCCTCCTCCCTTATCCCTCCTTCCTCCTCCCCTCTCCCTCCTTCCTCCTCTCTCTCCTTCTTCCTCCTCCCCTATCCCTCCTTCCTCCTCCCTCCTCCCACTCTCTCATCCCTTCGCTCTCCTCCCCCCACCCCCCTCCATTCTTCCTCCTCATTCCTCCTGCCCCTCCCTTCTTCCTCCTCCCCCTCCCTTCTCCATTCTTCCTCCTCCCTCTCTCCTTCCTTCTCCCCCTCCATTCTCCTCCACCCTCCCTTTTCCCTTCTTCCTCCTCCCCTCTCCCTTATCCCTCTTTCCTACTTCCCCTTCCTCCCACCTCCCCCTCCATTCTACCTTCTTCTTCCTCCCCTCTCCCTTATTCCTCATCCCTCCCTTCTCCCTCCTTCCTCCTCCCTCCTCTCTTCTCCCTCCTTCCTCCTCCCCCTCCCTTCTCCCTCTTTCCTCCTCCCCTCTCTCTCCCTCACCCTCCCTTCTCCCTCCCTCCCACTCCCTCACCCTCCCTTCTCCCTCCCTTCTCCCTCCCTTCTCCCTCCCTTCTCCCTCCTTCCTCATCCCTCCTCCTCCTTCCCTTCTCCCTCCGTCCTCCTCCCTTCTCTCTCTGTCCTCCTCCCTTCTCTCTCCCTCCTCCTCCCCTCTCCCTCCTTCCTCCTCCCACTCTCTCATCCCTTCGCTCTCCTCCCTTCTTCCTACTTCTTCCTCCCCCACCCCCTCCATACTTCCTCCTCCTTACTCCCTCCTTCCTCCTCCCGCTCCCTTCTTTCTCCTCCCCCTCCCCCTCTCCCCCCTTTCCTTCTCCTTCCTCCTCCCCCTCCCTTCTCTCTCCTTCTTCCTCCTCCCTTATCCCTCCTTCCTCCTCCCCCCTCCCTCCTCCCACTCGCTCATCCCTTCGCTCTCCTCCCCCTCCCCCCTCCATTCTTCTTCCTCCTTTCTCCCTCCTCCCCCTCCTGTCTTCCTCCTCCCCCTCCCTTCTCCATTCTTCCTCCTCCCTCTCTCCTTCCTTCTCCCCCTCCATTCTCCTCCCCCTCCCTTTTCCCTTCTTCCTCCTTTCCTCTCCCTTATCCCTCCTTCCTACTTCCCCTTCCTCCTTTCTCCCACCTTCCTCCTCCCCTCTCCATTCTCCTTCCTTCCTACTTCCCCTTCCTCCCTCCCTCCCTCCCACTCCCTTCTCCCTCCTTCCTCATCCCTCCCCCTCCTTCCCTTCTCCCTCTGTCCTCCTCCCTTCCCTCTCCTTCCTCCTCCCCTCTCCCTCCTTCCTCCTCCCACTCTCTCATCTCTTCACTCACCTCCCTTCTTCCTACTTCTTCCTCCCCCACCACCCTCCATCCTTCCTCCTCCCTTCTCTCTCCTTCTTCCTCCTCCCTTATCCCTCCTTCCTCCTCCCACTTTCTCATCCCTTCGCTCTCCTCCCCCTCCATTCTTCCTCCTCCTTTCTCCCTCCTTCCTCCTCCCCCTCCCTTCTTTCTCCTCCCCCACCCTTCTCCATTTTTCCTCCTCCCTCTCTCCTTCCTTTTCCCCTCCATTCTCCTCCCTCCCCTCCCTTTTCCCTTCATCCTCCTCCCCTCTCCCTTATCCCTCCTTCCTACTTCTCCTTCCTCCTTCTTTCTCCCACCTTCTGCCTCCCCTCTCCCTACTTCCTTCTTCCTCCTCCCCCTCCCTTCTCCCTCCCTCCGACTCCCTTCTCCCTCTTTCTCCCTCCCTTCTCCCTCCTTCCTCAGCCCTCCTCCTCCTTCCCTTCTCCTTCCCTCCTCCTCCCTTCTCTCTCATTCCTCCTCCCCTCTCCCTCCTTCCTCCTCCCACTCTCTCGTGCCTTCGCCCTCCTCCCTTCTTCCTACTTCTTCCTCCCCCACCCCCTCCATCCTTCCACCTCCTTTCTCCCTCCTTCCTCCTCCCCCTCCCTTCTTCCTCCTCCCCCTCCCTTCTCCCTCCTTCCTCCTCCTCCTTCCTCCTCCCCCTCCCTTCTCTCTCCTTCTTCCTCCTACCTTATCCCTCCTTCCTCTTCCCCCCTGCCCCCTCCCACTCATCCCTTCGCTCTCCTCCCCCCTCCGTTCTTCCTTTCTCCCTCCTTCCTCCTCCTCCTCCCTTCTTCCTCCTCCCCCTCCCTTCTCCATTCTTCCTCCTCCCTCTCTCCTTCCTTCTCCCCCTCCATTGTCCTCCCGCTCCCTTTTCCCTTTTTCCTCCTCCCCTCTCCCTTATCCCTACTTCCCCTTCCTCCTTCTTTCTCCCTTCTTCCTCCTCCCCATCACTTCTCCCTCCCTCCCACTCCTTTCTCCCTCTTTCTCCCTCCGTCCTCCTCCCTTCTCTCTCCTTCCTCCTCCCCTCTGCCTCCTTCCTCCTCCAACTCTCTCTTATCCCTTCATTCTCCTCCCTTCTTCCTACTTCTTCCTCCCCCACCCCCCTCCATCCTTCCTCCTCCTTTCTCCCTCCTTCCTCCTCCCTTCTCTCTCCTTCTTCCTCCTCCCTTATCCCTCCTTCCTCCTCCCCTCTCCCTCCTTCCTCCTCCCCCTCCCTTCTCTCTCCTTTTTCCTCCTCCCTTATCCCTCCTTCCTCCTTCCCATCCCTTCGCTCTCCTCCCCCCTCCCCTCCATTCTTCCTCCTCCTTTCTCCCTCCTTCCGCCTCCTCCTCCCTTCTCCATTCTTCCTCCTCCCTCTCTCCTTCCTTCTCCCCCTCCATTCTCCTCCCCCTCCCTTTTCCCTTCTTCCTGCTCTCCTCTCCCTTATCCCTCCTTCCTCCTCCCCTCTCCCTTATCCATCCTTCCTACTTCCCCATCCTCCTCCTTTCTCCCACCTTCCTCCTCCCCTCTCCCTACTCCCTTCTTCCTCCTCTTCCTCCCTTCTCCCTCCTTCCTCCTCCCTCTCCCTTCTCCCTCCTCCCTCCTCCTCCCTCCTTCCCCCTCCCCCTCCCTTCTATCTCCTTCTTCATGCTCCCTTTTCCCTCCTTGATCCTCCCCTCTCCCTCCTTCCTCCTCTCACTCTCTCATCCCTTTGCTCTCCTCCCCATCCTCCTCACTCTTTCCTCTTCCCCCTCCCTTCTCCATTCTTCCTCCTCCCTCTCTCCTTCCTTCTCCCCCTCCATTCTCCTCCCTCCCCCTCCCTTTTCCCTTCTTCCTCCTCCCCTCTCCCTCCTTCCTACTTCCCCTTCCTCCTTTCTCCCACCTTCCTCCTCCCCTCTCCATTATCCTTCCTTCCTATTTCCCCTTCCTCCTTCTTTCTCCCATCTTCCTCCCCCCTCTCCCTACTCCTTCTTCCTCCTCTCCCTAACTTCTCCCTCCTTCCTCCTCCCCCTCCCTTGTCTCTCCTTCTTCCTCCTCCCCTCTCCCACCTTCCTCCTCCCACTCTCTCATCCCTTCGCTCTCCTCTCCCCTCCCCCTCCATCCTTCCTCCTCCTTTCTCCCTTCTTCCTCCTACCCCTCCCTTCTCCCTTCTTCCTCCTCCCCCTCCCTTCTCCATTCTTCCTCCTCCCTCTCTCCTTCTTCTTCCCCCTCCCTTCTCCTCCCTCCCCATCCCTTTTTCCTTCTTCCTTCTCCGCTATCCCTTATCCCTCCTTTCTACTTCCCCTTCCTCCTTATTTCTGCTACCTTCCTCCTCCCCTTTCTCTTCTCCCTTCTTCCTCCTCTACCTCCCTTCTCCCTCCTTCCTCCCTCCTCTCTCTCCCTTCTCTCTCCTTCCTCCTCCTCCCTCCCTTCCTCCTCCTCCCTACTTTCTCCCTCCTTACTCATCCCTCCTCCTCTCTCCCTTTTCCCTCCTTCCTCCTCCCTTCTCCCTCCTCTGGAAATTAATATTTACAGTATATCAAGGAGCTTCAAGGGAACCGTGAATTACCATGCCCCGTTTTATGTATGTATATGCATATTACAAATATATATATATTGTTATAGGAACTTGTGTACTTATGAGAGGTAGGCCTAGTTACTGTTTTCTGTATCTCTGTCTTTTGTCTGTTGTCTGCATAGTGAATAGGTTACACTATTGTCATTGGGGTGAGGAGCAGACATTGTGTCTCCACCTGATCAAATGTCCTTGAACTGCTAATTTAGACTAAGATCAAAGTGGGCGGACTGTTTTAAATCAAGAGATAGACTTAACAAAGGTGATCATGTTTCAGACGGAGAGGCACCGGAGAGAGTCTAATGCTTATGTGAGAAGCATGATGACTAGGGATGAGCCGAACACCCCCCTGTTCGGTTTGCACCAGAACATGCGAACAGGAAAAAAGTTCGCTCGAACACGCGAACACCGTTAAAGTCTATGGGACACGAACATGAATAATCAAAAGTGCTAATTTTAAAGGCTTATATGCAAGTTATTGTCATAAAAAGTGTTTGGGGACCCGGGTCCTGCCCCAGGGGACATGGATCAATGCAAAAAAAAGTTTTAAAAACGGCCGTTTTTTCAGGAGCAGTGATTTTAATAATGCTTAAAGTCAAACAATAAAAGTGTAATATCCCTTTAAATTTCGTACCTGGGGGGTGTCTATAGTATGCCTGTAAAGGGGCGCATGTTTCCCGTGTTTAGAACAGTCTGACAGCAAAATGACATTTGGAAGGAAAAAACAAATTTAAAACTACCCGCGGCTATTGCATTGCCGACAATACACATAGAAGTTCATTGATAAAAACGGCATGGGAATTCCCCACAGGGAAACCCCGAACCAAAATTAAAAAAAAAAAAAAATGACGTGGGGGGTCCCCCTAAATTCCATACCAGGCCCTTCAGGTCTGGTATGGATATTAAGGGGAACCCCGGCCAAAATTTTTTAAAAAAAAATGACGTGGGGTTCCCCCTAAATTCCATAGCAGACCCTTCAGGTCTGGTATGGATTTTAAGGGGAACCCCGCGCCAAAAAAAAAAAAAAAAACGGCGTGGGGTTCCCCCAAAAATCCATACCAGACCCTTATCCGAGCACGCAACCTGGCAGGCCGCAGGAAAAGAGGGGGGGACGAGAGTGCGGCCCCCCCCCCCCTCCTGAACCGTACCAGGCCACATGCCCTCAACATTGGGAGGGTGCTTTGGGGTAGCCCCCCAAAACACCTTGTCCCCATGTTGATGAAGAAGAAGATGAAGAGAAGAGCGGGAGCCTCCCCTCATGCCATGGGTGCGGAGCGGCCCGAGGAGAAGAAGATAGAAGACGCCGCGGAGAAGATGCTGGACGAGAACGCCGGAGGAAGAACCAGAAGAGCCAGAAGAACCAGAAGAAGAAGAAGGTGAAGGAAGATAGAAGAAGCATTTAAATAAAGGAATTGTCAAAAACTGTCTCTTGTCATTTTTAACTATTTTGACAGTTTTTTAGTGAAATGGTAGGGGTAAGTACCCCCTTACCATTTCACACAGGGGGGGGGGGCCGGGATCTGGGGGTCCCCTTGTTAAAGGGGGCTTCCAGATTCCGATAAGCCCCCCGCCCGCAGACCCCCATAACCACCGGCCACGGTTGTGGGGATGAGGCCCTTGTCCTCATCAACATGGGGACAAGGTGTTTTGGGGGCTACCCCAAAGCACCCTCCCAATGTTGAGGGCATATGGCCTGGTACGGTTCAGGAGGGGGGGGGGCTGCACTCTTGTCCCCCCCTCTTTTCCTGCGGCCTGCCAGGTTGCGTGCCCGGATAAGGGTCTGGTATGGATTTTTGGGGGAACCCCACGCCGTTTTTTTTTTTTTTTTTTGGCGCGGGGTTCCCCTTAAAATCCATACCAGACCTGAAGGGTCTGGTATGGAATTTAGGGGGAACCCCACGTCATTTTTTTTTTTTAATTTTGGCCGGGGTTCCCCTTAATATCCATACCAGACCTGAAGGGCCTGGTATGGAATTTAGGGGGACCCCCCACGTCATTTTTTTTTTTTTAATTTTGGTTCGGGGTTTCCCTGTGGGGAATTCCCATGCCGTTTTTATCAATGAACTTCTATGTGTATTGTCGGACCGGCAATTCATTAATAGCCGCGGGTAGTTTTAAATGAGTTTTTTCCTTCGAAATGTCATTTTGCTTTGGGACTGTTCTAAACACAGGAAACATGCGCCCCTTTACAGGCATACTATAGACACCCCCCAGCTACGAAATTTAAAGGGATATTACACTTTTATTGTTTCACTTTAAGCATTATTAAAATCACTGCTCCTGAAAAAACGGCCGTTTTTAAAACTTTTTTTTGCATTGATACATGTCCCCTGGGGCAGGACCCAGGTCCCCAAACACTTTTTATGACAATAACTTGCATATAAGCCTTTAAAATTAGCACTTTTGATTTCTCCCATAGACTTTTAAAGGGTGTTCCGCGGCATTCGAATTTGCCGCGAACACCCCAAATTGTTCGGTGTTCGGCGAACTTGCGAACAGCTAATGTTCCAGTCGAACATGAGTTCGACTCGAACTCGAAGCTCATCCCTAATGATGACCAACTAGACTTGAATTTCAGCCAATCAGGATTCAATGCCACCCCTGAACCAATGAAAGTGATCCAGGGGTTTGATTGGTAGGGATGGGTAGAGAGGGAACATAAAAATCAAAGCTGCCAGGGATGCGCTCTCTCTTATGCCGCGTACACACGACTGGTTTTGCCGTCGGAATAAGCTCCGAGGGTTTCTCCGACGGAACTCCGATGGAATTCCATTCAAGCAGTCTTGCCTACACATGGACAAACCAAAGTCCGACCATCCAGAATGCAGTGACGTACAACACGTACAACGGGACTAGAAAAAGGAAGTTCAATAGCCAGTAGCCAAGAGCTTCTGTCTTGTACTTGCTTCAGAGCATGCGTTGTTTTTGGTCCGTTGGAACAGCATACAGACGAGCGGTTTTCCTGATAGGAATTGGTTCCATCGGAAATATTTAGAACATGTTCCATTTCTAGGTCCATCAGAATTTTCGGGAAAAAAAAAGTCCGATGAGGCATACACATGATCGGAATAGACGATGAAAAGCTTCCATCTGACTTTTTCTGTCGGACATTCCGTTCATGTGTACGCGGCTTTAGGCTCATGGTCTAGATGAAGCATGGTCACATAAGGGCTGTCTATGTAATGTATTTGTATTATCTTATTTCTCTTTTCTTCTCTCTAACTTTTTCTATCTTAGGATTTGCCTTAATACCTTGATAGCATGTGTATGTCAATTGTAACCATATCTCCTTTTTGCATTAATTATCTTTGTAGACTGGCAACACTGTATTTGTAACATCACTATGTTATATTTGGTAATATCCGATTATTCTAACATTTCTTTGCTGTATAAATAAATTTGATTGTTATTCTTTTTGCACAGTTATCATTCGTTTTTAATTCTGTCGGTAATAGCTGCAACTGCATAGGTTGATTCTTATGTAGACAAAAGGTTTTAATCACTTATTTTATGTATCATTAATCATTTAAGTGAGGTAGAAACATTGCCATAACAGATGGTGCCGGTGTGTGAGGAAGTTTAACACTTGGGTGATTGTGATTTTGTGTGTGGAAGACAGAGCTGAACCAGACAAGTCCAAAAACGGTAATCAATTTTATGTCCTCGTTTGTATGTCTGTCTTCCCTGTCTGAACACCCAAACTAGCAAGCTTCTTCGAACATTGTTTATATATATATATATATATATATATATATATATATATATATATATATATATATATATATTTATATATATATAACCTTTTGTCTGTACTAATACTTTGATGAAACTGATATGAACAGTATAAGTGAAATGAAATTGTACTGAGAGTGTATGAGAAGACATCCTGCTCGGTTGCTCCTAAATTGCAGGAGAGTGTCGGTGTGAATGATATGGGTTCTGATTGGACTCTTGAAGGCAGTGAAAAGATTTAGGATCTGGGCCTTTCTGCCAACAAGCGCTTCCAGTTGACCCTTGCATGAGTCTAGGTCAAGACGCTTCCCAATCTTTGAGATTGAAACACACCTGTGGGCCTAGGTCACACTGAATGATCTCGATGTGTATGAATCTGTCTTTCTTTGTAAACTACTAACTGGGGATTGTGAGCTTTGTAATTAGACCTGTAAACACTGACTATATTGTAACTGCTACAAATCATGGAAATTAGGTGTGCCTCATTTGACTGCCTCCTGTACTACAAGCACTCATAGGGTTCTGATTATCCAAGTTTGTGCTAATCATTCTTGAGATAACCAAAGTAAAAGCCTTTCGTTAAGCATTTCTTTTAGAATACTTCAGAAAAGTCCACAGGGGGGATTGAACTATTATTGAGTTTGGGAAATCTCCAGGCTAATATTTTGAAGGACTATAGTCTGGACAGGGAAAATATTGTTCTGACAAGTAGTGAAAAAAAAGCAGCAATGGTGACAGGGGCGGTACCTGTCAACCCAATTCTTGGCCAGAGAGTAGCTACCTCTGGAGAAAAGGCAACCTATAAAAAGGTTGGGGAATCAGTTCAAGGTCCATTGTCCGTAAAGGATGGGTAATGAGATCGCTTCAAAGAGAGCGTCTAACCATGGGGAACCTACCACTTGACCCCGAAGGAAGAGATGATAGATAAATATGGGCCTTGGGTTGTAAAATATATTGAAGATTGGGATCACTGCACTGGAAAGTATTCTAAAGAAGGTACTTTTAAGCCAAATGCTTGGGAAGCCCTGTGGTACAATCACCACGGGAAGATGATACAAACAAATGAAAGAGATGCTTGGAGTGCATGGATGGTAGAATCCATGAATAGAACAAATGATGTGAATATTTTTACAGTGGGAGTTAAGGAGAAAACACACCAAATGATGCTGAGTAGTAGGGACAAGCAGGGACAGTCACTAGACCCACATCCCCAGATTAGTGACAGTGATGAACAGGGGGACGATGAGGAATTGTCAGGATTGGGGCCTTATACAATCGCCTGGACCTGGTTGGAAAAATACTCAAAAGCTGATAGGAATTGTTATCTATCAGCAGATGACTAAAAGGGGAAGCCACAACTTGCTGCCACGTTTGACACCCCATTTAAAACCCCAAATGAATCAGAGAAAAACTCTTCCTGTGAAGCATTGAAACAAAAGGAAAGAGAATGCAGAAGTGCAGCAAGCCAGGGGAAGGTAATGCTGGAATCAAGGGAGAAAAGTCTCCCCAGTTCCAGAGACCATAGACCATCAAAAGGGATACTTTCTTCCCCTCTGACGGAAGAACCTCCTGAATATAGTAATCCTCTATTTACTGTCTGTGAGCCAGCATTCTCCCCTAGACGGCAGTTAACAAGCAATTCCGCTGCTGTAAGCAATACTGGCAGCTCTGCTACAGAGTACACGGCCTATGTACCTTTACACCCCCAAGTAAGTAGCACCCCACAGCAAGGACCTGCAAGGTATCATTCTAATGAGGAAAGGATATCACCCAATGTGGGCACACCTCTGTACCATGGGACTGGTAATGCCACCCTTCTGGGCACTTTGCAGTTGGATAAAGTGCCCCCACCTGGCAGCAACCATCGTCCACAGTCTTATTGCTAAAATGTTATTGGTGTTTTATCCCTCAGATTCAATAATTGGGTTTCATGGCTTTCAGAACTAAAGGAAATCACATCCTCCATAGACATCTTTATACAAGATTGTTTTTCTTTTTCCTGGTTTGTCGGGTTTCACATGTGAATGTTTTAGGGTTTCTTCACCATTATCTAGTTGGTGCTTCTATTTGTCAGCCCTACCTAGTGTGTGTTGTATGTTCTGATCCTATCCCCAAGGATCAGTGGCTATGCTGACTTTTGTGTAGACTTGTGCCTCAGACTGCCTATTCCCCGTGCTGTTATTATAATTGGTTACACGCCCAGCCATGCCTGGCTGTTCAAACTCTGCTCATTGCCTCAGGCTAAGGCATGTTAATGTCCCTAGCAGTCTCCCTGTGTGTATTTCAAGCCTGCTTCCTGCCCAGTGTCACCATGCAACTCTATTTGCTCCTAGAGTTTCATGTTTGTCTGTTTTTACGTGGATATTTGTTACCAATTGTCTAATGTGTCTGTGGCGTATCTGTCACTAATATCTGTGTGTTTCCAGGCACACCGGTCGGCTCAAATTGTACCCCTTACTGTTCAGTGATCCCGGCGCCTCGGTGCTGCAAGGGATTTTTCTTTTCTTTGCCTGTTGGCCAGTTGTGTTTGGTAGCAGCAGTTCCTCCAGCTGGATACACATTATGCAATTTTTGTTGTTCAGTTTCCTTTAGATTTACCTTCAGATGTGTAGTACGAGGGCCTGCCTGATGGTATACAAGTTGAGAGTGTATAGGTCTGGCCTCGTATTGTATGGTTTTGGGTGAGTCTGGAGAAGAGTTGTGCAGGAAGATTGTGTGGGGTGTTACCAGCTCTTGGCTGTTCCAAGGACCCTCACTTTGGTTATATGTGTGGGCATGCTGTATTCTCCTCAGTTAATACCCATAGGGGTCCTTCTTGTCCTAGACTCCTTGTGTACCTTTAATTGGTGTCCTACATGCCAGGAAGACCAGCGCCCCAGTGTTGCACTATGCCCCTGTCATTCATGTGAGTCCTGTCTGAAGAGTGTGGTTTATTTTGTATCGTTGAAGGATAACATTGTAGGAAAAAAGGGGGGGTTGGGACCAGAGCAGTCCCAGGACTGCAATCAATGGGAGAATCACAACGGTATTGATCAATGAAAAATACAACTTTATTGATTATTGCACAGTACTATAAAAATATATATAAATCTCACTGATGTGGCACCAAGGCCGTATGAATGAGATGGGTTCCCTCACAAAAAACACCAACACTGACATGTATTGCACACTGTAGAAAAAAAAGGGGTGATAATAAACACACCCCCCCATATCTGCAGATGGGCTCTGAGCGGTGGTCTCCCTGAAATGATATGATGAAGACCCTGAGCATATGAGGATAAGAGTCCCTTGTTTGGCAAAGTGGTATCAGCAGGTCCCCCAAAAACTGACTTCATGTAACCTTGTACACGAATGCCCTGGCCCGGGCTTGATGAATGAGGTGAAGGAGTCAGTAGGCATCCACAATGGGCAGTGGAACCGTGGATTGTATGTGATAAAAACAAGCATGTGGCTAACACTGAAAGCCAGGCCAGTGCGGGATATGGTCCAATAACAATGTATCCATCTATAAATCGATCAGTAAGTCTCCAGAATTCCAAAGAGAGATAGAGGCACACTTGAAGATATACAGTTCATTCAGCAAATGCAACAGACTGTAAACACATGCCGGGGTGGTTCAGAACACAGTGCTGCCGCAGCCTGGCCTGATAGCAGCAAACTGTGACCACAGGTTTAAGTGTGTAAAGACACAAATAGCGGGGAGGTAACTGTCCCTGTAGGGTTCTTACCCTTCCCTTGTCTGAAGTCACTTCATCTGATGAAGTGCTTGTTCAAAGCACGAAACGCGTCGACGTAGCAATGCTATAGATGCTGGCAGCCCCCCCCTGACACCCCACTCTATCTCTGACAGCAGCGGGACGTTCCCTGATATTTTTATTCTGAAGAAACAAGCGTTATCATGGAATTACCTAAGAGCTCCCTCCAGTGACCAAACACAGCAACACCATCTGTACAGTGAACCGAACACAAACTCATCCATCGCTTTCCATGCAAATGAGTGGCTACACCATTGGACACATGGAAATCTCCAAGTCTGCATGTCAGCAGCTTTTCTTTACCTGACCAGCCGGAACCACAGCATGTGAGACACCCCCAGCAAGGACTTAGTGACTACAGACGAGGGAAGGGTAAGAACAGGGTTGGACTGACAACTCATGGGGCCCCTGGGCATTAGAAGATTATGGGGCCCCCAGGCAATAGAAGATTATGGGGCCCCCCCGGGCAATAGGAGAAGATTTTGGGGACCCCGGGCAATAGGAGATTATGGGACCCCCAGGTAATAGAAGATTATGGGGCCCCCAGGCAATAGGAGATTATGGGGCCCCCAGGCAATAGGAGATTATGGGGCCCCTGGGCAATAGGAGATTATGGGGCCCCCGGGCAATAGAAGATTATGGGGCCCCCAGGCAATAGCAGATTATGGGGCCCCCAGGCAATAGGGGATTATGGGGCCCCCAGGTAATAGATTATGGGGCCACACAATATACACACACACACACATACAGTATACACATACACACACTGAAAAGGTACTGGAGAGGTGGGGTAGTTATAATCTTGGGATTTTTAAAAAAACACAGATTTTTACATACTGTCCCTGGTTTTATTGAGGCTGGCAACCCTGATGGGGCCCCTTAGTGGCATGGGGCCCTAGGGCAGTGCCCGAGTGCCCGAATGGTCAGTCTGCCCCTGGGTAAGAACCCTACAGGGACAGTTACCTCCCCGCTATTTGTGTCTTTACACACTTAAACCTGTGGTCACAGCTTGCTGCTATCAGGCCAGACTGCGGCAGCATTGTGTATTGAACCACCCCGGCATGTGTTTACAATCTGTTGCATTTGCTGAATGAACTGTGTATATTCAAGTGTGCCTCTACCTTTCTTTGGAATTCTGGAGACTTACTGATCGATTTATACATGGATACATTGTTATTGGATCATATCCCACACTGGCCTGGCTTTCAGTGTTAGCCACATGCTTGTTATTATCACATACAATCCACGGTTCCACTGCCCATTGTGGATGCCTACTGACTCCTTCACCTCATTCATCAAGCCCGGGCCAGGGCATTCGTGTACAAGGTTACATGAAGTCAGTTTTCGGGGGACCTGCTGATACCACTTTGCCAAACAAGGGACTCTTATCCTCATATGCTCAGGGTCTTTCCTCCATTTTGCTTTTTTATGCGTTTTTAAACAGCAGCTTGTTGCGATTATTTTGTATTGCTCACTCGTATATAACGGCCCAAACACCTTTACCACTTTTGCTACTCCCTTTTCATGGTTTGATTCATCTGTGTCTTTGCCACTCTATTACCGCTCCCAATCATTCAACCATTGACCATACCAAATGTGCAGTGTGGATTTTACACACAGGAGTCCTACTACCTGGGCGGTAAGCCCGGACCGGTACCGGGACGCTAATTCAGTAAGGTATATTTACTTCATACGATGATACCTGAACTCCTCTGGAAAATGCAGGTTTTGCACAATCATTGCAGTGAGTTTAACACATTTGAGAATCCCTTATTTCCTGATCATTCTGCGTTTATCTTTTGTATACATTTTCAAACAACAACTTGTTGCAACTTTCTTTTCACCGCTTTGTCACTCAGTTGCTGCTCCCATTCAATCATCCGCTGGCAGTGCTTAATATGCCATTTAAACTTTACACACAAAAAAAAATCTTTCTGTCAGGGGCAGCAGATTAGAGCAAGTATAGAATTTCAAAGTCACTGAAATATATTGAATTTATACAATGATACCTGAGCTCCGGCTCTGGGAAATGCGAGTTTACAAAGTCAATGCAGTATGTTAAGCTCATGTGGTAAGTACCTTAGTTCAGGCGGCGTATCATTCCTTGGTTTAACCCTTTCATGACTAGGCCTATTTTTGAAATTTGGTGTTTACAAGTTAAAATCCATATTTTTTGCTAGAAAATTACTTAGAACCCCCAAACATTATATATATATATATTTTTAGCAGAGAATCTAGAGAATAAAATGGAGATTGTTACAATATTTTATATCACATGGTATTTGTGCAGCGGTGTTTTAAACGCAAATTTTTGGAAAAGACTTCCACGAATTACCCCAATTTTTTTGTATAATGTGAAAGATGATGTTACGCTGAGTAAATAGATACTAAACATGTCACGCTTTATAATTGCACGCACTCGTGGAATGGCGACAAACTATGGTAGCTATGAATTTCCATAGGCAATGCTTTAAATTTTTTTTTTATGGTTACTAGGTTAGAGTTACAGAGGAGGTCTAGGACTAGAATTATTGCTCTCACTCTGACGATCGCGGCGATACCTCACATGTGTGATTTGAACACCGTTTACATATGTGGGCAAAACTTCCGTATGCGTTTTCTTTGCTGCGGGGACGGGGGCGCTTTAAAAAAAATTTTTAAATGTATTTTATTTATTTTTATACTTATAAATTGTGTTTAAAAAAATGTTTTTTTTTTTACTTTTATTGTTGTCACAAGGAATGTAAACATCCCTTGTGACAGTAATATGTGGTGACAGGTACTCTTTATGGAGGGATGGGGGGTCTAAAAGACCCCCCATCCCTCCTCTGCACTTCAAAGTATTCAGATTGCCGAAAACGGCGATTCTGAATACTGTGTATTTTTTTAAATTCGGCGCCATTGGCAGCCGTGTAAATGGGAAGTGATGTCATGATGTCACTTCCGCGTTTACATTGAGAAGGCTGGAACGAAGCCGCCCACAGCTTCATTCCAGCCCGCCCACAGCCGCCGAAGGCAGCCGATTGGACACCGGGCCTCCCAATCGCACGGGAGGCCCGGTAAGAGCGGCGGGAGGCGGCGGGAGGGGGGGATGTCCCCTCCCGCTCCTCCGGTATAACAGCCGAGCGGCTTTTAGCCGCATCGGTTGTTATATACGGATAGCCGATCGCCCGCTCGAAACAATGGTACCGGGATGATGCCTGCAGCAGCAGGCATCATCCCGGTATAACCCCGAAAGACGGTCGGTGGGAAGGGGTTAATTTTTTATGCGTTTTAGTCTTTTGGATTTATTACAACTTTCTTCATCTCTCGCCCTTATATTTGCAGTTCATTCACCTGCGCTTCCACCACTTACTGCTCCTTTTTCATAACTTAGTTACAAATATCCATCTGTTACTTTGCTACTTAAAGCGGAGGTCCACCCGAAAACACATTTATAGGTTAAAATTTTTATTGAAGTAAATAAAAAAAAATAGAAAAAAAATTTTTTTTTTACTTAGCAGAAACTGCTGTTGCTAGGCAGTCTTCCTAATCTGCCTCTTCCTAGTCCGCGGAGCTGTTCTGTCACTTCCTCCTCTTCGGCGAGCTCCCTCATTGTCTTCTGGGACCTCTGTGTGTCCCAGAAGATGACGGGGCCATTTACAAAGCGCCGCGCGACTTGCACATGCGCAGTAGGAAATGGGCAGTGAAGCCACAAGGCTCCACTGCCGGTTTCCCTTAGTTGCAATGGCGGTGCCGGCACCCAATCCGATGGATGGATAGGCCTGGGGGGGGGCGACATCGCAGGCTCGCTGGACAGGTAAGTGCCCTTATTAAAAGTCAGCAGCTACAGTGTTTGTAGTCGCTGGCTGGGACACGGCTTTAATTGCTATTCCATTTTTGTGTTTTTTTTTCTATTGATCTCCAGAATAATATATATTTTTTTTCATTTTTCTAGTGATCTCCATTTTTTTTTTTTTTCGTTTTGTTTGTCAGGTTACCACAACACCATTATTATCTATTATCTATGTTGGTGTCCCTTGTTAATGTGATGTATTTTTGAAATGTACCTGCTTCCTCACAAACAAACTGTCCTTTTTGAAGTAAAACACATAGCCAAGTATTTTTCAAAACCAAAATGTATAATTTAATAAGGAGCACAAGGTCCTAACAAAATAAAGAGGAAGGCAACGATGGAGAACCAGTTGGAATTGGTGAAGCCTTTGTACCCCAGGGCAGACATCAATTATTTGGCTGTCAAAATTGGTAACCTGAGGAGTCCATTTAATAGGGAGCACAATACGGTCCAGGACTCGGTAGCAGCAGATGACATATATGTCCCGAGTCTGTGGTCTTACAACAGCCTGCTTTTTTTGCTAGACCACACCAAACCCAGGCCATCACTCTCAACACTTCCTTCCACGCTTCCTTCCATGCTGCTGTGGTGGGTGGGATGGCTGTGGTGTTAGTGGAGGTGGTGAAGGAGCATGGTCCAACTCACAGAGGTGTGTTTGAGGTGTGAGTTAGTCCCTCGTCCCCTTGTTTAGGGCCTTGAGAATTATCTCTTCGCATATAGTGCATTGGGCCTCCTTCATCTGTTCTAATTTACTGGCTGTGACACATCCAAATGCCTCGTGGCCACCAGGGGCCGTGCTAATTGCCAAAGTAGCCTGTCTTAGGAAAGTAGCCGTGGCCTCCTCAAGATTCCTTGCCTTCCTGGTCCTTTTGGTTGGAGGGCAGAGGGGAGGAACCTGGGATTCAGTCGGGCTGCTTGCCACGGCCTCCTCCTGGCTGAGACTTTCCTGTGTATGAAAATGGTACATAGTTTTAGGTTTTTGGTCACCAATCACACACAATTTTAAACTCATGACTGTTGCAAATTGAATGTTAATAAATAGAAAAGACTATTATTCTGACCCCAGCATTTTTCATTCTTGTCCCAATCATTTTTGGCTACTATTGTCTATTGATATGTAAAACACTTTGTTAAATCAGAAATGTGTGATCAATAATAACATCTAGTTAACATCATTCAATTTTTGATAAGAAATATGTTGAACAATGCTATACCTGGGTCAAGCTGGGCTCCTCCACATCTTCTTCCTGGGTGGAAAGCCCAGGTAGGGGCCTCAGCTGATGTGGAAGGAAGTGTTGAAGGAAGTGTTGCTAGTGATGGCCTGGGTTCCGTCTGGTCAGACAAAAAACGCAGGCTGTTGTAGTACCAGAGCCTGGGGACATATACGTCATCTGCTGCTGCTCCAGATCTCAGGGAATCCTGGACCTTCTTGCGCTCCCTAAGATATGTGCTCCTCAGGCTACCAATTTTGGCCTTCAAAAAGTTGATGTCTGCCGTGGGATACACAGGCTTCACCAATTCCATCAGTTTCTCCATCCCTGCCTTCCTCTTTTGCTTGTTAGAATAGTCCCTGCATTGGTCTAGCCAGAAACATGGCAGCTCCCTGTATTTGTCAATAAAGTTGGGCAGGAAATCAGGGGCTGTGAATTTGTCAACCATTTTATCTGCAAGACACAACACAAGACAAACCCTAATGTCAGGCTAAACTCTCCTAATCTTGTCCCAATATAGGCCTCAAACTATAAGCAGTATAGGCCACTAACCACTGATGTCCCAAGTTACAATTGTACCTTTGTTTGAACGATCGGCGCTAACGATCCTCCGTCCTCCACTCACAGATCATACGTATGTCGCCAGCGTGTTATGCTTTATATACACTGCGCATGCGCAAAACTCCACCCCTGTCCTTCTTTCTAGTGTATTCCCCATCTCTTCTCTTTTGGGGCAGTGGGAGAGCACATGGCGGAGACACAGCAGGTGTGTGCTGATAGCAGCAATGACGTGGAATGCCCAGAGCAAGGCAGTTCCAGATCCAGAAGAAGATATAAGGTCTCAAATATGTTCTTGAAGAGGACAGACTATGATGGTAAGTATGGACTGTACAGAAACCCAAATGTGAGAAAGGCCAACATTATGACTAAAGTTGTGAGAAGTCTGCACAGGAATTTTGGGGTACGATGATCCAAGGAGCAATTGAGGAAACGCTGGTCAGACTTGAAATTGAGGGAGCACGCTCAGTATAGAAGGATCAGGAAAGTGCTGCAAAAAAGTAAGTATTTGTCGTGTGTTATTATTATTATTATTATTACTTTTGTACTGGTCCATGCGCTTTTCTTTACTGTTGTACAGTTTAAAATGCCAAGTTTGTGGTTCGTGGACACAGGAATCTTTCGTAGTAAACTTTGTTCGACCACTAATACGTCGTTTTTTGGAAGATGCGGGTTATCTACATTTGTTCATGCTTATTTGAATTAAAATAAGTTTATTACATTGTTGTCTAGATGTGTTTGAAAATAGAATGAAATGCAAACTTGATTCAGTGTAAGGAGAGGACACTCAGCAGCTCTTTATACATTTGGACGCAGGAGCACTAGAGTGGGACACCAGAACACCCTTGTTCTGGTGTCCCACGCAGGTGCTCCACTGGATACTAGGGGTCTCTCCATGTGTGAAACTTGTACAAAACAGGTAAATATTCCAGCTTTTGAAAGTGAAAAAATCATGTCTTCAGCTTGGAACTGCCAAAACAGACAATTGTACGACACTTCCAAGCAATGTTTCATATTCCTATTTCTAGCCTAATATATCTGTCTGCTAAGTATACCTTTTTTGTATTCACATAGGGGAGAAAAGAAGAGGAACATCTGGGGACACCAGTAACCCCACACCGAATGAAGAAAGGGAACTCACCACCCACCCTGAAGATGTGGATGCAGAGGTTCAGGAAGTGCTGGGTGAAGTAGTAGAAATGATGGCGACAACAGGTCAGTGTCTGAGACATCAGCATCAGGTAATAGATGGATGCCTGCATATGTATAATACATGGTGTTTTTTGAATTTTAGGTAAAGTGGATGTTGTGGAAAAAAAAACTCACCTCAGCAGTGCAAGTGCACAAGTACTCAACAGTAAAATCATGGTGTGTAATCGTGATTTGGAAAAGATGAAGCAAAATATCCATGATGTTCAAAAAAGACTGAGCAACATCATCGATATTTTAGGCAAAATCTAAACTAAAAATACATTTTTAAGTTGTCATTATTGTTGTACGTGTTTTTACAGTTTTAAATGAATTGCAAAGCCAAATTTTGAAGATGCACACGGTGTGTCAACATGTGCCATCTCCCATCATGGGATATCAATGTACGTGTTTTGTGGGTGCAACCCCTTCCTCCAAACTAAAGTAGGTGAGAGGAAGGAGTTGTACCCCTGAAACACGTCCATTGATCCCCCATGATGGGAGCTAGCACATGTTGACACACTGGGGCTTATTTCAAAAAGGCAAAACTACTTTGCACTACAAGTGCAATGCAAGTGCACTTGTAGTGCAAAGTGGATTGTCCTTTAGTAAATAACCCCCACTGTGCTGTAAAATATTACAAAATCAGGCCATTTTAGGGACTCAAAGCAATTAATTCATGGAGTTGAAAAGGATGATTATTTTTATCATTAATGCATTACATACATTAACAACAATAACATTGTGTGTGTAGCAGACCCACAACATAATAGTTAGTTGAAGAAGAGATTGTCACCTCATGTATCAAAAAAGTTACGTTTGCACTAATGAAGAAAATGGCCAAAAATAAAAGGCCATTTGAGAACCTAGGAGACAGATAAGAAACACAAACAGTAATTCAAATGAAATATGAGTTTAGTTTAAAAAAAAATATTAGACAGCTTCAAGATTTGCTTGTAAATCAATTGCCCCCCTACCTACAAAGTACTCAACATAGTTTTGCCATACTTCGCGGGCGCTTTGGGGGGGCAAGCCAGGATGACCACTGTCAAGGGCCGTCGTTGTTTGTTCAGGTGAAAAGTCGGCCTCAGTCGCAACTGAGGCCAGATAGTAGGCTGCATTCTTCCGAAGGTAATTGTAAAGAATGCAGCAGCTCAAGACAATGTGATTCAGTTTGAATTTGGCCACACTGATGGCCATAAGGAAAAGCCAGAGCCGGCTGGCCATTATGCCAAAGGCATTCTCAACCACTCTTCTGGCACGGGGCAGCCGGTAATTAAAAACCCTCTGCTCTGGGGTCAGGGTCCTCATGGGGAATGGCCTCATCAGATATTCCCCCAGAGCAAAGGCCTCATCCGCCACAAAAACGAACTTGAGGCCCGCAACATTATCCTCTGGTGGTGGCAACCCCAAGGTGCCATTCTGGAGATGCAGGTCAAATTCCGTCTGGGCGATCACTCCTCCATCAGACATACGGCCATTCTTCCCTATATCAATATATTAGAATTCATAATTTGCCGTCACCACCGCCAACATCACGATACTACTGAACCCCTTATAGTTGAAGTAGTATGAACCCAAGTTGGGTGGTGGGACAATCTGGACGTGCTTCACATCGAAAGTCCCACTGGTGGTGGAATTGGGAGGCCACAGTCTGCCATTCCTGTGGGTTGAAAGTAAACTGTGGAGTCAAACAAGAAAAAAAGAGTACTTTTGCACATAACATTGCAAGCATATTAGACACAAACATTCTTGGCCAACATCAGTATAACATTTATTGAAATGAGTATTTAATGACAAAAGTATAAGGTCCACTTATCAGATTCCTCACCCCCTCTGATGGTCCATTGTAAAAATTTTAGGGGGGGAGATGCTTTGGACAGGTAACCCTCTCCACTTCATTGAGAGCTGAATGCATAAATAATGTGTGTTACTTTGGCCAGCCCCTCCTTACTTACCCTATTGGCAGCCCACTGGACAGGTAAGAAGTGTCATAATACAAATATATAAATACACACTGTCAAAATTGAAGCACATTTTTACATTCTGCAATTACCTATCAAGATAATAGGAGAACAAAACTTTAAACAGTACCATTATAAAGTATTCAGGCAGGACCTCTCACTACATGCTTTGGTGAATTCATCCATAAATATAACCACTAAAGAGGTAGGTATAGTGTGTATCGGTTGGGCAAAGTCAGCAGATAGAGTATTGGTATCGGTTAAGAAGGTGGGGGTTGGTGCTGCGATGTTCAGACACAGAAACCCAAGTGATCAAGATATTCTGACAAGGAGCAATGTGTTGCTAAAGTGGTACAAATACAAATGATTGATAAATAAAGGAAACTAAATCAATAATGTAAAAACTCTCCACAATACACTATAAAGTGACTGATTCCAAAGTGCAGAGTGCAAAATATTGTTAAACAAGTGCTGAACAATGAAATGATTCTTCTGTAAATAAAGAATGTGCAAGTTCAATGAACTGTGCAAAAAAGCAATTAAACTGTGCAAAACAAGCAATATAGTCTCTTTGTGCAAAGTGCAAAAACTGTGCGAAGCAGCAATACAATCTTGTCTTCTTGTGCAAAAAACGTCAAAGTGCAACATGTGCCGGAGAGCAAATATCTCCTCTTTGTGTACACCACACCCACTAGTGGGAGTGGCTTCTTACCTTGCGACAATGAGGTAACCGCATGTGTATAAATATCTGTATCATATGCTTCCTCCGCACACCATAATCCTGGGCCAATGGTGTGAATCTAAACAATGTCTTTGTCTCTCAGTGGATGCACGGATAAAAAATGGAAAGAAAAAAGGGGGTTCCAGATTGTGTACTACATCCCTTCTTTTTATTCTCCCCCCCCAAAAAAATGCCCCCTAATTAATAATTTTTCCCTCTCTCTATCTCCCCTCCCTCCTCCCTCTCTCTATGCCTCCAATTTTGCGATATATCTATCTGATTTCTTAAACTCCATTTTCTCCAGATCGTATAGTAAATCCCCAGTGTGTCCTCTACTGTATGAACTGTTTCCTCTATGGACCTCACCCATTCCACCTTTGCTACCCACTCCTTCATCTTCGGGGCTTCTTGGGTTCTCCATAGACTCTGAATCAGACTTTTAGCTGCGTTTAGGAGATATGGGGCTAGGGTATTTTTATAATGTGAAACCTCTTTCCCTGTATCATACCCAAGTAACCCAGCTCCTCCTTACACCATACAAAGGGGAATTTGGGTTGAATTGCCTGCTGCTCTTCCCTCGGTGTAGTTATATTCAAAATCTCAGATTTGGACATATTTATTTTGAAATTTGTCAGTTTCCCGTACCGGCTCAGCTCCTTTGAGACTATTGGGATTGTTATCCTGGGGTTAGAAATGTAGAAAAGCAAATCATCCGCATATGCGGCTACTCTATACTCCCTTTCCCCTACTCTGACTCCTTTAATATCAGGATTTTTAAGAATAGCTGCTAGTAAGGGTTCCAGTGCTATTATGAACAACAGTGGAGAGAGGGGGCACCCCTGTCTTGTCCCATTAAAAAATTCAAAGGGAGAAGACAGATTCCCATTTATTCTGATTTTAGCCGTTGGGTGGTGGTAAAAAGCCGATACCCATCACATCATCCTGTCACCCACTCCCATATGTCTCAATGTTTCAAGCATGAAACCCCAGTCTACCCTGTCAAAAGCCTTTTTGGCTTCTATAGACAGGAGTACCACTGGGGTCTCCCTCCCTCTTGCTTCGTGTATCAGGAACATAGACTTCAGGGAGTTATCCCTCCCCTCCCTCCCTGTCACAAACCCTACCTGGTCATTATGGATCCAGCTTGGTATCAAAAGTTTCAGTCTTTCTGCTATTATTTTTGCAAAAATCTTAATATCTGTATTTAACAGGGATGTTGGCCTATAGCTCCCTGGGGACGTAGGATCCTTCCCTTCTTTTAAAATAAGGGTTATATGGGCCAGTAATGACTCCTCCCAGAGAGTCTCTCCTTCAGCCAGTGTGTTCAAATAATCGCACAGCTTATGAACCAAAAACTTTTGAAATGTTTTATAATACAAAAAGGAGTATCCATCGGGGCCCGGGCTCTTTCCCAGGGACATGTTCTTTATTGCACTTCCCACTTCTTCTTGTGAGATTAGCACTTCCAAATATTCACGCTCCTCAT
Organism: Aquarana catesbeiana; assembly: GCF_042186555.1. Classification (NCBI taxonomy): domain Eukaryota; kingdom Metazoa; phylum Chordata; class Amphibia; order Anura; family Ranidae; genus Aquarana; species Aquarana catesbeiana. Next base: position 989,947,117 of record NC_133324.1, on the reverse strand, counting down.
TAGATGCCCTGGGAAGGTCTAGGCCCTGTAGATACTCCAGGGCTTCAGTCTTCCGCTTCTCTCTATCCACACCTCTCTGGCTCATGTTATATAAACCATTATAATATGAATGAAATATATTTGCAATTTCAGGGGAAGAATACCTCATCTCTCCCTTGTCATCTCCCATTTTAGGAATAAAGGACTGTGACAGACCTAGCCGGGACAGAGGCTTTTGGAGGGGACTGAATGCCAGCCTCTTGCCTACTGATTATGTGCCTGGCATTTGGGGGAACGGTGCTCATTGTGAGCTGTATGCCTGGGGACCCTAGAGGTGGTGTTACTTTAGATTCAGGTCCATGTCTCCCAAGACACACAGACTCTGGGGACCCTGGATATGCCATTGTGACGGGAGTCACTAATAGGGGCACAAGGTGAATGAGAACCCCACTATGATCTGTGCTAGTCAGACTCAATGCTGTATATATGTATATATAATGTGTGCTGTCTCATTATGTTGTGTACTATTTCCTGTGATGGTTGGGGTGTGACTGTATTCTATTGTCTATTGTGGCTGTCTGCCTCAACTATTATGGGATGTCTAAGTGTCTTGCTGTGAGGAAAGAGGGAGGGGGGATTCCTCCAGCAGCCCCCCCTGTTAAGACTGTTTACTGATGAGAAGTTAAACACACCTGACCTGTGGGTCCATTGTCATTGGACAGTTTAACCTGCCCTGTTTTCCAAGGGTGGAGGAAGTGTTTTGAAGTGGGATCTGTATAACATGTGTTTGAATAAAGATTAATTCCTGCTTGAGCTGAAGACAGAGCTTTGTCTCGTACTTGGGAGAGAATGATTTGTATGGGTTCCTTGTTCGGCTGATTGAAGTGTTCGGTAGCTGCCTTTGTGTTTGTGTATTGAATGTCCTAAACGACTTTAACCCCTTTCATACTCAGGGTGTCGTTACAACTGGTGGCAGCAGAAGGATCATTCCCACAGCCCAGAAGGACAGCTACAAGAGGACACAGGACACAGAGACGAAAAACCCAACATAACCGAAAGGCCCAGCGTAACAGACAGGACACCCGAAGAGGCAAGTTTTGATCGGGCTGTTAACATAAGGCTGGCACATTATGGTCCTAACCCTACAGCGGAGATCATAGACCTAGTTATAGAGGCTTTGGATGAAAATTGGCTACAGCAAAGAGGTGCTGCAGCAGCAGAAGTCACAGCAGCACCAACTGAAAGGATAGGAGAGGTACAGATACCAGCCGCCATGGAAGAGGAATTCAGAAGGAGGTTGCGAGAGATGCAGGTACAGCACAGAGGACCAGTATCAGAGCAGGTCCTGCTGGGAGGGTCTGATTCTATCCGCTACGAACTCTGGAAGAAAGCGCTAGCTCTCGAGCAGCAACACCAGGGAAAAGTTCTCCCCTCCATCCATGTAAGGTACTGGTTGCAGTATGAAGTACGAATGCTGTTATTGGAAGAACAACCGAAGCAGGAGTGGACAGCTGAGTTAAGCAGGCTGATCCGGGCAGAGATGCGGTTGGACGAGAGCTACCGAGCCCTCCAGGGGTATGTAGCGCAAGAGTGCCTGTGGTCAGCGGATGACAGCCCCATGGAAGGCTTTGACTATGATGGCCTGGGATTGTTGTATTGGAGGCTGTCCAGGGACCCTGACTTTAGGAGTGATCGGGAGTGGCGTTTGGAGGAAATAATGGGGCTCCCTTTGCCTGGGACTATCAGGAAATACCAGTTGACAACTCTGAAATCCTGACTGAAGAATCGGCAGTGGAAAATCTGGAGATTGCCATCCCCAAAGCTGAAGTGCTGACAACAAGGCAGAGCTCTGCTAACCTCTGCCCAGCACCGATAGGATCTTCTGGGTTCCATGGACAGGAGATGGTGAACTTCTATCCCCAGACACCAGTTGCAGAGACAGGGGATTTGATAGATTTTCTGCTGAGGAAGAACAACCTGATGAGCCTCCAGCAGAAGAGCTGGTATCAGGGCCAAACTTCAGTGTGCTCTGCCCAGCACCAACAACAGTATCTGTGGACTTGCAAGGAACTTCCTCAGCTGAGGCGCTGGTCATCGGACAGAGGGTCCAAGACCTCTGCCCCACACCTGTGGCAGTTCCGGAGGCTCATGGTGAGAAAGTGGCAATCACTTCCCAGCAGCCAGATCAGGAAATGGAAAAGGAAGCAGCCAGCTCACCTCCCCAGTGGCAGCTGCACAGTTTGGGAGTGGAGGAATCCAGCCTCCTGCCCCAACGGTTAGCTGAAGCGGATGATGTGGAGTCCCCAGCAGAAGTGCTGGCAACAGGGTAGAGTGCTACCAAACTCTGCCCAGCAATAGCAGCAACTGTGGAGTTCCAGGGAGCCGGGGCAGTCGGCTCATCTCTCCAGCCACAGATTACAGAATGTATGGACTTAATGGACTGTTCAGAGGATGTTATAGATTATGCATCACCTGCTCAAGTACTGGCAGCAGATCAGAGTACTGCAGACCCCTGCTCTACACCCATGGCAGTTTCAGAGGCCCAAAGTGAGAAGGTGATGGTTCCTCTCTCCCAGTGGATTTCAGAGATGCAGGGAGGAAAAGCAGCCATTTCCCCTCCCCAACAAGGGTTTGCGCACCTGGGAGACAATACCAGGGAAAGGGAGTTCCAACAGCAGACGGCGCCCCAGAATGATGACACCAACCCAGCTGAAGTGCTGGCAACCAGGCAGAGTGCTACCAACCTCTGCCCAGCACCGGCAACAACTACAGAGTTCCAGGGAGCCGGGGCAGTCGGCCTTCCTCCCCAACAGTTAGCCGGAGCAGATGGTGTTTGGTTTCCAGCAGCAGGGCTGGCAACAGGGCAGAGTGCTGCTGGCCTCTGCCCTCAACTAACAGAGGATGAATTTCCTGTAAGGGTGGATGGGGCTTCAGTCCCCACCTGTATACCCCAGGGATGCTGGGCAGTCAGCCCAGATCCCCAACAGCATGATGGAGTGAGCTCCGTCACCCTGTCTTCTCTCCAGCGGCTGAAAGGACTCCAGGGAGAAGGGCCAGTCCAGGCCTCTACTCAGCGGCGGGCATGTTCTCTGAGAGAGGCAGAGGTTGGCTGGGTGAGTAATACTCTGTTTGGAACAATTTGTTTGGGGTACTGTGTGGATATCAGCATTAGAGGACTGGAACTACTGACTAACTTCGGAGTCAACCCATCTGGGGTCTCCTCCTGTGTTAGTCTCCTGACGAAAGGGGAGAAATGTGACAGACCTAGCCGGGACAGAGGCTTTTGGAGGGGACTGAATGCCAGCCTCTTGCCTACCGATTATGGGTCCTGGCATTTGGGGGAACAGTTCTTGTTGTGAACTGTATGTCTGAGAACTCTTGAGGTGGTTTTACTTTAGATTCAGGTCCATTTCCCCCAAGACACACAGACTCTGGGGACCCTGGATATGCCATTGTGACGGGAGTCACTAATAGGGGCACAAGGTGAATGAGAACCCCACTATGATCTATGCTAGTCAGACTCAATGCTGTATATATGTATATATAATGTGTGCTGTCTCATTATGTTGTGTACTATTTCCTGTGATGGTTGGGGTGTGACTGTATTCTATTGTCTATTGTGGCTGGCTGCCTCAACTATTATGGGATGTCTAAGTGTCTTGCTGTGAGGAAAGAGGGAGGGGGGATTCCTCCAGCAGCCCAACTGTTAAGACTGTTTACTGATGAGAAGTTAAACACACCTGACCTGTGGGTCCATTGTTATTGGACAGTTTAACGCGCCCTGTTCTAAGGGTGGGGGAAGTGTTTTGAAGCAGGATCTGTATAACATGTGGTTGAATAGAGATTAATTCCTGCTTGAACCTCAAGACAGAGCCTTGTATCATACTTGGGGGAGAATGATTTGTATGGGTTTCTTGTTCGGCTGATTGAAGTGTTCGGTAGCTGCCTTTGTGTTTGGGTACGAATGTCCTAAACAACTTTAACCCCTTTCATACTCGGGGTGTCGTTACAAGGACCTATTTTTTTTCTTTTACTCTTCTAGCCAACCATTTCCCAGATTTATTGCCCCATTGATATCTTTCCTTATTTACTGAATGAAAAGCACTTTTTCTCTCATGCTCTAACAATTCCTCTAACTCCTCTCTTTTTACTATTAGGAATACCTTTAGGTCTCGTTCTTTGTTCTATTTCCTGTATCTCCCTATATAAGAGGGTCATCTTTTTTTCCATTCTTTCTCTTTCCCCGCTCCAATCCCTATCAAAACTCCTCTTATAAAGGCCTTATGTGTTTCCGATAGAGTTGACCTGGAGATTTCTGCTGTATCAATCAGCAATTCTGAATCTATCAGCTGAAAGTCTAGTAGCAATTTTTTATTGCCCTTTGCGCTGTATATCGAGGGGTTCCCCCAGATGTATCTACCCAAGGATCTATGCTCAGGTTTAAATCACCTGCTATTATAAGTTTACCCTCTTTAAAGGCTTCACGCTTTCTCAGTGTTCCCCTTAGAAATTTATCAGGGTCCTTATTGGGGGAATAAATATTTGCAATTGTACATTCCATGTTAAACAATTTTCCCTTTATAAAAAGAAACCTTCCCTCTGGGTCTGCCAGATGCTCCCTCACTGTAAATACCATTGTTTTATCATAGCCAATGGCCACTCCCCTTGAATGCCGTGACGTTGTGTCTCCACATAGGAAACAGATGTGACGATAGCCTACACCTGAGGCATGTGTAATGGGGGTTTTCTGGAGACACACCACGTTCACTCCCATAAAACTCAGTTCTTTGTTTACTTTATACCTTTTCTTTGGAGTGTTTAATCCCCTCATATTATAAATACCTAGGTTTACCAAGACAATGGCTCAGTACAGAGAGCGTCTGCCCATCCTGAGGAGGCTGTGAGAAAGAAGAAAGAGAGAACAGGGAAAGAAAGAGAGAAAAAAAACACCCCATCCCCCCTCAACCCCAAAACCCCCCCACCCCTCAATTACCACCCCTCCCCCCTCCCTCTGTAACAGTAAACCTAAAAAAGGCTGGACAGATTCCCTCTTTCTGTTCATTATATGGGCCCGGCAACCATCATCCAGATGGCAGCGTAGCCTGTACCCGTGTACCCATGTAACCCAATAAAGGACTTTTATTCAAGAGCATCCGAGTCGCCAGCCCTTTTCTGATTCAAGTATTGCATTTTGGGGCCTGAACGTTCTGGCTAGAGCACCGGATCACAGTTCATATTGGCAGAGGAGCTGGGGCATCATTTTGCTTCTATCATCCAGATGTCGCCTTCTCTCCATATCTACCATATCTACTCTGACCTCTCTAGGCCTCCCGCCAGAACCCCCGACCCCTCTCCCCCGAACCCCGCTTCCCCACTCATTATTTTAGATTTCTCCTTGAATATTTCTGCCCTCTTTCTCCTGGCAGAAAAAACCTTCCCTTATATGGGTCTCCCTCCTCCTCTCCGCACCCCTCCCTCTTCCGTCCCCCACAATCCATCTCTTGTTGCCTTGAGTGGGCAATGTTCCTTCTTCCTCCCCCCATCCTGGTAGGTGGTGGTAGGATGTCCAATTTGTGACAAAAATCCACCAGATCTTCTGGAAATCTCAAGACTGCAGTTTGAACATCTTTCTTCCCAAGGCATTTCAGCCTTTCATCCCTTTAGTTGAGCATTTAACATTTGTGTGACCTTTGTGTAGCATTTCTTTATCTCTTCTTCTATACTCCTGTTTGCTTAGTATTTGCACAGTATCTGCATATCACACCAGAGAGGAAGAAAAGATAATTCCGGGCTAGGTACAGGTGGGTAACTAATAGGGACAACCTTATGCCGCGTACACACGTTCGGAATTTCTGATGGGAAATGTTCGATGGGAGCTTGTTGTCGGAAAGTCCAATCGTGCGTATGCTCCATAGAACATTTGCTGTCAGAATTTTCTCCCTCCTCCTCTCCGCACCCCCTCCCTCTTCCATCCCCCACAATCCATCTCTTGGTGCCTTGAGTGGGCAATGTTCCTTCTTCCTCCCCCCATCCTGGTAGGTGGGGATAGGATGTCCAATTTGTGACAAAAATCCACCAGATCTTCTGGAAATCTCAAGACTGCAGTTTGAACATCTTTCTTCCCTCTAAGGCAGGCTGGAAATCCCCACTTATATGATATATTCCATATCCTCAATTGTTCAGTTAGAGGTTTAAGAAGTCTCCTTCTCATTGAAGTCTCTGTAGATAAATCTGAAAAAATCTGAAGCTCCACTTCTTCATAGGAGATTCCTGCTGAATTTCACATTTTCTCCATAATTTTAGGTTTCTCTTCGTCATAGTGAAACCTCACGATCACATCTCTTGGATTTTCTGTCTTTTGAATGTGGTATCTTCTGATCCTATGCACTCTATTAATTTTCAGTATCTCTGCCGTTTCTCTCTCCAATAAGGGGTTAAACAGTTCCTGTATCACTTTTGTCAGTTCCTCATTACTATGCTTCTCTGAGAGACCTTTTATTAGCAAGTTTTTACATCTACTTCGATTCTCTTGGTCCTCCAGCTTGTATAGGAGAGCTCTATTTGTTCTCTGTAGGGATTTCATTTGTTCATTTATTTCTTCCAATCGTAATCATCTAGTCTTCCCTCTATCTCTTCTACCCTTCCCAGAACTTGCCCAATATCTGACCTTATTGCAACAATATCTACTTTTAACGATATCTCCATTTTTACCAGCGTCTCCGCCAGCATCTCTTTAATTTGCGGGGCACCCTCCTGAATTTCCGTATGTTGTGGGCTTTCTTCCATTGATGGGTCATCTCCTCCTCTCTTCTTCTGCATCCCATTTTGTGCTTTAATACCTCCCAGGGGATTACTCCCATTACTTCTTGGCCGGGTAGAGGCTGAATCATTTCATTTCACTGCCTTATTCTCCTCCTCCAGCATTTTCTGCCTAGTGGCTCCTGTTGGTCATACAATCCCTTGCTTAGGGCTGCCATGTCCATCTTCCACTATGCTGGTATCTGTGGACATATAGCGTTGGATGCCTCCTGGGCTTGGAGCAGGCGGAGCTCCTCTGCAAGTTTTATTTGCCTTTCCTCTCATTTTCATCAGTTGCTATCCCGTCCAAAAGACAGATTTTTCAAGTTCTAAACTATAGCTAAAAAATGCTCAGATGGTGTGTGGGGGAGGGAAAAGAAAATACAAATATTAAGTTCCTCACTGCGCCTCAGTGTACTGTTCATACATTACCCCTCATCCTCTGCAAACCTTAGAGTTTATCCCTTTATTCCCACTTGTCACCACTCAATCAGAGCAGATAAATCAGCTGGAGGGGTTCGTTTACAGCAAAAGAAAATCCCAAAAAAATGACAAAGATAAAACTGAAAAAAAGGAAAGCAGTTCTTTGTCCCCTTTGAGGTCTCTCAATAGAGTCCGCCAGAGGCGTAACTAAAACCTTCAGGGCCCCGATGCAAGAAATCATGAAGGGCCCCCCTTCCCCCTGGACAGCGCTTTTCCTAGGGGGATGTCTGATAAGAGGAGGAGCCGTGAGAGCCGCCGAGGGACCCCAGAAGTCGGTGTTCAGGGCCACTCTGTGCAAAACTAACTGCACAATGAAGGTATGACATGTTTGTTATTTAAAAAAAAAACCTTTACAATCACTTTAAGGGGTTAAAACAAGTGTTCAGGAGGCAACATATTGCCTCTTTACCGGCTGTCAAATGCCTCTGAAAAGCGATCTGAGCATGGATCGCTTTTCAGAGGAATAGCATTTTGTTGTTGGTACATTGAACGAGCAAGAAAAAAAAAAATCAGTCCTGATTGTACACATATAGGGTGTCAGGATTAAACGTGCATACATAAAATGTGCATACATACATCTAAACAGTGGCGGCTGGTGCGCAAACATTTTTTGGGGGCGCAAACATTTTTTGAAAAAAAATCATCAAATGCAGCCACTGTGCCCATCAATTGCAGCCACTGTGCCACTAAAATGCTGCCAGTGTGCCATCAAATGCAGCCACTGTGCCCATAAAATACTGCCACTGTGCCACTTAAATGCTGCTAGTGTGCCCATCAAACGCAGCCACTGTGCCAAACGCTGCCACTGTGCCAAACGCTGCCACTGTGCCCATCAAACACAGCCACTGTGCCCATTAAATGCAACCAGTGTGCCCATCAAACGCAGACAGTGTGCCATCAAATGCTGCCAGTGTGCCCATCAAATGCTGCCAGTGTGCCCATTAAATGCTGCCAGTGTGTCCATCAAATGCTGCCAGTGTGCCCATCAAATGCTGCCAGTGTGCCCATTAAATGCTGCCAGTGTGCCCTTGAATGCCCCTAGTGTGACCCCCGACCGCTCATCGGCACTTACCCTTTCTTGGTGGGGCAGCGGGTGACTGCAATGAGTGGGGTCCTCCATGCATCTCCTGCTGTCCACATCTCCCATCCTCTCCTCCTGATAGGCGTCCAATAGCGGCGCCTGACGTTTCAGCCAATCAGGTGACAGGTAACAGACCCGAGCACCTGATTGGTGGAGAGGCAGTTTAGTGTTAGGAAAGCGAATAGTCATTCGCTTTTCTAACACAGCTGAGTGGCCTGTGAGGTCACCTTTTTTGATGCCTATTAGAGCCTATGGCTCTAATCCGGTGCTTCAAAAACACCCCCCGCCGCTGTAATTCAGGTTCCCTGTGCCCAAAAAGGGGCTGGGCGCCTGAATAGGGGGTGGCAGCGGCGGCCATTGATAGATTCATGCAATGCATGAATCTATCTATTGGTGATAGAGGGGTGGCTGGAGAGAGGGGGCGGCGCACAGTGCGCCCTTAATGCACGGACCACCACTGCATCTAAACACACACATAATATACACACACATATACTGTATATACACACATAAACACATATACATATATAAATACACACATAAACACATGCAAACACATACATGAACACACATATAAACACATACATGAACACACATGTAAACATACATGAACACACATATAAACACATACATGAACACACATATAAACACATACATGAACACACATGTAAACATACATGAACACACATATAAACACATACATGAACACACATATAAACACATACATGAACACACATGTAAACATACATGAACACACATATAAACACATACATGAACACACATGTAAACATACATGAACACACATATAAACACATACATGAACACACATGTAAACATACATGAACACACATATAAACACATACATGAACACACATGTAAACATACATGAACACACATATAAACACATACATGAACACACATATAAACACATACATGAACACACATATAAACACATACATGAACACACATGTAAACATACATGAACACACACTTATAGAAAGCCTTTTTAAAAACGGCAGTGCTTTACCTTATCTCTTCCTGCCGGGTACTGCACTGTAGGGGGAGACAAAGAGCACACACTGCTTTCACTTTAGAACAGTGTGACGAGCTCCCCGCACAGTCCCGATTACAGGTCGGCTAACAATGGGGAGATCGATCTCAGCCGCTCCTCCTATCCAGATAAACAGGGGGGCCCTCAAGGGCCCCCTGCAGCATGGGGCCCAGTCGCCATGGCGACCTCAGCGACCCCTATACTTCCGCCACTGGAGTCCGCTGACCATCAGTCTATTCAGGAGATATTTTTACGCATAGATATTTAATAGCAGTTACGGTTCAATAGAATACGTTTGAAAGTTCATTTCAGCCTTTCATCCCTTTAATTGAGCATTTAACATTTGTGTGACCTTTGTGTAGCATTTCTTTGTCTCTTCTTCTATATTCCCGTTTGCTTAGTATCTACATATCACACCAGAGAGGAAGAAAAGATAATTCCGGGCTAGGTACAGGTGGGTAACTAATAGGGACAACCTTATGCCGCGTACACACGTTCGGAATTTCCGATGGGAAATGTTCGATGTGAGCTTGTTGTCGGAAAGTCCAATCGTGTGTATGCTCCATAGAACATTTGCTGTCAGAATTTCCACCCACAAATGTTTGAGAGCCGGTTCTTAAATTTTCTTCCAACTTCACTTTGTTGTTGGAAATTGTGTGTACACAAGTCCGTCGCACAAAAGCTCACGCATGCCCGGAATCAAGCAGAAGGAGCCGCACTGGCTATTGAACTTCCTTTTTCTCGGCTCGTCGTACGTCACCGCGTTCTTGACGTTCGGAATTTCTGACAACATTTGTGTGACCGTGTGTATGCAAGACAAGTTTGAACCAACATCCTTCGGAAAAAAATCCCAGGATTTTGTTGTTGGAAATTCCGATCGTGTGTACACAGCATAAGAGTTCCTCCGTCTATTCCCACTTGCCGCCTCTCAGTAAGAGCAAATAATTCAGCTGGGGGGTTTTTTTTTGAAGCACGAGAAAACCAGAAAATGAGGAGAATAAAAGTGATAAAAGAAGAGAGTTCTTTGTCCCCTGTGAGGTCTCTCAAGGAGTCCTCTGACCAGCAGTCTGTACAGGAGATAGATTTCTACATAGATATTTAGGAGCCGCTACAGTTCAATAGCAGAAGTTTGAAAGTTAATTTCAGCCTTTGATCCCTTTAGTTGAGCATTAAATTAACATTTGACCTTTTTGTAGCATTACTTTAACTCTTTAACGTTTGTGTAGCATTTTTTTGTCTCTTCTTCTATACTCCCGTTTGTTTAGTATTTGCACATTATTTACATATCACACCTGAGAGGAAGAAAGGTTAGTTCCAGGTTAGGTACAGGTAAGTAAGTAGTAGGGAGATAAACAGTTCCAAGATAAACTTCAGATCTCCTGTTGTTGATCCACATTTCCAGGAGGGGGAGGGGATCGGCTCAGTTGAGATCTCCTGTTGTTGATCCACATTTCCAGGAGGGGGAGGGGGGATCGGGTCAATTCAGATCTCCTGTTGCTGATCCACATTTCCAGGAGGGGGAGGGGGGATCGGGTCAATTGAGATCTCCTGTTGTTGATCCACATTTCCAGGAGGGGGAGGGGGGATCGGGTCAATTGAGATCTCCTGTTATTGATCCACATTTCCAGGAGGGGGAGGGGATCGGCTCAATTCAGATCTCCTGTTGTTGGTCCACATTTCCAGGAGGAGGAGGGGATCGACTCAATTCAGATCTCCTGATGTTGATCCACATTTCCAGGAGGGGGAGGGGATCGGCTTAATTGAGATCTCCTGTTGTTGATCCACATTTCCAGGAGGGGGAGGGGATTGGCTCAATTCAGATCTCCTGTTGTTGATCCACATTTCCAGGAGGAGGGGAAGGGATCGGCTTGTGACGGGAGTCACTGTTGGGCGCAGGGTGACCAAGAAAAGAATGAACCCTGTGTATGCCATATTGGAAATGGTGACTGGGAGGGTATGTCTTGGATTGCTTAAAATGGGACAGTAATATTTATCCACAATATCTCCCGGGATATATGTAAAGACTATTCTTGGTTTGTTTGAATCTGAACTCAACATGTTAGTTGAGAGAGCTGATCACATTGTCCTCTAGAACTGGCTAGGAGTCGGACAGTCTACTCATACTACAGTTTGTTGCTTACTAGGCTGAGGAGGGGGGGAGATCACTGTTTGTATTGTTAATTGTAATTAGCTCCTGCTATTGTGAGAAGGTGTCCTGTGTTTATACTACTGTGTGAAGCTCGGTGACCACAAGTCTGTCCTAAAGGTCATGTGTCTGAGTCATCTAATCTGGGTAAATGATTTAGTAAACTAGCTCATGTTAATTAGGTTTCTGGTTACAGTTGTATTGTTAGAGTAATATGAGCAAGGAGTGTGAACCTCCTCTTTAACTGTATATAAAGACTTGTAAATTTGGTTCTAACAAAGAATCTGATTCCTGTTTGACCCTCTGTACAGAGCCTCGTCTCGTACTTGGGGGGAAGAAATATTCGTATGGGTTTCTTGTTCGGCTGATTGGAGTGTTCGGTAGCTGCCTTTGTGTTTGGAAATGGAATGTCCTAAACGGCTTTAACCCCTTTCATACTCGGGGTGTCGTTACAATTGGTGGCAAGCAGCGGGGTGATTCCCACAGCCCAGAAGGACAGCTACAAGTGGACATAGACCAATGGAAGAACAGTATGAACGGCTAAAGCGCTCTACCCTCAAGGACTTACTGGAGAACCGGGGCCGACCGGCCAACAATCGTAAGTAGAGGGACATTATCGCAGAACTAGTCGAAATGGATAGAGCCGAAAGACCCAACATAACCGAAAGGCCCAGCGTAACAGGCAGGACACCCGAATGGGCAAGTTTTGATTGGGCTGTTAACATAAGACTGGCACATTATGGCGCTAACCCTACAGCGGAGATCATAGACCGAGTTATAGCGACTGCGGAGGCAAATTGGCTACAGCGAAGAGGTGCTGCAGCAGCAGAAGTCACAGCAGCACCAACTGAAAGGAGAGGTACATTTTGCTGCTTTTAAAAATATCATCGAAAGAGAAGGGGCGATTAATGAGTACCTTGCCGATTTTGAACGGCAATGTGCCCTACAACGGGTGCCCACAGAGGAATGGGTTACCATTTTGTCTGGGAAATTGTCCGGCCGGGCCAGTGAAGCATTCAGGACCATCCCAGATGAGGAGATTATGAACTATGGGCTGGTAAGAGAAGCACTTTTGGCCAAGTATGCCATCACACCGGAGGCATACCGGAGGCGGTTTAGAGACGAGCAAGCAGACTGGAGACTCATATACCGAGTGGGCATGCCGCCTACACCGCACGGCATCCCACTGGGTCGCTGGATGCCAAGTAGCATCCGGGGAAGAGGTGCTGCAGCTGTTCCTGCTGGAACACTTCTTTGACAAGCTGTCCCCAGAAGTCAGAGAGTGTGTCCAGGACTGAAAACCTTCCACCTTGCCTGAAGCAGCTTGCCTGGTGGATGAATACACAGACACCCGCAAACTGGATAACCCTGCGGTCAAGACAACAGCTCAGGTGGATTATCGATCAGCGGCACCCCCTCCAGCTGGCACCTACCAACCACAGTCGTACCACCCTACAGCACCACCTCCAGCGGCCACTTCTTCTCAGCAGCCCAGGTTCAACTCCCAGGACTACTCACAACCCATCAGGTGTTTCAGGTGTAAACAGCTAGGGCACAAAAAGCCAGATTGTCCATTAAATCTAGCCAGGCAGTCCCAGTCATGGAGAAAGCCAGCAGGGGGGAATCCCCACACATCCATGCCTGCGGCTCACTGCGTTGAGGAGGAAGAACATTGGGGCAACACAGGCAGACTGTCCGGGTTAATGGAAAGGTAGCCAATGGCCTACGTGATACTGGCGCCACCATGACCCTACTACAGAAGAACCTCATCCCAGAGAGCCAACACACCGGAGACAATGTAGCCGCAAGGGTAGCAGGAGGCACTGTTTTCCATCTACCTGTTGCCCGTGTTCACCTGGATTGGGGGGTGGTTCGAGACACGTGAATGTGGGGGTGATGAAGGATTTGCCAGCGGATGTACTACTGGGGAATGATTTGTCCCCCCTCATTTCTGCTTACGCCCTGATGGGCCCCACTGAAGCCAACCCAGTGACTACCCATGCCCAGACCTGTGCTGTTGGAACCAGCCCGCTTGCTGCTGAGACCCAGGTAAGACTATCTTCCCCGACATGTACCTTAGATCAGACTCCCCTAGGCTGGGATACCCCAGAGGCATTCGGGAGGGAAACCTGGGAGGACCCCGACCTTACACAAGTATAGGGCTAAGGCAGATGCTCAGGAAAGGGGAATAAATGGGGAGATTTATGAATGGGTGGGGCATAGACTGTATAGAATCCCTAAGACATCTCCGAGATGTAAAGCCCCTTTGCAGAAATGACAGCTGGTGGTACCTAAGAAATACCAGTTGGAGATTCTGCGAATCGGGCATGATATAGCACTAGCAGGACATCTAGGGTCCCGTCACACAGCCCATAGAATTACACAGAATTTCTTCTGGCCCAATTTTAACCAGGATGTGCGACAGTACTGCAAAACGTGTGACACATGTCAGCGGGTAGGTAAGCGGGGGGACCACCCTAAGGCCAGACTTATGTCAATGCCTATTATTGGGGAGCCCTTTTACCCCATAGCCGTTGACATTGTAAGTCCCTTGGCCAGGCCTAGTCCATTGGGAAGAAGTATATTCTCACCATGGTGGACTATGCCACCCATTACCCAGAGGCAGTAGCTATGTCCAACATTGAAGCAGAGACAGTAGCTGATGCCCTGGTTAAGATATTTACTAGAGTGGGGTTCCCTAAGGAGATTCTCTCTGACCAGGGAACCCAGTTTACTGCTGTGCTCACACAGCAGTTGTGGAAGGTGTGCAATATTAAGCCCTTGCTGAGATCACCTTACGACCCCCAGACTAATGGTCTCTGCGAGCGCTTTAACGGGACCCTCAAATGGTGAGGACCTTTTCGGATGCTTGCAGAGACTGGGAGAGATTCCTGCCTCACTTGTTATTTGCATACAGAGAGGTACCCCAGGAATCTACTGGGTTCTCTCCCTTCGAGTTACTCTATGGGAGAAGGATCTGCGGACCCCTCAATCTCATTAGAGGACACTGGGAGGGAGAGACAGAGCAGGAGGGGACCCCATTGTGCCCTATGTTCTGGAACTCAGGGACCGCATGGAGCAACTGTCTCTGATGGTAAGGGAGAATCTCCAGGCGGCCCAGGAGAGACAGAAGAGATGGTACGATGGGGGGCCCCGACAGTGTATCTTCCAGCTTGGGCAGAAGGTCTTAGTGCTGAATCCTGTGAAGACCAACATGATACAGGCATCTTGGCAGGGCCCATATAAAGTAGTAGCCCAGGTATGTGATACTACCTGTGTTATTGCCAGCTGTGCAGATGAAAGAATCCAGTGGACCTTTCATGTGAACATGCTGAAGGAGTATCAGGAACGGCAGGAGGATGTTGCTGTAGTATGTGCCCTTGCTGCGGACGATTCTGAAAGTTTACCCCTCCCTGACTTACTAGAGAGAGACCCCCAGACTAACCTCATTAGCCTCGTACAGCTAGGGGACGGGTTAAGCCCCACAAAGAAGGAACAGGCTAAGCGGCTTCTGACACACTGGGGACTTCACAGGGATATCCCTATGGCTTTCCCCGTGTTGTCAGAGGGGGGCGGGGTCACCCGGTTACATAAACGGGTGACCCCGCCCCCCTCTAACAGCACAGGGAAAGCCATAGGGAAGTGCCGTGAAGTCTCTGTGCGTCAGAGGAGGGCGGGGTCACCGGGTGGCCTCGCCCTCTGTTATATAAGAAGTGTCAGAAGAACCGAAGCATCACAAGGCAGAAGACTCCCATCGTGCGGACAGAGCAGAGAAGAAGCCCGAGGAAAATGCGGGACGAGAAGAGCGGAGGAAGAAGAAGATGGAGAAGAAGAAAATGGAGGAAGAAGAACACAGAAGGAAGACCAGAAAATGGAATAAGAAGCGGAAAGAAGAAGAGATTAATAAAGGACTTGTCAAAAACCGTCTCTTGTGTTTGTTAACCTTTTTGACATTTTTTTGTGAAATGGTAGGGGTACATTTGTACCCCATTACCAATTTACACGGCGGGATCTGGGGGTCCCCTTGTTAAAGGGGACTTCAAGATTCTGATAAGCTACCCACCCGCAGACCCCCACAACCACCAGGCAAGGGTTGTGGGGATGAGGCCCTTCTCCCCATCAACATGGGGACAAGGTGCTTTGGGGGGCTACCCCAAAGCACCCTCCCAATGTTGAGGGCATGTGGCTTGGTATGGTTCAGGAGGGGGGGCACTCTCTCGCGTGCGGCCTGCCAGGTTGCGTGCTCGGACAAGGGTCTGGTATGGATTTTTGGGGGGACCCCACACCATTTTCTTTTAATTTTGGCGCGGGGTTCCTCTTAAAATCCATACCAGACCTGATGGGTCTGGAATGGATTTTGAGGAGGACCCCCACACCATTTTTTTTTATTTTGGCGCGGGGTTCCCCTTGATATCCATACCAGACCGGAAGGGCCTGGTATGGAATTTAGGGGGACCCCCATGCATTTTTTTTTAAATTTTGGTTCGGGGTTCCCCTGTGGGGAAATTCCATGCTGTTTTTATCAATTAACTTTTATGTGTATTGCCGGACCGACAATTCATTATAGCCGGCGCTAGCGATAGTAGTTTTACATGACTTTTTTTCCTTTAGAAATGTCATTTTGCTGTCAGACTGTTCTTTTTTTTATTATTTCTTTTATTTTATCAAATCACATTTCAATATACAAAAGAATACCACAGAACTGCACAACACAGTTATCATCTTACAATACATTTAAACTCGTCCCCCCCTCCACGCCCCCCCCCCTCCCCAGGCCCCCCTCACACTCAATCCAGACAGTTAGATTGTGTCCTAAACTACTTTCTCCCTAATCTCCACTAGTCATAACCTCCACATATCTCCACGTCTTCTTGAACTCCTGCCAACAGTCCCACTTATACATTATCCCATCTCTTGCTTCCGCCCCACTATATCTCAGGCCCTCCATTTCATATGTTCCTTCTATAGCATTAACCCAGTCCTGCATTGTGGGGCTTCCATCCTCCTGACATTTTTTTGGTATAAGGCTTTTCACCGCATTCAACAAATGAGGGGTTATTGATTCCCTATATTGTTTCACTGAGCCCTCTATTCCATGGAATAGACATATCCATGGGTCCTCTGGAACCACCTAACCAGTAATTTCCGTTATCAGTTGTAAAGTTTCTTTCCAATATTTTTTGATTTTGGGACAATTCCACCACAGGTGGGCCATCGTTCCAATCTCCTTACACCCTCTCCAGCACTCATAAGATTTCTCCGATTGAAATTGACTTAGTTTGTCAGGCGTTGCATACCACCTTGTCAAACATTTATAATTCATTTCAGCCGTCTTAATGTCTACGGCAGAGTTATGTGTTAAATTCAAAATCTTCACAATCTTGTGTCTGTACTCAAGTGACCCTAATTCTTTTCCCCATTTTATTAAGAATGGTGGTACCTCCAGTTCGTCATTTGCCAATAGCATTTTATAAAGCCGAGAAATACCTCCTTTTGCGTTTCCAGCTACACAAAGCTGCTTGAATGGTGTTAGTTCTTCTGCTGTTCTTATTGGTTGAGGCAGATTTTCTACAAAATGCTTTAACTGGAGGTAGCGCCATTCATTAATCAATAATAAATCCGTGTTTTGTTGTAACTCAAAGAACGTGCTTATTTTCCCTTTATTAGTTACATCCTTTAATTGTGCATTATCCCTTTTTATCCAATTCCCACCTATTGTCCTTTTACCTGGTGCAAAATAGTCGTTGTCTTTCAAAAAAATTAAAGGTGAGTTATGTTTCCATTTATTTTGTTTATGGACCAAATCCCAAACTTTAAGTGCATTTCGTGTAATCTCGTGCGTTTTAGCTCCCAATACCCTATATTGAGAGGGATTCCATATTAAACTAATTAATCGTGCTTCACGCAAATTATTTTCTATATTAACGAATCGTTTTCCACTTTACTCCCTTGCCCACTCCACCACTCGTGATAATACCACTGCGTAGTAATATTTTTTAACGACGGGGACCGTTAAACCCTCTTGTTTTTTCCCCTGTCTCAAAACTGTGTAGCGGGCACCTACTTTTATGTAGGTGACCTTTCTTGTTAGCTTCTGTTGCAGGTAAATTTAGACAGGCTGATGCTATTTGCAGCAGGCCTGTGTTGTTTGATTTCTACATTTGAGTGGCAGGTGTTTATGTGTTGGTCTCAGCCAATCATTAATTTGCTTGGTAATCCCGGGACTCTCATATAAAAAGGGGGGTCACATGGTGCCCGGGAGTTCGAGTCCAGTCCTGAGTAAGGAGAGAGCCAGCCTGGTTCCTGGAGGGGAAGTTGGAGGTTTTCCCCTCCGGGGAGCCAACGGACCTTCACCTTAGTGAGAAGGGTGGAGATCCGGTCCTCATGGAGGAACAGATGACATCTTGCCGCGAGTAGTCGTGGATGTCGTAGGCCGCCCCTGCGGGGAGGGGAACGGGCCACAAAGAGATTAAGGAAACTGAGGAACATTGCGGATAAAGTAGCAACAAATCGGAAGGAAACTGGGCGATTGATCATTTATGAGTGGCACATGGACTATCGATCACGTGAGTGAAAGCCCAAGGGAAAGGTACTGCCAGAGACTGAGGGTTGTTGGTGCACAAGTCAGTGAGATGGGCAGTGATGGCCTATGACTTTGGGTTCAGCATTGCCCTGGGATTCCAATCAGTCAAGTGGGAGGAGTTATTCAGATTTGCTCTCCTTTAGCCTAATCTGGAAGTACCATGTCGGTGGGAAGTAGTGGTAAAAAAGTAGCAGTGAAGCTGCAAGTACACATGTAGAGATATAGATCGTTCTTTTAAATGTAAACAAAGGGGTGGGGTCTCCTAGGTGATTTTATTGACCAAATATGGCTATGTGGGTATATTGGTTCCGTGATGTCCGTGCTATCCATGCTCTTTGTTTACATAGCCGGGGATACCTGGCTTACCTATTTAATTATCCCCAGATGCAGAATTGTGGCCCCCCAGGAGCTTCTTACCATAATGTGAAAGTATTCAAATGTGTCCATTGTGGCCGACCTACCATCAGAGAGATCCCTTCCAGCTCTGTGATGGTAATGCTCCCCTCCATGGTCGGCGTGTCCATCTTCTCTGGGTCTTCTTCCAGGTTTGGAGTCTTCAGCCATCTTGATTAGCTGTGTTGGGATGACTCTCATGCATCTGTATGAAGCTACTTCTGCCCGGCACAAAACTGTGGCGATATAGTACATTGAGCATCTATGATGGAAGAGACATCCACAGTCTACTGTCATAAACAAGTCACTGCTCGTCAGGACTTTACAACAGACGTCACCTCCTCTTCATATCTCTGTATATAAATGAGGGGGTTCCAGGAACATTAACAGAAGGTATCTAAGGTGTCCCCAGAGGTTAAAAAAGACTTTCACCCATCCAATGCACTAGATATTCTTTCACTCCTACACACATTTTTATTTTTTTACTTTTAAGTTAGCCTCACACCCAGCCACCGTTATTTCCTTGGCAAGAATGACATCTTCTGTACTCTGAGAACTCCTGGATTTCACATGTTGCATATCTCAGGAGGTTTCAGGTTCCATTCGGCTGCAGGTTGGTGGACCCAGTGGGGTCGGGCTGCCCAAACCTGGAAGACACATCAGAAACTTAATGATGTCAGGACCAAAGATGGAGGCACAGGACCCGGGATCTGACAGCGGTGCAGAGGATCACAGCAGGACAACCCAAGATCCAAATTGAAGAGAGGAAATAGGGGGCATGGAGGAGAGTTAATTCAGTTAATCTTTCTGTTATCTGAAAAGGTAAAGAACAACCTCTGATCCCGGTGATTGGATTTTGAAGTTTATTTAGAAGAGAAGAGTTACAAAATAAAAGTGAATAGAAGAAACTAGAGAGATCAACACAGACATTAACACAATGTATGAATTTCCAAAATACATTTTAAATTTTAAGACATTTACCAAGGAGTTTACACAAGTAACACATAAAACAATGACAAGAGACATTCATTTCTGGTATTGTGGAGGTCTGACCATGACCCAGTCTGTACAATATTAGGATACACACCTTCTCTCTACAGACTGATCAACAACACATTCTAAGGACATTCTGATGGCACATTCTAAGGACTGGTATGTATGGTTGGGATCCTCGACCCTCCATGCAGCCTGCAATCTGGATAGCAGTATGGTCAGAGAGGTCACCCATGCAGCCTACCGCTGGCCTAGTACAGGGAACCATAGAGATGAGGATCTGGGAAAGCACAGAATACGAGGCTCACAGGAATGGCAGGAGTATAGTGCAGCACTGGAGCGCTGGTCTTACAGGGAGACAGGAGTACATGAGTATCTAAGCAGCATTGGGATTCTGAGCATACAGAAACACAGAGGTAAAATGTATGAAGATTACTTAAGTGCACAGGGGTCTCGGGAATGCGGGTACACAAGGCATCATGGACAGAAAGGAGATCTTTTGGAACTCCTAAGAAAGAATCCAGCCTGCCCTCACTGAAAACAATTGGGATACAGAGATCATACTGGGAGACACTGGGAACTCTTAGGTACGGAGATCATACTGGGAGACACTGGGGTACAAAAATCACACTGGGAGACCCTGGGAACACTGGGAGTACAGAGATCACACTTGGAGACACTGGAAACACCGGGGTACAGAGATCACACTGGGAGACACCAGGGACACTGGGGGTACATATATCACACTGGGAGACACTGGGAATACTTGGGGTACTGAGATCACACTGGGAGACACTGGGAACACTTGGGGTGCAGAGATCACACTGGGAGACACTGGGAACACTTGGGGTGCAGAGATCACACTGGGAGACACTGGAAACACTCGGAGTACAGAGATTACACTGGAAGACACTGGGGGTACAAAGATCACACTGGAAGACACTGGGGGTACAGAGATCACACTGGGAGAAATTGGGAACACCGGAGGTACAGAGATCACACTGGATGACATTGGGGGTACAGAGATCACACTGGAAGACACTGGGGGTACAGAGATCACACTGGAAGACACTGGGGGTACAGAGATCACACTGGAAGACACTGGGGGTACAGAGATCACACAGGAAGAAATTGGGAACACTGGAGGTACAGAGATCACACTTTGAGGCATTGCAAACAGACACTAGGAACAAGGGAGATCTGGCTAGAGGAAGTCTAAGAATATTGGAGTTACAAGGATTCTCTCAGAATGTATAACACTGGGTGAATAGGGATCAATAGAAATCTTTTCAGGAAGCTGAGGACAGGAAGGAGCACTGGAACTTCATGTACCAGCATGACTTTGGGAATACAGGTGACAGATAAGCAGGAAAGCAGCAGATCTGTGACCAGGATTTTCTGACAACACGTTCCAACAACCTTCTAAGACATTCCAAGGACTTTCTAACAATATCTTTTTAGCAAGTGAGCCGGTTATATAAGGAACCCAACATCAGCAATTACTGTAAACACTTAATACTCTCATATAGCCATTAATTGTTTTTCTTTATAAAGGGGATCACTTTCTGTAAATGTTTGGCCTCCTCCAGTTATTTAAACTGGGAAGTTTCAGTAGAATTGTTGGGAGTTTTCTGTATCTGGTCTTTGTGGAGGAGGACCCGCTGATGGCCTACTGGTGGTGTCTGATCTCTCCTACATCCCAGCAGGCTGTAGACATGTCTCTGCCACTCCGAGGACCCATAGTAATAGATCAAAGGATCCAGACAACAACTGACACTGCTCACACTGACACTGATGATGTAGACGATGTACAGGAAGTTACTGGCTTTGTTATAGACCTGCAGGAAATGCATGAACCAAATCACATTGGCTGGGCCAAAGCAGAGGACAAACACACACAACACAACCACAGTCAGGAGGACAGCTCGGGATCTCTTCTGGGCGCCCTTCATGCTGAGACCGCAGACTATTCCAATGTAACAGAAGGTTGTAATAAATAAAGGTAGCAAATATAAAAGTATGATATAAATGGGGAAATAATAGTAAACCTGAAACCTTTCAACTGATTCAGCATCATGAACATCAGAACAGGTTGTGATATTAAGGTCAGGAAATGGTCGGGTTTGTTGTCTTATGAGAATCGGCACGGTGCTGACCATCGATATCACCCAGATGCAGCAACACACCAGCCAGGCTCGTCTCACTGTGCGCCAGGAAAGGGACTGGAATGGGTAGACCAGAGCCAGGAACCGGTCCACACTGATACTCGTCATCAGCAGGATGGATCCACGCATGTTACTTAAATACATGGCCGTGACAAATCGGCACATTCCTTCTCCCACCATCCAGTTATTTCCTGAGAATCGGTACACAATGTGGAAAGGAAGAATACTAACAAAGAGAACATCAGCAGCGGCTAGGTTCAGCAGATACACCACTGCCGGATTTTTCACCTTCATCTTCACCAAGAACACGATGATCGCCATTATATTAAGAGGAAGAGCAACAAGGAAAACCACGGTATAGATGGAGGGCACAAACTTTGTCACCCACCAGCTCTTCATATACTCTTTAAAGTCATGTAAAAATGTTTTGTGCAGTATGTGGACCTCAATTTGTTGAGTTGAGTTCATCGTAGTTTCATTACCTGAAAACATAAAAAAATATGAGGTGAAGTCATTGTACGAGAAACATTTTGCAACATTTTTCACATTGCATTAAACAGGAGGACAGCTGGTGATCTCTTGTGTGAGCCCTTAATGTTGAGTGCCCGGTGATCTCCTGATGATTTCAATGAAAGAGGAAGGAGCAGTTCTCTGGGTATATGCTTTGGCTCTAGGAGGTTGGACACTAGGCAAGCCAAAAGGCTCAGCAGATCTCTGGGTATGTGCTTCTGCTCTAGGAGGTTGGACACTAGACAAACCAAAAGCCACAGTGGATCTCAGAGGTTGTAAACTAAGCAAACTGAAAGGCTCAGCAAAGCTCTAGGAGGTTGGACACTAAGCAAACCAAAAGCCACAGCGGAGCTCTAGGAGGTTGGACACTAAGCAAACCGAAAGGCTCAGCAGATCTCTGGGTATATGCTTCTGCTCCAGAAGGTTGGACACTAGGTAAACCAAAAGGCTCAGCAGAGCTATTGATACATACTGTATATGCTTAGGATCAAGGAGTATGAATCGACAACCCAAAAGGCTTAGCTGTCTCTATTGGCTACAGTCATTCTCTTAACTCAGGCAGACAAATCAACTAAAATAATGGGCAGGATTAGTGTCCCCCAATGAACTATTGGAAGAAAGAATTTTGTACTCATTGTAAAATCCTAATTTGTTCCACAAAATTCATTGTGGACACAGTAAACACGCAAGATGTTCAAAAGTATCCCTAAGAAAAAAGGGAAGTGGGGAATTATACCAACAGATAATCCTTCAGGTGTCATGCCTTGGCTGATTTCCACAGCCACTTGTACTTTTCTTCAACAGCTGGCTTTGACTAATGCAGTGACCTCCATGTGATAGAAACTGGCAAAATGTGTGAGCTACATAGTTACATAGTTACATAGTAAGGTTGAATAAAGACACCAGTCCATCCAGTTCTACCTGAGTGAGTTTGGGTGCGTGTCTGCAATTATCCCTATTTATTTAAGGTACCCATATAGGGCCGTCAATTTACGAAGCGCTCCACACATACATCACACACTCACATCGGTCCCTACCCTCAAGAAGCCCATAATCTAAGGTCCCCAACTCACATTCATATACTAGAGCCAATTTGGACAGAAGCCAATTAACCTACCGGCATGTCTTTGGAGTGTGGGAAGAAACCGGAGTACCCGGAGGAAACCTACACAGGCACAGGAAGAACATGCAAACTCCAGGCAGGTAGTGGGACCGGGTCCCAGCTCTTCATACCTGTAAGACAGATGTCTGGTGTCTACCGGGTACCTACTGACCTGTTAGAATAAGCAGTGAGAGGGAACATGGCCTTTCAACCTTTGGTAGAGTATGACTGGGATATCATCTGGTAAATCCAGTGTGCAATAGTGGAACTTGGCATTGTGGAAACCCTCAGAGATGTCAAAGCCTGAGTCCACCTTGGTGAAGGACAGTTAAAGACAGATGAATATTGGCCACTGTGTGACCTTCAAAGAGTGAACAGCAATCTGGGATGAGAGAAAGATGGACAAGAGGAGGGAGCACATTGTTCTCTCAGAAATGGAAAAACAATTCTAACTTCAAAGAACCACCTTGTCCTTTTGGAGGATGAAAAAAGATAAATAAAGTTAGCCATACATGATTGGTTTTCTTTTGTTCAGCCTACATTCAGTCTATTACCCCATCCACATTAAACTGCATGCATGAAGGAACCTCCATTGCTGACTATTGTATTCATCCAAACGCAGCAACCGTGGTTCCCTAAATACCCAAACAGTGACTTTATCTGATAGCATGCAGTCACTGCTCAGGCAGTAATTTTCCATTGATTTTTGTGTTCGAATATTTTATTAGACTGAGTAACACAGAGGCCATCTCTAGGGATGAGCTTCGAGTTTGAGTTGCACCCATGTTTGACTCGAACATCGCATGTTCGACCGTTTGTTGAATGGCGAACGTTATGGGCCGTTCTCGCCAAATTCGAGTGGCGCGTCACGGCCCATAATTCACTGCGGCATCGCAGTGCATTGCTGGCTGATGATTGGCCAAGCATGCACTATGACCTGCATGCTTGGCCAATCACAGCGCCGCCTGAACAGAAAGCCGTAATTGGCCAAAGCCAGGGTGGCTCAGGGGGTTTTGTACACGCCCCACACTATATAAGGACGCCTGCGTGGCGGCCTTGTGTAGTGTGTTGCGGCGTTGAGAGGTAGATAGACAGACGGTGTTATTTGATTTAAGTTAGATAGATTAGGCAGGTCGAGTCAGTTAGCTGCACTTACAGTGTATATATATATATATATATATATATATATATATATATATATATATATATATATATATATATATGCATCCTAGGTGTTGTGTATATATATATATATATATATATATATATATATATATATATATATATGGCTTTCTTTCTGCTGGAACTTGCCGAAAGGGAGTTCCGCCACCTCTGGCAGCCCTGTCCTTTCCCTCTTGTCAGTAACACAGAGCAGTAAAGGAATCACGTCCTCCACCATCTTCTGTGGTGTCGGCACTGCATCCAGGGCACATGATGCTGGATGTTTCCAGATGGATGTCCCAGCAGGTCTCGATGCTGCAATAACCCACATTATTTGTAAATATGAGGCTTGGGGAGGCGGCTTCTTTCTCCACCTGCAGCCTGTTACAACTGTGTGTAGCGCGGAGAGGAGCGAAGTGCTGTGAAACTCCTTCTCTGCTCCGCGCTACGTTCCTAATAGGCAGAGCTGCAGGAACGTCACTGTGTTGAAAAAAAAAAAAAAAAGCCCGGGCACCAACTATCAGAGCCGTGATGGCTGCATTCTGCAAGAGGTGACAGAGAGCTGTGGGGGACGAGGACAATCTGTGAACAGGTGAGAGAGCTTTTTGTGTGTGTGTGTGTGGGGGGTGGTATGATTTGTGAGAAAGCCGGAAGGAAGGATCTGTGAAAAAGGTGAGAGATTTGTGCAAAGGGGGGATTTGTGCAGAGGTTATAGCAGGGAAGGGGGTTTGAAGATTGTGCAGAGGTGAAAGCTGTGAGGATAAGATGTAGATGAGGGTGCTGAGGTGAGTTGTGGACTGGGGGTGTAATCTGTGGGTGGAGGGGTGCAGAGGTGAGATGTTAATGGGGTACAAGGGTGAGTTGTGGACGGGGTGCTAAGGTGAACTGTGGAAAAAGTGCAGAGTTGAACTGTGTATGGGGCAGAAGAGGAGTGTTGTGGATGGTGAGGTGTGTAGGTGGGCTGTGGATGGGGAGGTGTGTTGTGGATGGGGAGGTGTGTAGGTGGGCTGCGGATGGGGAGGTGTGTAGGTGGGTTGTGGATGGGGAGGTGTGTAGGTGGGCTGTGGATAGGGAGGTGTGTAGGTGTGTTGTGGATGGGGAGGTGTGTAGGTGGGCTGTGGATGGGGAGGTGTGTAGGTGTGTTGTGGATGGGGAGGTGTGTAGGTGGGCTGTGGATGGGGAGGTGTGTAGGTGGGCTGTGGATGGGGAGGTGTGTAGGTGGGCTGTGGATGGGGTGGTATGTAGGTGTGTTGTGGATGGGGAGGTGTGTAGGTGTGTTGTGGATGGGGAGGTGTGTAGGTGGGCTGCGGATGGGGAGGTGTGTAGGTGGGCTGTGGATGGGGAGGTGTGTAGGTGTGTTGTGGATGGGCAGGTGTGTAGGTGGGCTGTGGATGGGGAGGTGTGTAGGTGTGTTGTGGATGGGGAGGTGTGTAGGTGGGCTGTGGATGGGGAGGTGTGTAGCTGGGTTGTGGATGGGGAGGTGTGTAGGTGTGTTGTGGATAGGGAGGTGTGTAGGTGGGTTGTGGATGGGGAGGTGTGTAGGTGGGCTGTGGATGGGGAGGTGTGTAGGTGGGCTGTGGATGGGGTGGTATGTAGGTGTGTTGTGGATGGGGAGGTGTGTAGGTGTGTTGTGGATGGGGAGGTGTGTAGGTGGGCTGCGGATGGGGAGGTGTGTAGGTGGGCTGTGGATGGGGAGGTGTGTAGGTGTGTTGTGGATGGGGAGGTGTGTAGGTGTGTTGTGGATGGGCAGGTGTGTAGGTGGGCTGTGGATGGGGAGGTGTGTAGGTGTGTTGTGGATGGGGAGGTGTGTAGGTGTGTTGTGGATGGGGAGGTGTGTAGGTGGGTTGTGGATGGGGAAGTGTGTAGGTGGGCTGTGGATGGGGAGGTGTGTAGGTGGGCTGTGGATGGGAAGGTGTGTAGGTGGGCTGTGGATGGGGAGGTGTGTAGGTGGGCTGTGGATGGGGAGGTGTGTAGGTGGGCTGTGGAAGTGTGTAGGTGTGTTGTGGATGGGGAGGTGTGTAGGTGGGCTGTGGATGGGGAGGTGTGTAGGTGTGTTGTGGATGGGGAGGTGTGTAGGTGGGCTGTGGATGGGGAGGTGTGTAGGTGGGCTGTGGATGGGGAGGTGTGTAGGTGGGCTGTGGATGGGGAAGTGTGTAGGTGGGCTGTGGATGGGGCGGTGTGTAGGTGTGTTGTGGATGGGGCGGTGTGTAGGTATGTTGTGGATGGGGAGGTGTGTAGGTGGGCTTTGGATGGGGAGGTGGGTAGGTGGGCTGTGGATGGGGAGGTGGGTAGGTATGTTGTGGATGGGGAGGTGTGTAGCTGGGCTGTGGATGGGGAGGTGTGTTGTGGATGGGGAGGTGTGTAGCTGGGCTGTGGATGGGGAGGTGTGTAGGTGGGTTGTGGATGGGGAGGTGTGTAGCTGGGCTGTGGATGGGGAGGTGTGTAGGTGTGTTGTGGATGGGGAGGTGTGTTGTGGATGGGGAGATGTGTAGGTGGGCTGTGGATGGGGAGGTGTGTAGGAGTGTTGTGGATGGGGAGGTGTGTAGCTGGGCTGTGGATGGGGAGGTGTGTAGGAGTGTTGTGGATGGTGAGGTGTGTAGGTGGGCTGTGGATGGGGAGGTGTGTAGGTGGGCTGTGGATGGGGCGGTGTGTAGGTGGGCTGTGGATGGGGAGGTGTGTAGGTGTGTTGTGGATGGGAAGGTGTGTAGGTGGGTTGTGGATGGGGAGGTGTGTAGGTGGGCTGTGGATGGGGAGGTGTGTAGGTGGGCTGTGGATGGGGAGGTGTGTAGGTGGGCTGTGGATGGGGAGGTGTGTAGGTGGGCTGTGGATGGGGCGGTGTGCAGGTGTGTTGTGGATGGGGAGGTGTGTAGGTGGGCTTTGGATGGGGAGGTGGGTAGGTGGGTTGTGGATAGGGAGGTGTTTAGGTGGGTTGTGAATGGGGAGGTGTGTAGGTGGGCTTTGGATGGGGAGGTGGGTAGGTGGGTTGTGGATGGGGCGGTGTGTAGGTGTGTTGTGGATGGGGAGGTGTGTAGGTGGGCTTTGGATGGGGAGGTGGGTAGGTGTATTGTGGATGGGGAGGTGTGTAGGTGGGCTGTGGATGGGGAGGTGTGTAGGTGGGCTGTGGATGGGGAGGTGTGTAGGTGGGCTGTGGATGGGGAGGTGTGTAGGTGGGCTGTGGATGGGGAGGTGTGTAGGTGTGTTGTGGATGGGGAGGTGTGTAGGTGTGTTGTGGATGGGGAGGTGTGTAGGTGGGTTGTGGATGGGGCGGTGTGTAGGTATGTTGTGGATGGGGAGGTGTGTAGGTGGGCTTTGGATGGGGAGGTGTGTAGGTGTGTTGTGGATGGGGAGGTGTGTAGGTGTGTTGTGGATGGGGAGGTGTGTAGGTGTGTTGTGGATGGGGAGGTGTGTAGGTGGGTTGTGGATGGGGAGGTGTGTAGGTGGGCTGTGGATGGGGAGGTGTGTAGGTGGGCTGTGGATGGGGAGGTGTGTAGGTGGGCTGTGGATGGGGAGGTGTGTAGGTGTGTTGTGGATGGGGAGGTGTGTAGGTGGGTTGTGGATGGGGCGGTGTGTAGGTATGTTGTGGATGGGGAGGTGTGTAGGTGGGCTTTGGATGGGGAGGTGTGTAGGTGGGCTGTGGATGGGGAGGTGTGTAGGTGGGCTGTGGATGGGGCGGTGTGTAGGTGTGTTGTGGATGGGGAGGTGTGTAGGTGGGCTGTGGATGGGGAGGTGTGTAGGTGGGCTGTGGATGGGGAGGTGTGTAGGTGGGCTGTGGATGGAGAGGTGTGTAGGTGTGTTGTGGATGGGGAGGTGTGTAGGTGTGTTGTGGATGGGGAGGTGTGTAGCTGGGCTGTGGATGGGGAGGTGTGTAGGTGTGTTGTGGATGGGGAGGTGTGTAGGTGGGCTGTGGATGGGGAGGTGTGTAGGAGTGTTGTGGATGGGGAGGTGTGTAGGTGGGCTGTGGATGGGGCGGTGTGTAGGTGGGCTGTGGATGGGGAGGTGTGTAGGTGGGCTGTGGATGGGGAGGTGTGTTGTGGATGGGGAGGTGTGTAGGTGGGTTGTGGATGGGGAGGTGTGTAGGTGGGCTGTGGATGGGGCGGTGTGTAGGTGGGCTGTGGATGGGGAGGTGTGTTGTGGATAGGGAGGTGTGTAGGTGGGTTGTGGATGGGGAGGTGTGTAGGTGGGCTGTGGATGGGGAGGTGTGTAGGTGGGCTGTGGATGGGGAGGTGTGTAGGTGTGTTGTGGATGGGGAGGTGTGTAGGTGGGTTGTGGATGGGGCGGTGTGTAGGTATGTTGTGGATGGGGAGGTGTGTAGGTGGGCTTTGGATGGGGAGGTGTGTAGGTGGGCTGTGGATGGGGAGGTGTGTAGGTGGGCTGTGGATGGGGCGGTGTGTAGGTGTGTTGTGGATGGGGAGGTGTGTAGGTGGGCTGTGGATGGGGAGGTGTGTAGGTGGGCTGTGGATGGGGAGGTGTGTAGGTGGGCTGTGGATGGGGAGGTGTGTAGCTGGGCTGTGGATGGGGAGGTGTGTAGGTGTGTTGTGGATGGGGAGGTGTGTAGCTGGGCTGTGGATGGGGAGGTGTGTAGGAGTGTTGTGGATGGGGAGGTGTGTAGGTGGGCTGTGGATGGGGCGGTGTGTAGGTGGGCTGTGGATGGGGAGGTGTGTAGGTGGGCTGTGGATGGGGAGGTGTGTTGTGGATGGGGAGGTGTGTAGGTGGGTTGTGGATGGGGAGGTGTGTAGGTGGGCTGTGGATGGGGCGGTGTGTAGGTGGGCTGTGGATGGGGAGGTGTGTTGTGGATAGGGAGGTGTGTAGGTGGGTTGTGGATGGGGAGGTGTGTAGGTGGGCTGTGGATGGGGAGGTGTGTAGGTGGGCTGTGGATAGGGAGGTGTGTAGGTGTGTTGTGGATGGGGAGGTGTGTAGGTGGGCTTTGGATGGGGAGGCGGGTAGGTGGACTGTGGATGGGGTGGCGTGTAGGTGGGCTGTGGATGGGGAGGTGTTTAGGTGGGTTGTGGATGGGGAGGTGTGTAGGTGGGCTGTGGATGGGGAGGTGTGTAGGTGGGCTGTTGATGGGGAGGTGTGTAAGTGTGTTGTGGATGGGGAGGTGTGTAGGTGGGTTGTGGATGGGGAGGTGTGTAGGTGGGCTGTGGATGGGGAGGTGTGTAGGTGGGCTGTGGATGGGGCGGTGTGTAGGTATGTTGTCGATGGGGAGGTGTGTAGGTGGGCTGTGGATGGGGAGGTGTGTAGGTGGGCTGTGGATGGGGAGGTGTGTAGGTGTGTTGTGGATGGGGAGGTGTGTAGGTGGGCTTTGGATGGGGAGGTGTGTAGGTGGGCTGTGGATGGGGAGGTGTGTAGGTGGGCTGTGGGTGGGGAGGCGTGTAGGTGGGCTGTGGATGGGGAGGCGTGTAGGTGGGCTGTGGATGGGGAGGCGTGTAGGTGGGCTGTGGATGGGGAGGCGTGTAGGTGTGTTGTGGATGGGGAGGTGTGTAGGTGGGTTGTGGATGGGGAGGCGTGTAGGTGTGTTGTGCATGGGGAGGTGTGTAGGTGGGCTGTGGATGGGGAGGTGTGTAGGTGGGCTGTGGATGGGGAGGTGTGTAGGTGGTCTGTGGATGGGGAGGTGTGTAGGTGGGCTTTGGATGGGGAGGTGTGTTGTGGATGGGGAGGCGTGTAGGTGGGCTGTGGATGGGGAGGTGTGTAGGTGGGCTGTGGATGGGGAGGTGTGTAGGTGGGCTGTGGATGGGGAGGTGTGTAGGTGGGCTGTGGATGGGGAGGTGTGTAGGTGTGTTGTGGATGGGGAGGTGTGTAGGTGGGTTGTGGATGGGGAGGTGTGTAGGTGTGTTGTGGATGGGGAGGTGTGTAGGTGTGTTGTGGATGGGGAGGTGTGTAGGTGGGCTGTGGATGGGGAGGCGTGTAGGTGGGCTGTGGATGGGGAGGTGTGTTGTGGATGGGGAGGTGTGTAGGTGTGTTGTGGATGGGGAGGTGTGTAGGTGGGCTGTGGATGAGGAGGTGTGTAGGTGGGCTGTGGATGGGGCGGTGTGTAGGTGTGTTGTGGATGGGGAGGTGTGTAGGTGGGCTTTGGATGGGGAGGTTGGTAGGTGGGCTGTGGATGGGGTGGCGTGTAGGTGGGTTGTGGATGGGGAGATGTGTAGGTGGGCTGTGGATGGGGAGATGTGTAGGTGTGTTGTGGATGGGGAGGTGTGTAGGTGGGCTGTGGATGGGGAGGTGTGTAGGTGTGTTGTGGATGGGGAGGTGTGTAGGTGTGTTGTGGATGGGGAGGTGTGTAGGTGTGTTGTGGATGAGGAGGTGTGTAGGTGGGTTGTGGATGGGGAGGTGTGTAGGTGTGTTGTGGATGGGGAGGTGTGTAGGTGGGCTGTGGATGGGGAGGTGTGTAGGTGTGTTGTGGATGGGGAGGTGTGTAGGTGGGCTGTGGATGGGGAGGCGTGTAGGTGTGTTGTGGATGGGGAGGTGTGTAGGTGTGTTGTGGATGGGGAGGTGTGTTGTGGATGGGGAGGTGTGTAGGTGGGCTGTGGATGGGGAGGTGTGTAGGTGGGTTGTGGATGGGGAGGTGTGTAGGTGGGCTGTGGATGGGGAGGTGTGTAGGTGGGCTGTGGATGGGGAGGTGTGTAGGTGGGCTGTGGATGGGGAGGTGTGTAGGTGTGTTGTGGATGGGGAGGTGTGTAGGTGGGCTGTGGATGGGGAGGTGTGTAGGTGGGTTGTGGATGGGGAGGTGTGTAGGTGTGTTGTGGATGGGGAGGTGTGTAGGTGGGCTGTGGATGGGGAAGTGTGTAGGTGGGCTGTGGATGGGGTGGCGTGTAGGTGTGTTGTGGATGGGGAGGTGTGTAGGTGGGCTGTGGATGGGGAGGTGTGTAGGTGGGTTGTGGATGGGGAGGTGTGTAGGTGTGTTGTGGATGGGGAGGTGTGTAGGTGTGTTGTGGATGGGGAGGTGTGTAGGTGTGTTGTGGATGAGGAGGTGTGTAGGTGGGTTGTGGATGGGGAGGTGTGTAGGTGTGTTGTGGATGGGGAGGTGTGTAGGTGGGCTGTGGATGGGGAGGTGTGTAGGTGTGTTGTGGATGGGGAGGTGTGTAGGTGGGCTGTGGATGGGGAGGCGTGTAGGTGTGTTGTGGATGGGGAGGTGTGTAGGTGTGTTGTGGATGGGGAGGTGTGTTGTGGATGGGGAGGTGTGTAGGTGGGCTGTGGATGGGGAGGTGTGTAGGTGGGTTGTGGATGGGGAGGTGTGTAGGTGGGCTGTGGATGGGGAGGTGTGTAGGTGGGCTGTGGATGGGGAGGTGTGTAGGTGGGCTGTGGATGGGGAGGTGTGTAGGTGTGTTGTGGATGGGGAGGTGTGTAGGTGGGCTGTGGATGGGGAGGTGTGTAGGTGGGTTGTGGATGGGGAGGTGTGTAGGTGTGTTGTGGATGGGGAGGTGTGTAGGTGGGCTGTGGATGGGGAAGTGTGTAGGTGGGCTGTGGATGGGGTGGCGTGTAGGTGTGTTGTGGATGGGGAGGTGTTTAGGTGGGTTGTGGATGGGGAGGTGTGTAAGTGGGCTGTGGATGGGGTGGCGTGTAGGTGGGTTGTGGATGGGGAGATGTGTAGGTGGGCTGTGGATGGGGAGATGTGTAGGTGTGTTGTGGATGGGGAGGTGTGTAGGTGGGTTGTGGATGGGGAGATGTGTAGGTGTGCTGTGGATGGGGAGGTGTGTAGGTGGGCTGTGGATGGGGAGGTGTGTAGGTGTGTTGTGGATGGGGAGGTGTTTAGGTGGGTTGTGGATGGGGAGGTGTGTAGGTGGGCTGTGGATGGGGTGGCGTGTAGGTGTGTTGTGGATGGGGAGGTGTTTAGGTGGGTTGTGGATGGGGAGGTGTGTAGGTGTGTTGTGGATGGGGAGGTGTTTAGGTGGGTTGTGGATGGGGAGGTGTGTAGGTGTGTTGTGGATGGGGAGGTGTTTAGGTGGGTTGTGGATGGGGAGGTGTGTAGGTGGGCTGTGGATGGGGAGGTGTTTAGGTGGGTTGTGGATGGGGAGGTGTGTAGGTGTGTTGTGGATGGGGAGGTGTTTAGGTGGGTTGTGGATGGGGAGGTGTGTAGGTGGGCTGTGGATGTTTGGCACAGAGCTGAGCTGGGGATGGGCACAGAGAAAAGCAAAGAGGTGTGCAGAGAAGAGTAATTGATGGTTACTTTGAGGGTTGGAGGATTTTTGCTTGGAGAGGACAAAGGAACTTTGCTGGGGGGCAGCAAATTATACAGAGTTCAGTAACCAAGAGTATGTCATGTATGGCAGGGTATGCAGGGTGCAACAGTGAGGATTCAATAAAATACCTTGTACATTACCTAGTCATAACTGTATGCTGTGCTATACATTACATACCTCTTATGCCCCGTACACACGGTCGGATTTTCCGATGGAAAATGTCCGATCGGAGCGTGTTGTCGGAAATTCCGACCGTGTGTGGGCTCCATTGGACATTTTCCATCGGATTTTCCGACACACAAAGTTGGACAGCAGGAGATAAAATTTTCCGACAACAAAATCCGATCGCGTCAATTCCGACCGTGTGTGGCCTGTTCCGACGCACAAAGTGCCACGCATGCTCAGAAGAAATTCCGACACGGGACAGCTCGTTCTGGTAAACTTAGCGTTCGCAATGGATACAGCACTTTCGTCACGCTGCAATGTTAAAAATGGTTTAATACAGCGCACTCTCTTCTTCTTTATAATGTGACAAGAATTAAGTCGTTTTGATGCTCATATTCACACACACTTCTCACAAACTTTTATTTGTGTTTTTTTAGTGGGATTCCCTCAATATATTGTTATTAGTTGTCACATCTGACAGTTTTATATATTTTATGGTTTTTTTTTTTTTTCTTTTTAAGACTTTTTTTTTCTTTAATGTTTGGATTTTTTCCAAGGCTGATCTTTGTTCAATGTTATTTTTATTTTTACTCCAGAATATTTTTGGGTGTGTTTTGTGTGGCAAGTTACCCCAACACCATTGATATCTTTTATTATTTAATCTCAAGGAGATTGTTTGTTGTTGGTGTCCCTTGTTCATTTCACATTGTATATTTGAAATGTACCTGAATCCTCACAAACAAACCATCATTTTTGAAGTAAAACACATAGGAGAGTATAATTCAAAACAAAAATCCTTTATTAAGGGCTCAGAACCAAACAAAGAGGAAGGCAACACTGGATCAACAGGAGAAATTAGTGAAGCCTGGGACCCCCACGGCAGACATCAATTCTTAAACCTCAAAATTGGTGGCCTGAGGAGTCCATATCTAAGGGAGGGCAGTCTGGTCCGGGATTCACAGAGATCCGGATAGCAGCAGATGACATCTGTGTCCCCAGGCTGTGGTACCACAAGAGGCTGCATCTTTTGGCCGACCAGACTGAACCCAGGGCAATCACTGTCTGGTCTTCCTTTCACACTTCCTTCCGGGCTGTGGCTGTGCAGTTGGAGATGTGGCAGGAGGAGGAGTAGGACCTGGAGGAGGAGGAGGAGGACCATCCCAAAGCTGTGTGTGAGGTGTAAGTTGGCCCCTCACACCTTTCGCCAGAGCCTCTGATATGAGGGCCTCACACATGGCTTTTTAGCCCTCCTCCATCCTCTGCATTTTATAGGCAATGAATGCCGCAAGGTTCTCCTGCCTGGTGTGTGGTGCTCCCAGGACCTCTGTAGCCCTACAAAAAAATCTGATAGCCGCCTCCTCTAGGGTACTCCTCCTGCTGCCACTTTCTGTTTCCAGGGGGGGTGGAGGGACCTGCAGATCAGCCAGCCGGCTTGGCCCAGCCACCTCCTGGCTGAGACTTCCCTGTGTATGAAAAAGGGACATGGTTTTAGTTTTTGCATCATCAATCACAATCATAAATTAGTACTCCCAACTAACATCTAGGTAACATCATTGATTGGACAAGCAGAAATATTTAGAGGAATGCTATACCTGGCTCAATCTGGGCTCCTCCACATGTGGCCTGGAAGGCCCAGGTTGGGCGTCAGAAGCCTCAGCTGGGGGGAAGGAAGCGTGGAAGGAAGACTGGAGAGGGATGGCCTGGGTTCAGTCTGGCCTGCCAGAAAGTGCAGCCTGTCGTAGTACAACATCCTGGGGACATAGATGTCACCTGCTGCTCCGGATCTCTGTGAATCCAGGACTTTAGTGCGCTCCCTCAGATATGTGCTCCTCAGGCCACCAATTAAGATCTTTAAATAAGTGATGTCTGCTGTGGGGATCACCTGCTTCACAATTTCACACAATTGCTCCAGTGCTGCCTTCCTCTTTATTTGGTTCTTGTAATGGGGGTGGGTAATCTCCCACAGACAGGGCAGCTCCCTTAGCATCTCTATGAAGACAGAAATGAAGTCCTGATCTTCCAGTACCATATCCATGTTCACTGCAAGACACAACACAAGACAAAGCCTAATGTCAGACAAAACTCTCCTAATCTTGTAACAATATAGGCCTCAATCTATAGAAGCAGTATAGGCCCAAGTTTGTCTCTTACCTTCGTTCTTACGATCGCCGCGTTCAATGCTCCTTCCTCCGCTCACAGATCAAACGTAATACGCATGCGTGTTACGCTTTATATACACTGCGCATGCGTGTAACTCCGCCCGCCCCTGACGTTCTTTCTAGTGTATTCCCCGCCCCTTTTCGTTCGGCGCAGTGGTGGAAGAGCATGATGGTGGACATACAGCAGGTGCGGGCTAATTGTAGCAACGAGGAGGAGGAGGAAAGGGCGGATCCAGGCACGTCCCGATCCAGAAGGAGACGTTTTAAGGCCACAAATATGTCGTTTGGGGAGATGTTGGAGATGGTCGACATCATGAGGAAGTACGACTATGATGGAAAATATGGGCCTTACCCCAACCCGAACATCCGAAAGGCCAAGATCATGGCGAAAGTGGTCAGGAGTCTCGAGCGGAATTTCGGGGTACGAAGGTCTAAAGATCAGCTCAGGAAGCGGTGGTCGGACCTGAAGTTGAGAGAGCCGGAGCAGTACCGAAAGATCCGGAGAGTGCTGCAAAAAAGTAAGTAGTTGTGCTGTGTTCCTATTCTTTCTGGCTTTATTCCGTTCGTTCTGCTCCATATGATTTTAGTAATTGTAACGTTTAAAAAGGTCAACTTTAATGTTCATGGGCCCATTATTCGTTCGTATCAAACATTTTTCTTTCGGCCTCTAGAACACCATTGTTTAGGCCATATGCATTTTCCCACATTTTTTTGGGACCTACTTGGATGCCAAATATTTGTTTGTGTAGATGGGTTTGTTACTAGAATGAAATGCAAACTAGATTGTGTGTAAGGAGAGGACACTGAGCAGCTGTTTTCACATCTGGACACTGGAGCACTAGTGTGGGACACAAGAACACCATTTTTATTAGGGGGCCACACAGGTGCTCCAGTGTATACTATAGGGGGGGCTACATCTGTGAAGCTTGTACCAAACAGGTAAAGTATTGCAGCTTGACAAAGGGCAATAAAAAAAGACATCTTTGAACTCGGCTAAAATAGACAATTGTACCCCACTTCCAAGCAATGTTTCCTATTTCTATAGTTCTGCCATCAAATATCTGTGTGCTAAGTATACCATTTTTGTTTTACATAGGGGAGAAAAGACTCGGACACTCCTCATCCCAGGAGAACACAGACCCCCCCCCCCCCTCTGGAAGAAGGGGAACTACCCCAAACACAAGAAGAAGAGCAGGAGGAAGAAGAAGACGTGGTGGAGATTGGCACCACAACAGGTGAGTGTCTGCGACCACAGACTCAGGTAAAAGAGATGGCTGGTGGCAGATTTTTGAGACCTGTTTTTTTTGTTCTTTATCTCTTTTTAGGTGATCGTGATGTGAGGGAGAGAGAACGCTTTACATCAGAAAGTGCCCAGATACTGATAGGGGAGATCATGGGGTATAATCTTGAATTGCAAAACATCCAGCAACAAATACGTGATGTTATTACAAAAAATAATAACATCATTGATGTTTTGGGGCGAATTTAAACCCCACAAAATCACCTGTTTTATGTAATTTAAATTTTTACAATGTTTCGAAAAGCCAAATTTGGAGGATGCACACAGTGTGCCAACATGTGCTATCTGCCATCACGGGAGATCAAGGGACGCGTTTTGGGGGTGCAACCCCTTCCTCAATTATAAAGTAGCGTTGAGGAAGGGCTTGCTCCCCCAAAACACGTCCCTTGATCCCCCCTGATGGCAGATAGCACATGTTGACATTCGTAAATTGGTGTGCATCTTTCAAATTTGGCTTTTCCAGGGGTGATTTCCCCCCATCTGAACGCTATATCAAACACAGTTCATAAATACTGATGTCTGATATAGCCTTCAGGTTTTACCTAATGTGAACTTTGTAAGTTCTAGTTTTTTGGCTTTCTTGTTGGTTTTACACAGGCCTGTTTTATCTGAAATGGATATTTTGATTTTTCATAATGCTACTGCAAACATTTTATACAACAAACATGTTGGTCTGTTTCAAAAACCTTTGGTAAATGCACATGTGATTTTGCAGGTATAAAAAAATTGGCTTACTCAAGAATGTGTGGATTATTGTCTCAACACTACAACACTTTTGGGGTGATGTAATTGCTGTTTTATGCAAAAATGGGGGTTATTTCCTAAGGGCAAATACACTTTGCACTACAAGTGCAGGTTCAGTGCAGTTGCATGTGCACTTGTAGTGAAATGTGTTTTTGCATTTAGGAAGTACCAGCCAACACTATTCTTTATAAGGTTACCCAATCACGACATTTTCTGCACTCAACACATTTCTGTCAGGGTCAGCTAAAACAAACACAAGCAGTAAATGTCCACCAAGAATTTCTTTTGGTTGTTTTTTATTTGAAAAAGGTGTCACAGATTGTCTGGCATATTGATAGCCCCCCTACCCGCAAAGAACTCCAGGTATCGTAACCGGACATCACGGGCATTCAGGGAGGGCAAGCCAGGACGTCCGCTTTCAAGTGCCGTCATTGTTGAAGTATTTGGGATTCCGGCCTCAGGCCCAACTGAGCCAGCATAGTTGGCTGAATGTTTTCTTAAAAAATTATGGAGAACACAGCACGCCAGTATAATATGGTTCAGTTTATACTCCGCCATATGGATGGGTGTCAGAAATAGTCGGAACCGGCTGGCCAGGATTCCAAATGTGTTCTCCACCACTCTTCGGGCTCTGGCCAGCCGGTAATTAAAAACCCTCTGTTCCGGGGTGAGGGTCCTCATCGGGAATGGCCGCATCAGGTGGTCCCCCAGCGCAAATGCTTCATCAGCAACGAACACAAATGGGAGACCTTCAACATTGTCCTCTGGAGGTGGCAAGTCCAAGCTGCCATTCTGGAGACGCCTGTAGAACTCCGTCTGGGCGATCACTCCACCATCGGACATCCGGCCATTCTTCCCCACGTCCACATACAAGAAGTCGTAATTAGCCGACACCACCGCCAACATCACTATACTATTAAACCCCTTTTAATTATAATAGTACGACCCCGAGTTGGGTGGTGGGACGATGTGGACGTGTTTCCCATCAATTGCCCCTCCGCAGTTAGGAAAGTCCCACCACTGGGCAAAGTGGGAGGCCACAGTCTGCCATTCCTGTGGCGTTGAAGGAAACTGTTGAGGAAAAAACAATAAACATTACTATTTTTTCACAGAAACCTGGCAAGCAGATTAGACACAAACATTATGGGTCAACCTCCAGATAGCATTTATTAAGGGGAATTTAACAACAACAAAGTATAAGGTACACCTATCATATTCCCCCTCCCCCCCCCCTCTCATGGGCCATTTCTAACATTATAGGGGGGGGGACTCTTGGACAGGTAACCCTCTTCACTTCATTGAGAGATGAATGCCTAAATACAGGGTATTACTTGGAACAGCCCCTCCTTAGTTACACTATTGGCAGCCCACTGGACAGGTAAGAAGTGTCATAATACAAAGATATAAATACACACTGTACACATTTGAGGACATTTGGACATTCTGCTATTACCTATCAAGATCATAATAGGATACAAGAACTTTAAACAGTACCATTGGAAAGTATACAGGCAGGCCCTTGCACTACATGCTTTGGGGAATTCATCCATAAATCTGAGCACTAAAGAGGTGGGTATAGTGTGTATGGGTTTGGCAAAGTCAGCAGATAGATGATTGAGGATAGATAGAGGATTGGTATCAGCTGACTTAGCAGTTGGGGGAGGGAGGGTTACAAAAAATTTGGGGACACCACAAAAAAAAGCCTCTGGCACTCTGCCTGAATTTAAATCCAAAATAACATTTCCAAACATTTTAGGGGGTGTTTGGGGTAAAGCACTACTATGGAGCTGATAAAATACATTGTTAAGTGACTACATGAGGTGAATATAGGGCAGGGGACACCATGCTGGGGAGGTTATTGAAGGGCAAATATGTATGAAGGACCTAAAATAATAATTACATAACAATCAAGCATGCATGAGGACAAAGGGGACATTCACAGCATATTCCAATCATGGTAATTAGGGAATGAGGGAAGAAATACAATATATTAGCAAACATTCAATACAATAAAATGTGATATAAAAGGATAAAAATCTTACCTTCATATACTCCTTCTGTAGGACCTGGATGATGGCAGAACAGGTCTCTGGGATAATGATCCCCAGAGCCTGGGGGGAGATGCTTGTCGAGAACTTGAGGTCCTGCAGGCTTCTCCCTGTGGCCAAATACCGCAAGGTAGCGACCAACCTCTGCTCTGGAGTGATGGCTTGCCTCATGCAGGTATCCTGCCTGCTGATATAGGGGGTCAGCGAAGCCAACAAACGGTGAAACACGGGGTCCGTCATCCTGAGAAAGTTCCTGAAATCATCAGGATTATTCTCACGGATCTCAAGGAGCAAAGGCATATGACAGAACTGGTCACGCTGAAGCAACCAATTCTTGGTCCATGAACTCCTCCCCACCCTGTTCATGGACTGGACTTGTGTCAAGGTCAGGACCCCAACACCAAGCCCCCGCACAGCACGAACTCTACGAGGAGTACGCATACGAAACATGGCTATAAAACGGTCGGCTGCTCAGAACGAAGTAACAGAACGCACTGAAGAACAGCAAGGCCTGTGAAGAGCGACCTGAAAACCAGTAACGAACGAACAAGAATACAGTGACTAAAGTCACGCGGAACTTGCTGCACGCACTGAAGAGCAGATACAAAC
This sequence comes from Aquarana catesbeiana, assembly GCF_042186555.1. Taxonomy (NCBI): domain Eukaryota; kingdom Metazoa; phylum Chordata; class Amphibia; order Anura; family Ranidae; genus Aquarana; species Aquarana catesbeiana. Next base: position 989,907,473 of record NC_133324.1, on the reverse strand, counting down.
CCACAACCACAAACTGAATGGCAGAAAACGATCTGAAAGCCACGAGTCTGAAAAAGCGCGAATCGTCTCTCACCAAACTTTTACTAACACGAGATTAGCAAAAGGAGCCCAAAGGGTGCTGCGCTTGGTTCTGAACCGGCCTTTTCTAGTCTCGTCGTACGTGCTTGACGTCACCGCGTTGTTGGCGATCGGAAATTCCGACAACTTTGTGCGACCGTGTGTAGGCAAAACAAGTTTGACCCAACATCCGTAGGAAAAAATCTGAGGATTTTGTTGTCGGAATGTCCGATCAATGTCCGACCGTGTGTACGGGGCATTACAGTCATATGTTACATTAATGGCCCCTGGACAATACTAATGAATTCTACACTCTGTACAATGGGTTTTACATTACGTACTCCTGACCCCTGCACACTGTATGCTGGACTGCACATTACACTCTATATTACATATTCCTGACCACTGTACTCTGTACGCAGGGCTGTATGTTGAATACAGAGTTCAGCAGTAGGGATGAGCCGAACACCCCCACCAGAACCTGCGAACGGACCAAAAACGCTAGAACCCCATTGACGTCTATGGGACTCGAACGTTCGAAATCAAAAGTGCTCATTTTAAAGGCTAATTTGCATGGTATTGTCCTAAAAAGGGTTTGGGGACCCGGGTCCTACCCCAGGGGACATGTATCAATGCAAAAAAAACTTTTAAAAACGCCTGTTTTTTCGGGAGCAGTGATTTTAATGATGCTTAAAGTAAAAAAAAAAGTGAAATATTCCTTTAAATATCGTACCTGGGGGGTGTCTATAGTATGCCTGTAAAGTGACGCATGTTTCCCGTGCTTAGAACAGTCCCTGCACAAAATGACATTTTTAAAGGAATAAAAGTCATTTAAAACTGCTTGCGGGTTTAATGTAATGTCGGGTCCCAGCAATATGGATGAAAATCAGTGAGACAAACGGCATGGGTACCCCCCAGTCCATTACCAGGCCCTTTGGGTCTTGTATGGATATTAAGGGGAACCCCGCACCTAAATTAAAAAAAAGGAAAGGTGTGGGGCCGCCAGGCCCTATATACTCTGAACAGCAGTATACAGGCGGTGCAAACAAGACAGGGACTGTAGGTTTGTTGTTAAGTAGAATCTGTTTGTAATTTTGAACTGGTACATTTTTAACGTGTTTAGCTCCAGCCAAAAAATCTTTTTTAAGCTTTTTGGAAAACATAGGGAAGGGTTATCACCCCTGTGACATTTGTTTTGCTGTCTTTCCTCCTCTTCAGAAGATTTCACCTCACTTTTTGTCCCAATGACAAATGTTTTTAGAAAATTTGGGGTTTTTAGTGGAACAAGGATTGGACAGCATCAGTGGAAAGGAGAAATGTTTTTCCCATATTAACTCTTACAGGAGAGAATTTCCCTTCCTAGGGGTAGATTTCATCTCACTTGCTGTTGTCTCCTTCCGTTTGCAAGTAGGAGTCGTTTGTAAGTTAGATGTTTGAAAGTAGGGTCCTGCCCTATATACTCAGCAGAAATGTGGGCCTTATGCCCCGTACACACGGTCGGACATTGATCAGACATTCAGACAACAAAATCCTAGGATTTTTTCCGACGAATGTTGATTCAAACTTGTCTTGCATACACACAGTCACACAAAGTTGTCGGAAAATCCGATCATTCTGAACGCGGTGACGTAAAACACATACGTCGGGCCTATAAACGGGGCAGTAGCCAATAGCTTTCATCCCTTTATTTATTCTGAGCATGCGTGGCACTTTGTGTGTCGGATTTGTGTACACACGATCGGAAATTCCGTCAACGGATTTTGTTGTCGGAAAATTTTATAGCCTGCTCTCAAACTTTGTGTGTCGGAAAATCCGATGGAAAATGTGTGATGGAGCCCACACACGGTCAGAATTTCCGACAACAAGGTCCAATCACACATTTTCTGTCGGAAAATCTGACCGTGTGTACGGGGCATTAGGTGTTGTTGTGGCCTCAACACTGTAAGCCCTCACAGGGCCCTGCTGTGAAATATTAGATCAAGAATTGTAATTACATGCCCCTGTTGAACAGGGGCAGAAAAATTAGGCCTTAGGCACTGGTGCTGGTGCCACAACACTGCAACCCCTCACAGATACTCTATTTGGAGCACAGGAACGAGCCCTGCTGCAAAGTATTGCATGAAAAATTGTAATTACACGCCCCTGTTAAACAGAGGCTGAACAATTGGGCCTTAGCCACTGGTGGCGGGACTGGCGGCGCCCAGAACCAAAAATGTTCTTACAAGCCATCATCATGATCATTGAGAAGGAAGAGGATAATTACTCAGTATAACAGGATAGTCACTCAGCATCAGCATAGGCAGTCTTTGAAGGGATCTGACATTTCAAAAAAATTTATTCGGTTACATCAGCATCAGGTGCTTGGTATCTGGTGGTGATCCAAGACTGATTCATTTTTATGAAGGTCAGTCGATCGACCGAGTCGGTGGACAGACACACCCTGTGATTGGTTACAAAGCTTCCAGCAGCACTGAATGTGCGTTCCAAAAGAACGCTGGATGCAGGACAGGCCAGTAGCTCAAATGTATACTGTGCAAGCTCTGGCCAGTGATCCATCCTCAAGACCCAGTAACCCAGAGGATTTTCAGTGGGAAAGGTGTCCAAGTCTGATCTTACCCCTAGGTATTCCTGCACCATGTAAAACAGACGCTGGCGATGGTTGCTGGAACCGATAATACCTTGGGGCTGCGGACTAAAAAATTGTCTGAACGCATCGGTCAGATGGCCACCTTCTCCACCGCTCCTTCTTTGATTGACCGAAGCCTCAGCAACATGTTGTCCAGAAACAGGAGTTTGTAACCTCCCAGTCTCTGGGAACGCGTTGCACAGACCTTTCTGCAAGGCCTCCCGAAGATGTTTCATCCTCTGCTACGGCAAGATAAGGCCTGCAACCTTACCCTTGTAACGTGGATCAAGGAGGGTTGCCAGCCAGTATTGGTCCTTCTCCTTGATACCACGAATACGAGGATCCTTACGCAGGCTTTGCAGGATCAGGGAGGCCATGCAGTGTAGGTTTGCTGAGGCATTCGGTCCGGAGTCCTCTGGGTCACTAAGGACGACATGGTCCGCAGCCACCTCCTCCCAGCCACGTACAAGTCCATGTGTTTCTTGGGACTGATCCCTTAAAGACTGCTGCAGATGCTGAGTGCCAGGCTCCACCTCCATACTGACACAATCCTCCTCCTCCTCCTCGTCCTCTTCCTGTGTGATCGGCGGGCATGCAGGAACACTGTCTGGATAAAGGGGGCCTTGAGAGCTAAGGAAGTCCTCCTCTTCCTGCCTCTGTTCTGCCTCAAGTGCCTTGTCCATTATTCCACGCAGCATGTGCTCCAACAGGTGGACAAGGGGGACAGTGTCACTGATGCATGCACTGTCACTGCTCACCATCCTCGTGGCCTCCTCAAATGGTGACAGGACAGTGCATGCATCCCTGATCATGGCCCACTGGCGTGGGGAAAAAAAACAAGCTCCCCTAAACCTGTCCTGGTGCCATAGTCGCACAGGCACTCATTGATGGCCCTCTGCTGTGTGTGGCGGTTCTTGGGCAGGTTAAATTCCTTTTGGAGGTCTGCCAGCCGAGCACTGGCATTATATGCACACAGACTTTCCTGGCCTGCCTCAGGACATCCTGTAAACCCAGGTACCTGCCCAAGAGCCGCTGCACCGCCAAGACATGAGCCAAACAGGGCACATGGGTCAGTTGTCCCTGTCGGAGGGCAGAGAGGAGGTTGGTCCCATTGTCACAAACCACCATTCCTGCCTTAAGTTGGCGTGGCATCAACCAGCTCTGAACCTGCCCCTGCAGAGCTAACAGAACCTCTGCCCCAGTGTGGCTCCTGTCCCCCAAGCACACCAGCTCAAGCACCGCATGGCATCTTTTGGCCTGCATACTTGCGTAGCCCCTTGAATGCCTATGGAGCACCGCTGGTTCCGAGGACAAAGAACAGGAAGAGGCCATGGAGGAAGAAGAAGAGGAGGGGGTGGAGGAGAGAGGTGTGTCAGAATCATTAGTAGTGGCATTTTGGAGGCGTGGTGGTGGAACAACCTCCAACACTAGTGCACCTTGTCCTGCATCCTTCCCAGCTGCCAGCAGACTCACCCAATGCTCCGTGAAACTTAGGTAGCATCCCTGTCCATGCCTGCTGAACCATGAGTCAGTGGTAATATGCACCTTACCGCTGACCGCCCTGTCCAGCGAGGCATGGACATTGCCTTCCACATGCTGGTAGAGAGCCGGAATCGCCTTCCGTGAGAAAAAGTGGCGTTTGGGTACCTGCCACTGAGGAACCGCACATTCCACAAACTCACGGAAGGGGGCAGAGTCTACCAACTGAAAAGGTAGCAGTTGAAGTGCTAGCAATTTTGCCAAGCTAGCATTCAACCGCTGGGCATGTGGATGGCTGGGAGCGAACTTCTTTCGGCGGTGCAGCAGCTGGGGCAGGGAAATTTGCCTGGTACAATCTGACGTCGGTGTACCGAAAGCAGATTGCCCACAAGTACTTGGCTGTGACACACCTAATTCTACACCTTCATTCCTCTCAGTGCAAGTCTCAGAGAGGACTGAAGGTATAGTGGGGTTGGAGATCTCAGCTGATGAGGAGCAAGGAGAGGTCCTCTTTGTTCTTTGGTGTGGGTCTTTTAGATACACTTGCCAATGAACTGCATGGCAGGTCAACATATGTCTGGTCAAGCTTGTGGTACCCAAGCGGGAGATGTTTTGGCCACGTGAGATACGCTTGAGACATATGTTGCAAATAGCAGCGGTGCGATCTGATGCGCTCGCCCCAAAAAAGGCCCACACCAAAGAACTTTTGGAATAACGTGCAGAGACTGCAGCGCCCTGCACATACGGAGCTTGTAGGTGTGGTAGGTGCGGAGGTGTGATGCAGTGTGCTGCCCTTAGGCTGGCCCCTGGAGGGCATCCTGCCTCGTTGGTGATGTGCCTTCTCCCCCTCCTCCTCTCTTTTATCAGGCACCCACGTTGAGTCAGTGACCTCATAATCCCCTCCCTCCTCATCACTGAAGCAAACCTGGCTGTATGCTGCAGCAGGGGGAACATGACTGCCAGATTGCTGTCCTTCTTGGGCACCCCCTCTGTCCGTGCTCACGTTACTGCCTTCATCTAGCTCAGTATCATCATCAGAGCCTTCTAAACGCTGGGCATCCTCCTGGAGCATGTACCCAACACTGTGGTCAAACAGTTCGAGGGACTCCTCAGGAGGACATGGTGGGGCTAGGGAAGGAGTCACTGATGAGGACTGCACCTAAATGAGGAGGGTGCAGATCTGCTGGGAATGAAGATGGCCAAAGAGGGGTTTTTAAACCGGTCTAAACTATGTGGCATGTTCACCAATGCCAGGAGCCTGGCGGACAAGATGGGTGAACTAGAGATACTGTTGTACAAGGAGGATTTGGATTTTGTTGGAATTTCAGAGACCTGGTTCAACAGCTCTCATGATTGGCTGGCAAACATTCAAGGGTATACCCTATACCGCAAGGATAGAGAGGGTAAAAAAGGGGGAGGGGTATGTCTATATATCAAGAATAATGTACAAGTGAATGTGAGAGATGACATCACTGAGGGGGCTAGGGAGGAGGTGGAATCTTTATGGGTAGAGCTCCAAAGGGATGAAGCTAAGGGGAAAATAATACTGGGAGTATGCTATAGGCCCCCTAACCTGAGGGAGGAAGTGGAGACGGATCTCCTATCACAAATTGGATTAGCAGCAAGGATGGGAAGTGTTATCATAATGGGGGATTTTAATTATCCAGACATAGACTGGGCGGAGGGAACCGCGCATTCATTTAAGGCTCGCCAGTTCCTTAATGTCTTGCAGGACAATTTTATGGGTCAGATGGTAGACGCACCAACTAGAAATAAAACATTACTAGATCTACTGATTACCAACAATACAGACCTGATCACAGATGTGGAAATACGGGGCAATTTAGGTAACAGCGATCACAGGTCAATTAGTTTCAGTATAAATCACACAAATAGGAGACATGAAGGGAACACAAAGACACTGAATTTCAAAAGAGCCAACTTCCCTAAACTACAAACCTGGCTAAAAGGCATAAATTGGGATAAAATATTAGGAACAAAGAATACAGAGAGATGGGTTTGCTTTAAGAGCATATTAAATAAGGGCATTAGCCAATGTATCCCATTGGGTAATAAATTTAAAAGAGCGAACAAACATCCTGGATGGCTTAACTCCAATGTAAAAATGCATATAAAAGCAAAGGAGAAGGCCTTCAAAAAATACAAGGTTGAGGGATCATCCACAGCATTCAGAATTTATAAAGAATGCAATAAGAAATGTAAGGGTGCAATTAGGATGGCTAAGATAGAACATGAAAGACACATAGCGGAGGAGAGCAAAAAAAATCCCAAGAAATTCTTTAAGTATGTAAACAGTAAAAAAGGGAGGACAGACCATATTGGCCCCATAAAGAATGAGGAAGGACATCTGGTTACAAAGGATGGGGAGATGGCAGAGGTATTGAATTTATTCTTCTCCTCAGTCTTCACGAGTGAATCGGGGGGCTTCAGTAACCAAAACTGCAGTGTTTATCCTCAGGACACAACACAGGAAGCACCTCCATGGTTAACAGAGGACAGAATTAAAATTAGACTTGAGAAACTTAACATTAATAAATCACCGGGACCAGATGGCTTGCATCCGAGGGTACTTAGGGAACTCAGTCAGGTGATTGCCAGACCGTTGTTCCTAATTTTTACAGACAGTCTATTGACTGGAATGGTACCAGCTGATTGGAGAAAAGCCAATGTAGCACCAATATTTAAAAAGGGCCCAAAAAACATCCCTGGGAATTACAGACCAGTTAGCCTAACATCAATATTATGTAAACTCTTGGAGGGGATGATAAGGGACTATATACAAGATTTTAGTAATAAGAATGATATCATTAGCAGTAATCAGCATGGATTCATGAAGAATCGTTCTTGCCAAACCAATCTATTAACCTTCTATGAGGAGGTGAGTTGCCATCTAGATAAAGGAAGGCCCGTAGATGTGGTGTATCTGGATTTTACAAAAGCATTTGACACAGTTCCCCATAAACGTTTACTGTACAAAATAAGGTGCGTTGGCATGGACCATAGGGTGAGTACATGGATTGAAAACTGGCTACAAGGGCGAGTTCAGAGGGTGGTGATAAATGGGGAGTACTCAGAATGGTCAGGGGTGGGTAGTGGGGTTCCCCAGGGTTCTGTGCTGGGACCAATCCTATTTAATTTGTTCATAAACGATCTGGAGGATGGGATAAACAGTTCAATCTCTGTATTTGCAGACGATACTAAGCTAAGCAGGGCAATAACTTCTCCGCAGGATGTGGAAATCTTGCAAAAAGACCTGAACAAATTAATGGGGTGGGCGACTACATGGCAAATGAGGTTCAATGTAGAAAAATGTAAAATAATGCATTTGGGTGTCAAAAATATGAATGCAATCTATAGACTGGGGGGAGAACCTCTGGGGGAATCTAGGATGGAAAAGGACCTGGGGGTCCTAGTGGATGATTGGCTCAGCAATGGCATGCAATGCCAAGCTGCTGCTAATAAAGCAAAAAGAATATTGGCATGCATTAAAAGGGGGATCAACTGCAGAGATAATACGATAATTCTCCCGCTCTACAAGACTCTGGTCCGGCCGCACCTGGAGTATGCTGTCCAGTTCTGGGCACCAGTCCTCAGGAGGGATGTACTAGAAATGGAGCGAGTACAAAGAAGGGCAACAAAGCTAATAAAGGGTCTGGAGGATCTTAGTTATGAGGAAAGGTTGCGAGCACTGAACTTATTCTCTCTGGAGAAGAGACGCTTGAGAGGGGATATGATTTCAATTTACAAATACTGTACTGGTGACCCCACAATAGGGATAAAACTTTTTCGCAGAAGAGAGTTTAATAAGACTCGTGGCCACTCATTAAAATTAGAAGAAAAGAGGTTTAACCTTAAACTACGTAGAGGGTTCTTTACTGTAAGAGCGGCAAGGATGTGGAATTCCCTTCCACAGGCGGTGGTCTCAGCGGGGAGCATTGATAGCTTCAAGAAACTATTAGATAATCACCTGAATGACCACAATATACAGGGATATGTAATGTAATACTGACACATAATCACACACATAGGTTGGACTTGATGGACTTGTGTCTTTTTTCAACCTCACCTACTATGTAACTATGTAACTATGATGCCATTGAGCCGAGGGAAGAGGCCGCGTTGGCAGCTACTTTGCCAGACAAAGTACCCTGAGCCTGGGTGAGAGAGGATGAGGACGGCTTGGTCATCCACTTGACCAAGTCTTCCGCATGTTGCGGCTCAACATGGCCAGCTGCCGAAAAAAAGGCCAAGCGTGTCCCACGGCCACGTGCTGATGAGGATGCACCGTCTCCACGACCAGCACTGTTGCTTCTAGACACAGAGCCTGCTTGCCCTCTTTTATTGGCTTGTGACTGTCTGCCTCTCCTTGTTGGCTTTCCAGACATACTAATGGCCTGTAGCTGCACTAAGCTGATATATATATATATATATATATATATATATATATATATATATAGATACTGCAGCTAGCAAAATCTACTGCCTGCCTGTAGTATGAGAACACCACCAATCTTCTACAGGTAGCTTTAGATTAACACTGTGCAGAGGTCACACTACACTAATGTGTAAATAATTTAGCTGCCTGCAGTAGTGATAGGTTTAGGAAAACACCACCAACCTTCTACAGGTAGCTTTAGCTGAACACTGTGAGGAGGACGCACTGCACTAACTTGTAGCTTTAGCTGAACACTGTTCAGAGGACGCACCACACTAACTTGTAGCTTTAGCTGAACACTTTGCAGAGGTCGCACTACACTAATGTTACATAGTTACATAGTTACATAGTAGGTGAGGTTGAAAAAAAGACACAAGTCCATCAAGTCCAACCTATGTGTGTGATTATATGTCAGTATTACATTGTATATCCCTGTATGTTGTGGTCATTCAGGTGATTATCTAATAGTTTCTTGAAGCTATCAATGCTCCCCGCTGAATAGCTGAACACTGCGTTCAATAGCTGAACACTGTGTACTACACTAACTTGTAGCTTTAGCTGAACACTGAGCAGGATGCACAGCACTAACTGTAAATAGTCTAGCTGCCTGACTGTGGTACTAATAGGATCAAAAGAACACCAGTAATTTTCTTCAGGTAGCTGTAAATACTGTAACAAGACAAGCCTGCCTGTCAGTAGGAAGATAACAGGAACGGATCTAGCTAAACTGAATACAGTGTATATATATATATATATATATATATACACACACACACACAACACCTGGGATGCATATATATATATATATACACAATACACTGTAAGTGCAGCTAACTGACTGACTGTCCTGCCTAATCTAGCTAACTCAAATGAAATTACACTGTCTCTGTCTCTAAGCATGCCGGAACACACTACACAGGGCCGCCGTGCAGGCGGCCTTATATAGTGTGGGGCGTGTACTAAACTCCCTGAGCCATAATTGGCGAAAGCCACCCTGGCTTTGGCCAATTACAGCTCTCTCTGCAGACGGCGATGTGATTGGCCAATGATCAGCCAGCAATGCACTGCGATGCCGCAGTGAATTATGGGCTGTGACGCGCCACACAAATTTGGCGCGAACGGCCCATATCGTTTGCAATTCAGCGAACGGGCGAACAGACGATGTTCGAGTCGAACATGGGTTCGACTCGAACAAGAAGCTCATCCCTTTTCAGCAGTCAGGAGTATGTAGGGTACAACACAACTGACAGAGTGCAGTGGTCAGAAGTATATAACAGCCTAGTATATAGAGAACAGGGGTCATGATTATATAATGTATAGCACAGTATACAGGGGTAGTGGTTAGGAGAGTGTATCATTTGCCTCAGATAATGTATGTACAGTGTACAATACATACTCCTGATCAAAGTCTCTATGCTGTGCTGTATGGTACATACTGTACCTTTTCATGTTGTTTACTGTACATGTTTATGGCTACTGCACCCTGTATGATATGCACTTCTCTGCACTGCACAATACATACTCCTGAGTCCTGTACTCTGTGTGTTTCCTTCCTGTTTCCTTCATTTCCTGAACCTTCTGCGATACTCAGTTCTGAGCCTCAATCACACCCACTATTTGGCAACCGCGTAATTTTCACCTCTAAAAGGAAAGTGTGGCTGGGGGTGCGGTTGTGGGTGTGGTGGGGGCGGGGGCGGGGTTGTGGGTGTGGTTGGGGTGGGGCGTTGGCTGGGGAGAGTGAGTTCCAGCACATTTTCTGAGAAAAAAAGCCCTGTATATATATATACTGTATTCAGCTTAGCTAGATCCGTTCCTGTTATTCTCTTCCTACTGACAGGCAGGCAGGTGTTTTTACAGTATTTACAGCTACCTGAAGAAAATTGGTGGTGTTCTTCTGATCCTATTAGTACCACAGGTAGGCAGCTGCAGTATTTACAGTTAGTGTACTGTGTCCTCTGCACAGTGTGCACCTAAAGCTATCTGAAGACAATTGCTGGTGTTCTCATACTAATAATACTACAGGCAGGCAGTTGATTCTGCTAGCTGCAGTATCAGTATATATATACATCCCAGCTTAGTGCAGCTACATCTCATTGCAGGCCATTAGTAAGTCTGGAAGGCCAACAAGGAGAGGCAGACAGTCACAAGCCAATAAAAGAGGGCAAGCAGGCTCTGTGTCTAGAGGCAACAGTGCTGGTTGTGGAGACGGTGCATCCTCATCAGCACGTGGCCGTGGGACACGCTTGTCCTTTTTTTCGTCAGCTGGCCGTGTTGAGCCGCAACATGCGGAAGACTTGGTAGAGTGCATGACCAAGCCGTCCTCATCCTCCTCATCCTCTCTCACCCAGGCTCAGGGTACTTTGTCTGGCAAAGCAGCTGCCAATGCGGCCTCTTCCCTCGGCTCAATGGCATCAGTGACTCCTTCCCTAGCCTCACCATGTCCTCCTGAGGAGTCCCCCAAACTGTTTGACCACAGTGTTGGGTACATGCTCCAGGAGGATGCCCAGCATTTTGAAGGCTCAGATGATGGTACCCAGCTAGAAGAAGGCAGTAACATGAGCACGGACAGAGGGGGTGCTCAAGAAGGACAGCAATCTGGCAGTCATGTTCCCACAGCTGCAGCATACTGCCAGGTTTTCTCCAGTGATGAGGAGGGAGGGGATGATGAGGTCACTGACTCCATGTGGGTGCCTGATAGGTGAGAGGAGGAGGAGGAGGCACATCTCCAATGAGGCAGGATGCCCTCCAGGGACCAGCTTAAGGGCAGCACACCGACTGCATCACACCGCAGAGCTCCGCATGTGCAGGGTGCTGCTGTCTCTGCGCGTTATTCCAAAAGTTCTTTGGTGTGGGCCTTTTTTGAGACGAGTGCATCAGATCCCACCGCTGCCATTTGCAACATATGTCTCAAGCGTATCTCGCGTGTCCAAAACATCACCCTCTTGGGCACCACATGCTTGACCAGACATATGTCGACCTGGCATGCAGTTCGTTGGCAAGCGTACCTAAAAGACATACACCAAAGAACAAAGCAGACCTCTCCATGCTCCTCATCAGCTGGGATCTCCAACCCCACTATACCTTCAGTTCTCTATGAAACCTGCACTGAGAGGAATGAAGTTGTAGATTTAGGTGTGTCACAGCCAAGTACTTGCAGGCAATCTGCTATCGGTAGAACAATGTCAGATTGTACCAGGCAAATTTCCCTGCCCCAGCTGCTGCACTGCCAAAAGAAGTTCGCTCCCAGCCATCCACACACCCAGCGGTTGAATGCTAGCTTGGCTAAATTGCTAGCACTTCAACTGCTGCCTTTTCAGTTGGTAGACTCTGCCCCCTTCCGGCTCTCTACCGGCATGTGGAAGTCAATGTCTTGGCCTCCCTGGACAGGGCGGTAAGGTGCATATTACCGCTGACTCATGGTCCATCAGGCATGGACAGAGACATTACCTATCTTTCACCGTACACTGGGTGACTCTTCTGGCAGCTGGGAAGTATGTAGGACAGGGTGCAGTAGTGTTGGAGGTTGTTCCGCCACCACGCCTCCAAAATTCTACTAGTGGTAATTCTTCCACACCTCTATCCTCCACCCCCTCCTCTTCTTCTTCCTCCATGGCCTCTTCCTGTACTGATTTGTCCTCGGAACCAGCGGTGCTCCGTAGGCGTTCAAGGGGCTACGCAAGCACCCAGGCAAAAAGATGCCATGCGTTGCTTGAGCTGGTGTGCTTGGGGGATAGGAGCCACAATGGGGCAGAGATCCTGTCAGCTCTGCAGAGGCAGGTTCAGAGGTGCTTAAGGCAGGTATGGTGGTTTTCGATGATGGCACCAACCTCCTCTTCACCCTCCGACAGAGACAACTGACCCATGTGCCCTGTTTGGCTCATGTCCTTAACTTGGTGGTGCCATGGTTCTTGGGCAGGTACACGGGCTTACAGAATGTCCTGAGGCAGGTCAGGAAAGTCTGTGTGCATTTCCGCCGGTCATATAATGCCAGTGCGCAGCTGGCTGACCTCCAAAAGGAATTAACCCTGCCCAAGAACTGCCTAATCTGACATGCCCACCAAGTGGAACTCAACACTGGCCATGCTGCAGCGGCTGCACATGCAGCAGAGGGCCATCAATGAGTACCTGTGCGACTATGGCACCAGGACAGGGTCAGGGGAGCTTGTTTTTTTTTCCCCACGCCAGTGGGCTATGATCAGGGATGCATGCACTGTCCTGTCACCATTTGAGGAGGCCACGAGGATGGTGAGCAGTGACAGTGCATGCATCAGTGACACTGTCCCTCTTGTCCACCTATTGGAGCACACACTGTGTGGAATAATGGACAGGGCACTTGAGGCAGAACAGAGGCAGGAAGAGGAGGACTTCCTTACCTCTCAAAGCCTCCTTTATCCGGACAATGTTCCTGCGTGCCTGCTGATCACACAGTAAAAGGAGGAGGAGGATTGTGTCAGCATGGAGGTGGAGCCTGCCACTGAGCATCAGTAGCAGTCTTCAAGAGATCATTTACAGTCCAAAGAAACCCATGGACTTGTACGTGGCTGGGAGGAGGTGGCTGCAGATCATGTCGTCCTTAGGGACCCAGAGGACTCTGGACCAAATGCCTCAGCAAACCTACGCTGCATGGCCTCCCTGAACCTGTAAAGCCTGCGGAAGGATCCTCGTATTTGTGGTATCAAGGGGAGGGATGATTATTGGCTGGCAACCCTCCTTGATCCACGTTACAAGGGTAAGGTTGCGGACCTTATCTTGCCGTTGCAGAGGGAGCAGAGGATGAAACGTCTTCGGGAGGCCTTGCAGAAAGGTCTGTGCAACGTGTTCCCAGAGACTGGGAGGTTACAAACTCCTGTTTCTGGACAACGTGTTGCTGAGGCTTCGGTCAGTCAAAGAAGGAGCAGTGGAGAAGGTGGCCGTCTGACCGATGCGTTCAGACAATTTTTTAGTCCACAGCCCCAAGGTATGATCGGTTCCATCAACCATCGCCAGCGCCTGTTTTACATGGTGCAGGAATACCTAGGGGCAAGATCAGACATGGACACCTTTCCCACCGAAAATCCTCTGGGTTACTGGGTCTTGAGGATGGATCTCTGGCCAGAGCTTGCACAGTATGCAATTGAGCTACTGGCCTGTCCTGCATCCAGCGTTCTTTCGGAACGCACATTCAGTGCTGCTGGAAGCTTTGTAACCGATCACAGGGTGCGTTTGTCCACCGACTCGGTCGATCGACTGATCTTCATAAAAATGAATCAGTCTTGGAACACCAGCTACCAAGCACCTGATGCTGATGGTTTTTTTTAATGTGAGATCCCTTCAAGATTTCAAGACTGCCTGTGCTGATGCTGAGTGATTATCCTCTACCTCCTCAATTTTCATGCTGATAGCTTGTAAGAACATTTTTGGTTCTGGGCACTGCCACCAGTGGCCAAAGCCCGAATTTTCAGCCCCTGTTTAACAGGGGCGTATAATTAAAATTTTTGATGCAATACTTTGCAGCAGGGCTCATTCCTGCGCTCCAACTAGAGTATCTGTGAGGGGTTGCAGTGTTCTAGCACCAGCAACAGTGCCTAAGGCCCAATTTTTCTGCCCCTGTTCAACAGGGACATGTAATTACAATTCTTGATCTAATATTTCACAGCAGGGCCCTGTGAGGGCTTACAGTGTTGTGGCCACAACAACACCTAAGGCCCAAATTTCTGCTGAGTATATAGGGCAGGACCCTGCTTTCAAACATCTAACTTACAAATGACTCCTACTTACAAACGGAAGGAGACAACAGGAAGTGAGATGAAATCTACCCCTAGGAAGGGAAATTCTCTCCTGTAAGAGTTATTATGGGAAAAACTTTTCTCCTTTCCACTGATGCTTTATCACCAATCCTTGTTTCACTAAAAACCCCAAATTTTCAAAAAACATTTGTCATTGGGACAAAAAGTGAGGTGAAATCTTCTGAAGAGGAGCACAGACAGCAAAACAAATGTCACAGGGGTGATAACCCTTCCCTATGTTTTCCAAAAAGCTTAAAATAGATTTTTTGGCTGGAGCTAAACACGTTAAAAATGTACCAGTTCAAAATTACAAACAGATTCTACTTAAAGTGGGGTTCCACCCAAAAAAACAAAAATACCTGAAAAATTGTAAAAAAACAAAACAAAAAAACATTTGAATATTTTTTTTTTTTTACTTACCTCTAAATGCCTGTTGCTAGGTGGTCCCTCGTAGTCTGCCTATTCCTTTGCCTGGGCTGGTGCCAGACCGTTGTTCCTAATTTTTACAGACAGTCTATTGACTGGAATGGTACCAGGTGATTGGAGAAAAGCCAATGTAGCACCAATATTTAAAAAGGGCCCAAAAAACATCCCTGGGAATTACAGACCAGTTAGCCTAACATCAATAATATGTAAACTCTTGGAGGGGATGATAAGGGACTATATACAAGATTTTAGTAATAAGAATGATATCATTAGCAGTAATCAGCATGGATTCATGAAGAATCGTTCTTGCCAAACCAATCTATTAACCTTCTATGAGGAGGTGAGTTGCCATCTAGATAAAGGAAGGCCTGTAGACGTGGTGTATCTGGATTTTGCAAAAGCATTTGACACAGTTCCCCATAAACGTTTACTGTACAAAATAAGGTGCGTTGGCATGGACCATAGGGTGAGTACATGGATTGAAAACTGGCTACAAGGGCGAGTTCAGAGGGTGGTGATAAATGGGGAGTACTCAGAATGGTCAGGGGTGGGTAGTGGGGTCCCCCAGGGTTCTGTGCTGGGACCAATCCTATTTAATTTGTTCATAAACGATCTGGAGGATGGGATAAACAGTTCAATCTCTGTATTTGCAGACAATACTAAGCTAAGCAGGGCAATAACTTCTCCGCAGGATGTGGAAACCTTGCAAGAAGACCTGAACAAATTAATGGGGGAGGGGCGACTACATGGCAAATGAGGTTCAATGTAGAAAAATGTAAAATAATGCATTTGGGTGTCAAAAATATGAATGCAATCTATACACTGGGGGGGAGAACCTCTGGGGGGATCTAGGATGGAAAAGGACCTGGGG
The DNA here is from genome assembly GCF_042186555.1 of Aquarana catesbeiana. Classification (NCBI taxonomy): domain Eukaryota; kingdom Metazoa; phylum Chordata; class Amphibia; order Anura; family Ranidae; genus Aquarana; species Aquarana catesbeiana. The sequence continues at coordinate 989,891,793 of NC_133324.1, read as the reverse complement.
GTCCTAGTAGATGATAGGCTCAGCAATGGCATGCAATGTCAAGCTGCTGCTAATAAAGCAAACAGAATATTGGCATTAAAAAGGGATCAACTCCAGAGATAAAACGATAATTCTCCCGCTCTACAAGACTCTGGTCCGGCCGCACCTGGAGTATGCTGTCCAGTTCTGGGCACCAGTCCTCAGGAAGGATGTACTGGAAATGGAGCGACTACAAAGAAGGGCAACAAAGCTAATAAAGGGTCTGGAGGATCTTAGTTATGAGGAAAGGTTGTGAGCTCTGAACTTATTCTCTCTGGAGAAGAGACGCTTGAGAGGGGATATGATTTCACTGTATAAATACCGGACTGGTGACCCCACAATAGGGATAAAACTTTTTCGCAGAAGAGAGTTTAATAAGACTCGTGGCCACTCATTACAATTAGAAGAAAAGAGGTTTAACCTTAAACTACGTAGAGGGTTCTTTACTGTAAGAGCGGCAAGGATGTGGAATTCCCTTCCACAGGCGGTGGTCTCAGCGGGGAGCATTGATAGCTTCAAGAAACTATTAGATAATCACCTGAATGACCGCAATATACAGGGATATGTAAGGTAATACTGACACATAATCACACACATAGGTTGGACTTGATGGACTTGTGTCTTTTTTCAACCTCACCTACTATGTAACTATGTAACTATGTAACTTCCCCCCAGGCACAGGAAGGGCTCAGCTCTGCTCCCTCCCTCCTGTCAATCATCTGGGACCCATTACAGGTCCCAGGTGATTGAGCGGCCAATCACGGCGCACGGTGACGCTCGTGCAAGCATAGTGGGTACCAGGCTGTGAAGCCACAGCCCGGCGCCCACAGTTGAAATGCCGGCGCCAACGAGCGGAGGGGGGGACGAGCGGGGCTTCAATCCCCCGCATCGCTGGACCCAGGGACAGGTGAGTGTCCAATTAAAAGTCAGCAGCTGCAGTATTTGTAGCTGCTGACTTTTATTTATTTTTTTTTTTTAATGGAGCCCCTGGGTGGAACTCCTCTTTAACAACAAACCTACAGTCCCTGTCTTGTTTGCACCGCCTGTATACTGCTGTTCAGAGTATATAGGGCCTGGTGGCCCCACACCTTTCCTTATTTTAATTTGGGTGCAGGGTTCCCCTTAATATCCATACAAGACCCAAAGGGCCTGGTAATGGACTGGGGGGTACCCATGCCGTTTGTCTCACTGATTTTCATCCATATTGCCAGGACCCGACATTACATTAAACCCGCAAGCAGTTTTAAATGAGATTTTTTCCTTTAAAAATGACATTTGGTGCAGGGACTGTTCTAAACACGGGAAACATGCGCCACTTTACAGGCATACTATAGACACCCCCCAGGTACGATATTTAAAAGGAATATTTCACTTTTTTTTTTTACTTTAAGCATCATTAAAATCACTGCTCCCGAAAAAACGGCCGTTTTTAAAAGTTTTTTTTGCATTGATACATGTCCCCTGGGGTAGGACCCGGGTCCCCAAACCCTTTTTAGGACAATACCATGCAAATTAGCCTTTAAAATGAGCACTTTTGATTTCGAACATTCAAGTCCCATAGACGTCAATGGGGTTCTAACGTTCGTGCGAACTTTTGATCCGTTCGCAGGTTCTGGTGCAAACCGAACCGGGGGGGGTGTTCGGCTCATCCCTAGCCGTCATATGTAAAATAACAGCTATTGTATATAAAGAATGGTTCCACACAGGGAGAGGTACAATATCCAGGTTTGTTAACATGTCAGAGCAAATAACAATCCAACACACAAGGTCAATGGACTTATGAACTAATATAGTCCATCAAGTGACAGCAATAAGCAACCTAATAGCTAAAATAGAGGTATAAGAAGGTAGAGTACTGACGATTGGATGGCTCACCCCAGCCTTGGCCCGGGAGAGAACTAGGGCCAAGCAAATCCAGAGGATTACACATCAATGTTCTAGTAAACAAGAGAAAGTTAGACAAGTAATGGAAGAAGGGGAGAAAAGGTATGGATCTGGGGTTGACAGGGATAACAGGTCAGCTAAGGCTCCATGAGAGCAGGGCCATCTTAATGAGCAGGCACACCTGGGCACTGCCTAAGGGCCCCAGGTAGATGGTGGTGGGCCCATGATCAGGGACGGGACCAGTGGAGGCAGACGCTGTGTTGGCGTGGGTGCCCTGGTGAGTTGGCCACTCCTGCCCCTCCTCTCTAACAGAAGTAACTGCAATGTCACTCCTGTCAGAAGGAGCTGCTCAGGCTTCTGTTAGAGAGGATTAAGCTTTCTCCTCCATCCTGTAGGGGGAGTAAGACAGACGGCGCTGCTATTGAGAACTCACCTCAGTATCAGCAACGGAGAGGAAGGAGAAGCTCCTTTCATTGCAGGTGGGAAAAGCATCGGTGAGTAAAAAGGGTGAAGGGGTGGGGGTGCACAACTCTGATATATAAGGGAACCTGATGTTTAGGGACACTGTTATGGGGGGGGAACCTAATTTATGGTGACACTGTACACTGTGATGGAGCAACCTAATGTATGGGGGAACCTGATGTAAAGGGGAGCTGTGATGAGGGAACCTGATGTAAAAGGGAGCTGTGATGAGGGAACCTGATGTAAAAGGGAGCTGTGATGAGGGAACCTGATGTAAAAGGGAGCTGTGATGGGGGAACCTGATGTAAAGGGGAGCTGTGATGGGGGAACCTGATGTAAAGGGGAGCTGTGATGGGGGAACCTGATGTAAAGGGGGGCATTGTGATGGAGAAACCTGATGTAAGGGGGGCATTGTGATGGGGGAACTTGATGTAAAGGGGTGCTGTGATGTGGGAACCTGATGTAAAGGGGAGCTGTGATGGAGGAACCTGATGTAAAGGGGAGCTGTGATGGGGGAACCTGATGTAAAGGGGAGCTGTGATGGGGGAACCTGATGTAAAGGGGAGCACTGTGATGGGGGAACCTGATGTAAAGGGGAGCACTGTGATGGAGAAACCTGATGTAAGGGGGGCATTGTGATGGGGGAACTTGATGTAAAGGGGTGCTGTGATGTGGGAACCTGATGTAAGGGGGGGCATTGTGATGGGGGAACTTGATGTAAAGGGGTGCTGTGATGTGGGAACCTGATGTAAGGGGGGGGCATTGTGATGGGGGAACCTGATGTAAAGGGGAGCTGTGATGGGGAAACCTGATGTAAGGGGGGCACTGTGATGGAGACACCTGATGTACAGTATATGGGCACTGTGATTGGACACCTGATGTACAGTATATGGGCACTGTGATTGGACACCTGATGTACAGTATATGGGCACTGTGATGGGGACACCAGATGTACAGTATATGGTCACTGTGATTGGACACCTGATGTACAGTATATGGGCACTGTGATGGGGACACCAGATGTACAGTATATGGTCACTGTGATTGGACACCTGATGTACAGTATATGGGCACTGTGATGGGGACACCAGATGTACAGTATATATGGTCACTGTGATTGGACACCTGATGTACAGTATATGGTCACTGTGATTGGACACCTGACGTACAGTATATGTGTACTGTGATGGAACACCTGATGTAAGAGGGGACCGTGATGGGGACACCTGATGTACAGTATATGGGCACTATGATGGAGAAACCTGATGTACAGTATATGGTCACTGTGATGGGGACACCAGATGTACAGTATATGGGCACTATGATGGGAACACCTGATGTACAGTATATGGGCACTATGATGGGGACACCTGATGTACAGTATATGGGCACTATGATGGGAACACCTGATGTACAGTATATGGGCACTATGATGGGGACACCTGATGTACAGTATATGGGCACTATGATGGGAACACCTGATGTACAGTATATGGGCACTATGATGGGAACACCTGATGTACAGTATATGGGCACTATGATGGGAACACCTAATGTACAGTATATGGGCACTATGATGGGAACACCTGATGTACAGTATATGGGCACTATGATGGGGACACCTGATGTACAGTATATGGGCACTATGATGGAGACACCTGATGTACAGTATATGGGCACTATGATGGGAACACCTGATGTACAGTATATGTGTACTGTGATGGGAACACCTGATGTAAGAGGGGACTGTGTTCGGGACAACTGACGTACAGTATATGGGCACTATGATGGGGATACCTGATGTAAGAGGGGACTGTGATGGGGACACCTGATGTACAGTATATGAGGACTGTGATGGGGAAACCCAGGGCCGTCTTTAACATGGGGCAAAAGGGGCAGCTGCCCTTGTTCCAGTCATTGTCGTGGGGCCCAAAACAGCTGCCCCTTGAGCCCTCCACCTGTGCTGCCCACAAACATTATCAACTTCTTATCATCTTTTTTTACAGCCAGAGTTCTGCCAGCTCCGGTGATAGCTCCTTCCCCACTGCTCGCTACTACTGTACCTTGAACACACAGAGCCTGGTACAGAAGCCCGGCTTCTGTGTGAACAAGTGTCAGCCTCCATGGGTGGAGCTTGAGGGAACTACCTATAGTTACATAGTAGGTGAGGTTGAAAAAAGAGACAAGTCCATCAAGTCCAACCTATGTGTGTGATTATGTGTCAGTATTACATTACATATCCCTGTATGTTGCGGTCGTTCAGGTGCTTATCTAATAGTACCTCATTAACCTCATGAATGCATTGGAGCAGTCCAGGCTGTGACGCCCCTTCTCCCTGCTCCTCACCCTGGTCTTCCTTCCGCTGACCTCCGGGTAAGCTTCACTGAGTCCTCTTTCTCTCCTGGCACTCGAACCTGGTGCTGCTCCTGGTTGTGACAGCTCACAGAAGTCCGGGATGCATGTGGCTGGGGCTGAGCGGACAAACCTGAGCAAATCGAGATCAGTGCAGACATGAAGGGGAGAGAGATGGCCGAGGGTCCTAACTAATGCCCCATCCACAGTGTACCCCCCTGGAATAAATATAGGAGTATCAGGGCTGCAAAAATAATGTAGGATAATCTACCACCTAGGGTAATCATAGGGGGTATTAGAGAGCATACTTAACATCGGATAATGTACCCCTGGAGTAATCATTGGGGTATAAAGAGTGCAGACATCCTGGGCAAAGCTTGAGGGGTCCCCATGATGCCAATGTGGCCTCCCTATCACATTACATCATCCTTGCTACTGACCCACATCCGGAACTACCTCATTAATGTTATAGAGACTACTGGAGTGGGGATGTGCTGTACACCTTCACCCATTGAGTAACTGCTCTCTGTGAGTTGGGGAGAGGGGGTTGGAGGAGTAATGTGAGACACATGGTACTCTCCCATCTGTATGGAGAGGGCTTCTATACAGTGTGCAGCACTCTCCCATCAGAGCGGGGCACACGGAGCTCTCCACCTGTACAGTGGATGAAACGTTCCAACACTGGCTGCACACCTCACTCTGTTGGGTTCTGACCTTTCAGTGTCAGCTCCCACTGCTGTGTTCTACCAGGGCCATATCTAAGTATATATGAGGGCATGGGCGGAGCTTAAGGGGTCGCAATGGCTCAACCATGCACATAAGGTGGGGGGAGGTAGGCCACACTCTGAGCTGTCGAGTAAAAGTGGCGGGCTTGTATATGTAGCACGGCCCCCTTGAGGACTGCTTTGATTTACCTGCATCGCAATGACCCTGTGAACGTTCCAACCCAACCCACCTGACACTCTGGGTTCAGACATCCTTGCAACACCTTTGAGTAATAAGACAACACTCAATATGTTTATATTCCGTTAACGTTTACTGGAATGCTTCAGATAAAGTATAGTTGTACCATAAGGGTAATGGTTCAACTGAGCTTTGGTTAACAGCACAAGCTCAATAGAATGTTAAGACAGTTAGCAACAACAGAAAACTATATATATATATATATATATATATATATATATATATATATATATACACACACACACACACACACATACACATACACATACACATACAATGGAGTACCAGTTGAACATAGCCTGAAAGGATAAGCAAAGTTAAGCATAGAGAAACCCAGGCAGGCCTGTTTAACCTTTTATCCTAAAGAGAGATGAAGCTAAGCAAGGATAGTATAAGGGCCCTTTAAGCAGCAATGACAGAATGTCCCCCTTGCAGATCTGATGGTCTTCACCGGTAGTCGGAGCTCATTAACTGTATCCAATAAGTTGTAGTAACAGAGTGGTAGTATCTCTTACGCTTATTGCAGCTAAGGATGCCTATATAAGTGTTTGAATAGAAGTGCAGTGAAGTAAAAGTAAAACTGTCTGTACACAGTGTCCCAGTAAACAACCAAAATAGGACTTGCAAAGGTGGGCGATTGCCCGCTCACCAATGACCAGGCCAATCAAGCACCTTCCAGCTAGCGACTCCTGAATAGGCATCTTGGCTGCGGACCTGCCTGTGACAATCACCCGAATGCAGAACACGAAGAGTGGGTTGCTGTATGGTCAAGTTGGTGCTGGTCAGATGTCCAATGAACAGCAGGCAGTGCTGGACCCCCTCTCACTTGGGCAGGAATGTTGTACCCCACGTTAGAGGTCGACCGATATGGGTTTTTCTCTGGCCGATGCCGATGCCGATATTTAGAAATCGCGGTGGCCGATGGCCAATATGTGATGCCGATTTTTTTGGGCCGATATATTGGCCCGATTTTTTTTTTTCCCCTTCATCTCATAAAATCTAACAGTTAGACCCCTTTCACACTGGGGCGTTTTTCAGGCGCTTTTGGGCTAAAGATAGCGCCTGTAAAACGGCTCCACTGCAGTCTCAGTGTGAAAGCCCGAGTGCTTCCACACTGAGGCGATGCGCTGGCAGGATGTTAAAAAAAAGTCCTGCAAGCAGCATCTTTGGAGCGGTGTATACCCCTCCTCCACCACTCCTGCCCATTGAAACGAATGCGCACCGCTGCCGAAGCGCCTGCTAAGCGTTTCGGCAGTGGCGCTTCATGGGCGCATTCAACCCCTTCCTCGGCTGCTAGCTGGGTTATAAGCGCCCCGCTAGCAGCCGAATAGCGCCGCTAAAATGACGGTAAAGCGCCGCTAAAACTAACAGCGTTTTACCGTCAACGCATGCCCGCTCCAGTGTGAAGGCAACCTTAAGTAATACAGAAATTTTTTTACATTCAAACATTTATTAAACAAAACAAACCTCCAATTAGTTCACTTGTATGTATAATTTAGATGAAAAAAAAAAATAACTATATCTTAAATACACAAAAACAGGTAATCAAAACTTTTGGACGAAAAAAAATGGGCTAACTTTACTGCTTATTTTTTTTTTTTTTCATAAATTTTTTTTTTTTAAAATTGCGTTTGAAAGACCGCTGCGCAAATACCGTGTGACATAAAATATTGCAACAACCTCTATTTTATTCCCTAGGGTCTTTGCTAAAAAAAATATATATAATGTTTGGGGGTTCCAAGTGATTTTCTAGCAGAAAATACAGGATTTTTACTTGTAAGCAACAAATGTCAGAAAAGATTTAGTCTTTAAATGGTTAAACTGAGAACTTCTCCACACAGAGTTCAGTCTATTGATAAAAGAACCTGAAAGAGATAAAATGTATCTTCTTATCAGACTTGGCTGCCCAGAGGAGGAGAGAAGAGACAAACTTCAGACAACTTGCATTGACTTCAATTACAGAAGTCATTTGCAAGTCCCGCTGAAGCTATTATCGGCTTCTTTTATCAGCACAATCAGCCGATGCCGATTAAGTAAAAAAAGCCAAATATCGGCCGAAATATCGGTCGACCTCTACTCCACGTGGTAGGCCGTGCTCTCGCTCTCCCTGCACGGGGAGATCCCTCACACATAAGGCCCGGGAAGAAGAGACCCTGGGGCGGGTCTCTGGTTTCTTTTATATCCCTTCCCAGCAGTCTCCCTGATGGTAGCAAAGATCCCTGGGATATGTTGTCCGGGTGTATAGTCATGCAGGGGGATAGTCATCTGGTGGAACTACCGATCCCACAATCCCTTTGGCTAGGCTCACAAATATGATGTCAGTTTGGTAACACCGGGCACTAGAGGGATAATATAATATACAGATAGGACAGGGAATAACTCTTTGTTGCAATTGTAGTCCATATTGCTACATCTATGAATCTGATGGGGCCAGGCCAGGCCCTCTGAGTTTCCTCTTTTACCTATAAGTCCACCACTTTCACCTGGCAGTTCAAAGTGTGGCCTGCCTACTTGGAGTATCTAGGTGTGCAGTGGGAGTGTCTTGGCAAATGGTGAATGTGGTAGTGGGAGGGGCACCGGGTCTCAGGGGAAGGGTTGCGGTGGGGGCGTAGTTAACTTTTGGCACCCATTCACTGAGAAAAAAAAGCCCTGGCTATCACTCAGGAGATGAGGGCAGAATTGAATGGAAACAAATTGCACGTATATATTCGCTCCTCCCCCACCTTCTCTGGCCAGCCAGGCTGCATGCTCAGATAAGGGTTTGGTGTGGAATGTTGGAGGGATCTCCTGCTTTTATATTCTTGATGTATTTCCAATCACTCGGTCATTTGGTGGAAGACATGAGAATGATGGAGACACGTCTTGGTGGGTGACTTTGTCTTTCAGTGGGTGATGGGCATCACGATTGAGGTGGATAAACAATGCTAGATGCCACCATGGATGGGGATGTACATTGTGGGACTTTTTTTAATTATTGGATTTGTCAACAACTTTGTCCTTTTACATACTTTACATATTTTTGCTCAGATTAAAGGTCTGGGATGGATTCCCTGGTAAATGGTCATGATTTTTTATGTTTTTTTTTGTATGGGGCACTCCCTTAAAATCCAATCAGACTTTCATTTACAATTTTGTTACAGAATGATGGAAACATAAAAAGACTTCTAATAATTAATCTCCTCACCTGGATAGTTCTTGGGACCTGATAATAAGAGAAGAGAAGACACAGAGTTAGGTTTGATCTTCCATTGATATAAAAGTTACTTTATACAGAGTAATGAGGATGTACCATGTGACCTGAGCCCCAGCAACCAATCAGATCTCAGCTCACTGTGGTCACATGATAGAAGATATGATTTTTGTCAATGAGGCCCTTATGGTGTTCATAGCTCTGATTTGTTGTATAATCTGAGGACCATCTATATCAGTGTGGATTTCCACTCACCCCGTCATTTGGTGGAAGACATGAGAACCATCTAGACACGTCTTGGTGGGTGACTATTTTATTTCTTTCAGTGGGGGATGGGCATTATGATTGAGGTGGATAAACAGCGCTGAATGACGTGATGGATGTGCTCCAACATTGTGGGACATTCCTTTTTTTTTGTCAAAAACTTTGTCTTTATTATTACTTAACATTTTTTTTTGCTCAGATTAAGGGTCTAGGGCAGGATGTGCTTTTTTAACATCATGTGCAATCAAAGGGTTAATTGTGTGCTCAATATGTGTTTCAGTGTAGTGGGGGAGGGGCTTTTACTAGCGGTAGGCATGGATTGGTGTCCCTACTTTACAGGAACACAGGATCCACACCTTCTGTACTGTCAGAACAGCAATCTGCCTTGTTTACATAGACAGACAGACGTTCTGCCTGTGTACAGAACGATCAGCGTGTGCCGGTGGACATCGGGGGCCACGGGACCCAACGATCAGTTCCCGCTGTGTAAAATCACCAGTGCGCCCCCCTCAATACCCAGAATCACATATATATATATATATATATATATATATATATATATATATATTGTGACATTGGGGATTGTTCAGCTCAAGTGGATAGATGCGTTTTAGTGCAGTGAGTCCACATCAGAGAGGCATTTATAGTTAAGGGCCTGGTAGCCCACGTTTATTAAAGGAAAAAAACAACAAAAGTCCATCCAGGAATCCCACGCAGGGGTCCAAACTTCAGCAAGTAAATACAATAGAAAATCCAAATGAAAAGGCTAGCCCACCTGGCTACTCTTCAGCAGTATTGCTGCTATAGGGAACAGGCCCCTCAAACAAGCTGCTTGGTTGCACACAGTCTTAGGCTCCTTGGTCACACACAGTTTCAAGAGCTTCAATGCACACAGCTTCTGGCTCCTTTGACGCACACAGCTTTACAGCCCTTCAATGCACACAGCTTCTGGCTCCCTGGACGCACACAGCTTTGAAGCCCTTCAACGCACACAGCATCTGGCTCCTTGGACGCACATAGCTTTGAAGCCCTTCAATGCACACAGCATCTGTTCTCACACAGAGACACTTACTAGCAGCCACTGCTCCAACTTCACCTTCCTCCACACTTTCTGCTCTCACCAGTCCCTCGTTATATGGGCTGTGTGCACCTGGGCACACACCCTGCTGGCTGTCCACAAGACCCGGACACAGGGTTGGAGATCCCGTCCCACCCAAGACTCTGAAGGATCTCCAAATTACAGAGCCCCATAAGGAACTAGCAAAACCTGGAGAAAACTGCCAGAGCAGTTTTCTCCATTTCAAATTTACACTCTGTAGCTCTGCACTCAGCCAATATGCAGACTCTGTGTCTACTTTAACCCCATTTCCATAGGGACAGAGCCTTGCTCTGCCACATACCCCCCCCTCTTGTTTCGATCCGGAGGGAGAAACACCTGCACCCACCATAGCAGTTGGGACACCTCTGTGCTGGCCATTAGCCACGTAGGCCCAACCCTTTTTTCGGGTGTGCTTCCAGGTACGTCCCACCTTGGATCTTGACAGGGTCCTATAATTCCTTATACTCTGCCTTCCCTTTCTTCTCTTGGGGTTCCTGAGCATACTCTCCTCTCTTGGGAGAACTCTGCCTTCCCTGATCCTACCTTTCAGCTTACAGACGTCAGTTTTATCTTTCACCACAGGTTTTTCAGGTTCAAAAAACTCTCTCTGGTTACCCACGGCAACCACATCAATTTTAACAGCACCAAACATTAGCAGATCATACATTTCAATGACATCCTGTCGAACACAATCAGTGCCATCTATCTCAGTACTTGTTAGGACCAGACCTGAGGAGGGACAAAACACAGGCAAGCGATTACACCCCAAGGGTCCATAGCACAGCTTCACCTCACCTGTTGTCCAACACTCCATGGGTAACTGATCTAACAAATGACACTGATCCAAGCACAAACTACTCCTTTCTGATGTACACATTACATTGTTGCAGCAACCAACATTAGCACTTTCCTTTACAGTGTCTCCGGGTACTTTAAGTTGTACCTCTTTCTGAGTGATAGAAAGCATCTCTGCTAGTGCTGCGTCTATTTTGGGCCCTACCTTCTCATGAGGTTTAGCGGGTGAAACAGTATCCACGCCCTCTATTGACCACTGCTCAGCCGCACCTCGGACCACACCAGCAGAGATGTTTATAGTCACTACACCAGCCGGAGAGACCTTTGATGTCTCCAACAGTTCTCCTGGGCGCCTTCCATACCACTCAGTAACTGGGAGCACCCTCTCAGAGAACCTTAAGACTATTTGCCACACTGTTAATAAGCATTGGCCCCACCAATACCATTGTAGATCAAGACTTCCCAGCACAGTCTGTACCACCTGGCTCCACCCATTGGTACTACGCAGCACCACCTGGTCCGACTGCGGTGGAGACACCCAAGTGTACAATGAGTGCGTTTTTACCAACTCCAGCATTTCAAATAAGGTCTCTGTCATCTCTAAACATCCCATGTCTAAATACCAGACCTTTCTAAGGTCTTTTTCCCTGTCCAAGACATGGAGGGGCTCATCCACTGCAGCTTTTGAGTTTGAGACATTTGAAGAGACCTCCAACTCCTTGGAGGTACCCCTCATCACAGCCTGTTGCTCCCCTGGAGCGCTGTCAGACACATGTCTCACACTTAACCCTTCTGCACCAGTGTCAGTGAGCCACTGCAGGTCATTACAAGTCACATTGTCACCTTGACACCCGAGCTGTTGGGCTGTGGACAACACATCTGCTATGCCAGCACCCTGAACAGTTCCTTCAGAATGGAGGGCAATAACCTTCGCAGGGACAAACGTGTCCTTGAGCACCAGCCGATCTGCAATCCCTCCATTGGGCATAGCAGGTGTTCTGTCCACCACATTATTTAATATTGCAATTGCATTTTCATACCAATTATCCCAGTCTATTGTGGTTCCATCACTTACTCTAGAAGGCCCCACAGGAACCTGGGATTCACTAGCCAAAACATCACCTGTGTCATTTCTATACATATCCCCTTGGGTTGACACATCATCTGACAAGGTAGGCTGTAATACATGCTTTTGCCCTACCTGCTCTGGGGGCGCTACTGACACACACAGCTCTGCACTTTCAGCTTTTGCTGGCTGAATTAACCCCTTGACACCTAGGTTACACTTAGGGTTGTGGGGCTGCGCCCGCACACTCTCACTGTGTGACTCAGTCTTCCTTTGTTTCACCAGAGTAGCACCACAGCCATCCTGGAACACCTCTGGCTCCAACACATGGAGACCCCATGAGACTTCCATGGACAAGCCTGCGCTTCTGGTTGTCACAGGAGATATCCTACTCCCATCATTGTCAGTGAACACATTTGCAACATTTTCAGACATGACATTAAAGGGAACACATTTTTCAATGTCATTATCACCAATACCATCACATTTGCCAACAGTAACACATTTGTCAGCATAACCATCAGAATTTTCATTACGTATAGACATAACTGCTACTTTTGTGGATTGTCTATTACCAACCACAGCATGTGAGCCTCTCCTCACATCACCCTCTATCTTTAAAGGGGAACTCTTTCCTCCTTGGGCAGCTCCATAGCTGACCTGGGAAACTCTCCGCTCCATCACTGCAAGCTCCTCTGAAGTTTCCCTGGGCAACTCTGCAGCACCTGTCACTAGGGAACATGGCACAAGAACAGTTTTGGTCACCCCTACTTTAACCTCTCCAGCACTCTGTTGGATTATAGCAGGCACATGCATAGTCCCCATGTCCATTTGAGTCTTTAAACTTGCTGTCAGCTGGGCTTCGCCATGTGCCTCCCCACTGCTCCGGGTAGCACACTGCAGCAAGTCTATGTCCATTTGCACTGCGGATCTTCCCGCTGGACACACTCCCATGTCACTAAGTTCAGTCCCACAAACTGAAACAGTCTTACCATTTTCAGTGGCTGGCATCATACCCTTCACTTGAGTGCGCCGTCTCTCAGCTGCATCCATACCAGCTACTTCCTCTGTGTGGCCACAGGACGACACTGCAGCCTTTCCAAACTCTTCAGCGTTGTTCCAGAACCTTGGGCAAGTAAAAATTCCATGCCCCACTTGACCACATTCCAAGCACGGTACTGGTAGCTGAACTTTACTTTCTTGGAATCTCCTTAATGACTGGCTCTCTGTTGCCAAGGGATACCACTGGTCATGACCATCAGCAGACAGACTCCTTGGATCCCCGACATCCCTGTTGGCCTGGACATTGCTTCCACAGATGACCATATTCCTCTTTTTCACACGCTGTTGTCCACCTGGCTTCCTGTTGCCAGGGGAAACTTCTTTCACTTCCTTTTCAACTGGGGATGACATGATTAATTTACCCCAGGTCACAGAAATTTCACACTTGGAAAAATTCTCTGGCGTGGCTGGGGCATGTGGTGAAATACCCTCTAGCCATAGAACCCTTTCCCTTGCTTCAGCAAGGATTGCTTCCTTTTTCTGTTTTGAACGCCCCATGCTTGCTGTCTTACACACAGCAACTTGCAACACACTTCATAGCAAAGAGAAAAAAAAAATATGTGATTCTCCTTTCACAGGTACACAACCTGCATGCAACACAGAGAGAATAAATATGTGATTCTCCTTTCACAGGTACACAACCTGCATGCAACACAGTCCATCAAACTTCTGTGCAATGCTGTTCGCCTGGCTGCCACACACAGCTAGCAGTAGTTCCTGATGCGACTCACCATGGAGCAAGGACCTAGATTCAACCGTCTACATGCCCGCATTCTCCACCACTTGTGACATTGGGGATTGTTCAGCTCAAGTGGATAGATGCGTTTTAGTGCAGTGAGTCCACATCAGAGAGGCATTTATAGTTAAGGGCCTGGTAGCCCACGTTTATTAAAGGAAAAAAACAACAAAAGTCCATCCAGGAATCCCACGCAGGGGTCCAAACTTCAGCAAGTAAATACAATAGAAAATCCAAATGAAAAGGCTAGCCCACCTGGCTACTCTTCAGCAGTATTGCTGCTATAGGGAACAGGCCCCTCAAACAAGCTGCTTGGTTGCACACAGTCTTAGGCTCCTTGGTCACACACAGTTTCAAGAGCTTCAATGCACACAGCTTCTGGCTCCTTTGACGCACACAGCTTTACAGCCCTTCAATGCACACAGCTTCTGGCTCCCTGGACGCACACAGCTTTGAAGCCCTTCAACGCACACAGCATCTGGCTCCTTGGACGCACATAGCTTTGAAGCCCTTCAATGCACACAGCATCTGTTCTCACACAGAGACACTTACTAGCAGCCACTGCTCCAACTTCACCTTCCTCCACACTTTCTGCTCTCACCAGTCCCTCGTTATATGGGCTGTGTGCACCTGGGCACACACCCTGCTGGCTGTCCACAAGACCCGGACACAGGGTTGGAGATCCCGTCCCACCCAAGACTCTGAAGGATCTCCAAATTACAGAGCCCCATAAGGAACTAGCAAAACCTGGAGAAAACTGCCAGAGCAGTTTTCTCCATTTCAAATTTACACTCTGTAGCTCTGCACTCAGCCAATATGCAGACTCTGTGTCTACTTTAACCCCATTTCCATAGGGACAGAGCCTTGCTCTGCCACAATATATATATATATATATACACACACACACTCACACACACATGATTCTGCTCAGCATGTCTACCCTGTAGCACTCGGCGAGTGGTTAAGGAGCCAGGAAGCCGGCCGCCGAGTCCTTGACAACCGATGACTCTTCGGGTGTCAGCGAACTTCCCCCTCTGACAGCTGAAATGTAAACAAAAGAATGCCGGTGCTCTATTGAAAAGTGCAACCTGTAGGATAATGCCTCAGGATATGTCGATCAACTGGTGTGACGTCAACACTGCACGTGCGCAGATAGTCTGAGGCATTATGCAATGATCTGCAAAGAGAGAATGTAATAGTGCAACACACCGACGATTACAGTCTCCCTTTGCAGAACGTCGAATAACATCTCTGACAATCTGCGCATGCGGAGCCATTTTCTGACGGGGATGCGCTACTCAATAGAACACCGGCATTGAAAAGTGCAGAAAAAAAAAAAAACAGTGTGGGGTCCCCCCAGTCCATACCAGACCCTTATAGGAGCATGCAGCCCAGCAGGCCAGAAAAAAGGGGGGGGGGACATGTGAGTGCCCCCCCCTCCTGAACCATACCAGGCCACATGCCCTCAACATAGGGGGGGGTGCTTTAGGACCAGGGGACTCTGCCTCCCCCAAAGCAACTTGTCCCCATGTTGAATAGGGGCAAGGGCTTGTTCCCCACAACCCTGTCCCGGTGGTTGTGGGGTGCCTTATCAGAATCTGGAAGCCCCCTTTAACAAGGGGACCCCCAGATCCACCCCCCCATGTGAATGAGTAGGGGTACATAGTACCCCTACTCATTCACCAAAGAAGTGTAAAAAGTAAAAAAAAACACTGAGACAGTTTTTGACAATTCCGTCATTAAAAAACAAAATAATCCCCCAAAATAACGTCCCCCGAAGTAAAATGTCCAACGTCAATCACGATGCCCACCACTACCGCCGACTCGAAAAAAAACCAAAAAAGTTCTGCACCCGATGAAGGCTCCCGCCGTCTGCCGCTCCACCGTTCAACAGTTCTTAAACAACAAAGGGACGAGGCTCACCAGATGATGTTGTGGGCATCCGGTGGTGTGGTGGGCATCACGTTGAGAGCATGTGGCCTGATATGCCCTCCTGTCCCTTTTGTATTGAACTGTACTGTAATTGTGTTGTCCCCCTTATACATTGTAAAGCGCTGTGTAAACTGTTGGCGCTATATAAATCTCCTATAATAATAATAATAATAATATGGCTCAGGGATGCTCGCTCATCTCTTTCCTTGCCTACCAGGCTGCATGCTCGAATAAGGGTCTGCTATGGGTTTTGGGGGGCCCCACATCATTTTTTTTTTACATTTTGGCATGGGGTTCCCCTTAAAATTCATACCAGACCCACAGGGCCTGGTATGGATTGGGCGGGGACCCCACACTGTTTTATTTTATCAATTTTCATTACCAGCATTCTTTTGTTTACATTCAGCTCTCAGTGGGGGAAGCCCGCTGACAGCTGATGAGTCGTCGGTTGTTAGGGGTGCGGCGGCCATCTTCCTGCCCCCTCCATAAGAACCAGCTATTCTTCACACAGAATTCAAATCTTTCTGAAAATGTGTAATTCATTAGAAAACGAATATACAAAACTAAATTCAATGAATTTCAACAAAGTTTGTTACCTTTTCATTTGGAGATTCGGATAAATCCAAGTCTCAGAATAACCAAAAATTTGTCCGAATTTATACTCGGAACGAAGCAAATTGTACGTATCTATCCGCTCCTCCCCCACCTTCTCTGGCCAGCCAGGCTGCATGCTCAGATAAGGGTTTGGTGTGGAATGTTGGAGGGATCTCGTGCTTTTATATTCTTGATGTATTTCCAATCACCCGGTCATTTGGTGGAAGACATGAGAATGATGGAGACACGTCTTGGTGGGTGACTTTGTCTTTCAGTGGGTGATGGGCATCACGATTGAGGTGGATAAACAATGCTAGATGCCACCATGGATGGGGATGTACATTGTGGGACTTTTTTTAATTATTGGACTTGTCAACAACTTTGTCCTTTTACATACTTTACATATTTTTGCTCAGATTAAAGGTCTGGGATGGATTTCCTGGTAAATGGTCATGATTTTTTATGTTTTTTTTGTATGGGGCACTCCCTTAAAATCCAATCAGACTTTCATTTACAATTTTGTTACAGAATGATGGAAACATAAAAAGACTTCTAATAATTAATCTCCTTACCTGGATAGTACATGATATCTGATAATGAGAGAAGAGAAGACACAGAGTTAGGTTTGATCTTCCATTGATATAAAAGTTACTTTATACAGAGTAATGAGGATGTACCATGTGACCTGAGCCCCAGCAACCAATCAGATCTCAGATCACTGTGGTCACATGATAGAAGATATGATTTTTGTAAATGAGGTCCTTATGATGTTCATAGCTCTGATTTGTTGTATAATCTGAGGACCATCTATATCAGTGTGGATTTCCACTCACCCCGTCATTTGGTGGAAGACATGAGAACGATCTAGACGTGTCTCGGTGGGTGACTATTTTTTTTCTTTCAGTGGGGGATGGGCATCATGATTGAGGAGGATAAACAGCGCTGAATGACGTGATGGATGTGCTCCAACATTGTGGGACTTTAATTTAAAAAAAAAGGACTTGTCAAAAACGTTGTCTTTGTGTTTATTAATACTTAACATTTTTTTTGCTTTAGATTAAGGGTCTAGAGTGGAATTTCCTGGGGGACTTTGTGATTTTTTTTTTATTTTTTTGCGTGGGGCACTCCTATAAAATCCAAACAGACTTTAAGTGACATTTTTTGTTACAAAATGATGGAAACATAAAAAGACATTTAATGAAGCTCCTTACCTGGATAGACAATGCCCACTGGAAATAAGAGAAGAGAAGACACAGAGTTAGGTTTGATCTTCCATTGATATAAAAGTTACTTTATACAGAGTAATGAGGATGTACCATGTGACCTGAGCCCCAGCAACCAATCAGATCTCAGCTCACTGTGGTCACATGATAGAAGATATGATTTTGGGGCCCTTATGGTGTCCATACCTCTGATTTGTTGTATAATCTGAGGACCATCTATATCAGTGGTGGTCAAAGTTCTTGAACTAGGGGACCCCTGACATCATCAAAGGGCCACACATAATGTTCAGGAGCCAGTCCTAGACTGGAGACACATTATATGGGACTGCTAAGATCTCTGCTATTACACCCCTTTACTCATCAATAGTAAAGGTTTAATAAACCAAATCGTATACATCTAATTTAGTAGAATCCCGACATTCACTGGCCTTAGTAAGCAACTGGGTAAGACAAACCTGGAATTTGATATTCTGGGGCCCTGAGGGCCACACAGTGAGTACCAAATGGCAGCACGTGGCCCCTTAGAGGCAGTTTGGGCTCCAGGGATCCGGATTCTGTGGAAAGACATTCCTGGTCTATTGTACAGTGAGAACTCTATGGGGATGATGGATAAACAGATATTGGTGGACAGTCTGATCCTTCTCTACCCTCTATTGTTGCTATGGAGGCTTCACATTCTGGCCATAGTGCTTTCCTTACACCGTGCCCTGCAGATCAGGTGAAGAAAACTGCTGCATTCTCCTTCTGGAGCAGAATAATAGTATTCCAGGGCAGGAAAAGAAGCTCTAGCGTGTGATTGGTCAAACCAAAAATGGAGAACATACCTGTGGGGTAGTCAGTTTACCTTGTGGACTCACCATAGTCCTCACTGACCATAGAGCTTACCACAATGGGACGAGGGATGAGCTCAGGGTTTGGACGTTCATTCAAACATTCAATGTGGACTAATGTGACAGCTTCTGGTTGTCAATGGTTGCTAAGGAATCAGTGGGTGCTTGTACCCACCCCGTCCCTACCAAGCACTGACCTTGATGTCTGCTCAAATACCCTAGAATTAGCTGTTGTCTCTCTATGGTATATTTTAATATGCTACTTGGTTTTTGATGTATGGTCTACCAGCACCCCCAGTTAGTGGAGGGGGAGGGGTGCCTTTCTCTCCGGACACCTCTTTTTCTTGCTGTTCCAATCATCCACTTCTCCATTAGTTCTCCTTGATTTTACCCCAACTATATACATGAACCCTCCCATTTCCCTAGCCACACCCTTCCTCCTCACCCCCACACACACCCTAACCGGGAAATGCTTTGCACCATCCATGGCCCCCAGATGCCTGGCGGTTAATGTGTACTTTTCCCCCCTCCCCCTTCCTTGCCCCGACAACCCCCTTCCTGCTGCCCAGTTTTATTGGCTTCCGTGCAGACAAAGGGAAATGTTCCAACTTTTATCTCATCACCAATCCCTTCCTATGGTATTATCTAAAGCTACTATATATGGTTTTTCCAATCACGCTAAGGTTTATTTGCTGATGTTATGTACTATCTCAGAATAATGAGTATACTCGCTCCTATTCATTCACTTTCCTGAACACTTTGTCAGATTTGTTATCCTCCAAAAATCCAATAAAGCTTATTATAAAAAAAGAAATAAAAAGAAATGATGTGTCCTGACCGGCACCAGCTTAATCAGCCTGCACAAATGCCCCTGGCAATCTGAATCTGGCTCACCAAACTCGTTTACCCCCCCGCCGTTTGGCGATGGTCCCGGCGAGCAGTAGCTGCATATCACATCAGTGGTTATCCACGATATTAGACAGCAACCCAATCTCTATGCATTTCGCCTATAGAGGCGTCATCAGGAAATCCGGTTGCCGTCATTTTCCTGGAGACCTAAGTACCCGCTGCCCTTATTTCATTGGTGGATAACTGAATATTTTAGACACCTTATAAATTCATAAAAATCCATACATTTTTTAGGGGCCCTTTGAGTTTATTTAGCCCATAAGATGACCATCAATTACAGTGCCTTGAAAAAGTATTCATACCCCTTGGAATTTTCCACATGTTACAACCAAAAACATGAATGTATTTCATCGGAAAATGGAAAGAGTATGGCACAACTGCAAACCTACCAAGACATGGCCGTCCGCCTAAACTGACCGGCCGGGCAAGGAGAGCATTCATCAGAGAAGAGCCAAGAGGTCCATGGTAACTCTGGAGGAGCTGCAGAGATCCACAGCTCAGGTGGGAGAATCTGTCCACAGGACAACTATTAGTCGTGTTCTCCACAAATCTGCCCTTTATGGAAGAGTGACAAGAAGAAAGACATTGGTGAAAGAAAGTCATAAGAAGTCCTGTTTGTAGTTTGTGAGAAGCCATGTGGAGGACACAGCAAACATGTGGAAGAAGGTGATCTGGTCAGAGGAGACCAAAATTCAACTTTTTGGCCTAAAAGCAAAACGCTATGTGTGGGGAAAACTAACACTGCACATCACCCTGAACACACCATCCCCACCGTGAAACATGGTGGTGGCAGCATCATGTGGTGGGGATGGTTTTCTTCAGCAGGGACAGGGAAGCTGGTCAGAGTTGATGGGAAGATGGATGGAGACAAATACAGGACAATCTTAGAAGAAAACCTGTTAGAGTCTACAAAAGACTTGAGACTGGGGCGGAGGTTCACCTTCCAGCAGGACAACGACCCGAAACATCCAGCCAGAGCTACAATGGAATGGTTTAGATCAAAGCATATTCATGTGTTAGAATGGCCCAGTCACAGTCCAGACCTAAATCACATTGAGAATCTGTGGCAAGACTTGAAAATTTCTGTTCACAGACGCTCTCCATCCAATCTGACAGAGCTTGAGATATTTTACAAAGAAGAATGGGCAAAAATGTCCTCTCTAGGTGTGCAAAGCTGGTAGAGACATCCCCAAAAAGACTTGTAGAGAAAGGGGGTTCTACAAAGTATTGACTCCGGGGGGCGCCATACAAATGCCCCCCCCCCACACTTTTCACATATTTATTTGTATCATTTATCATTTTCCTTCCACTTCACAATTATGTGACACTTTGTGTTGGTCTATCACATAAAATCCCAATAAAATACATTTACGTTTTTGGTTGTAAAATGACAAAATATGGAAAATTTCAAGGGGTATGAATACTTTTTCAAGATATTGTAGAATATTAATTTTGCGGTAATTCTTCATAACTCATGCTCTCTGGTATAATGTCATCTGTTAAGCTGGCTCTGCTCTTACATTTATTTAAAGGTGTGATTTTTACTGCATTTTCTGTTTCAGTCTGATTCATGGTTCCTGACAGTATGTGAAGGCCATGAATTCAGAAGATGCAGGCAATCAATCTAGTAGAGATATTTTTTCCAGATTGGATGAGCAGGATCGCCGCATGGATCAGTTTGCCATGGCATTACACACGCTCCTGATTCGCACGGCTCACCTGGATCCTCCCACTGTGGCTGTTCCGGTACAACCTATGCTGCAGGCCGTCCCTGGCGCTGCTCCAGTCTCTGTGCAGGCACCCGCCTCGAGTATTACCTCTATAAGAGGTATTTCTGGTTCTGCTCCGCTTTCCTAGAAATGTGGGGGCGATCCAGTCCAATACAGAGGGTTTCTGAACGAGGTTAGTATATACTTTATGATGTTGCCCCCAGGCGTCCCCCATGGACAGAAGCAAAGCGGGCTTTATTATTTCTTTGCTTTCTGATAGAGCTTTGGAAAACCCTCTTTGAGAGAAGCAAAAACCCATTGTCCTGAGTTACCTTGAGTTTGTGGCGTCCTTTAAAAGGGTCATTTGATGTTTCCACATGCTTTGCTTCTGCTGTAAAAAGTCTCATTTCCATCAAACAGGGTACGAGAACTGTTGCAGAGTAACGCCATTGAATTCCATACTCTGGCAGCAGAGGTTGCTTGGAACGATGAGGCCCTCGTGGCTGCTTTTTCTCATAGTCTCTCGGATAACATTAAGGATGAAATAGCAGCCCGAGATATACCTACAAATCTGGAGAAGTTAATCACATTTGCCATCCTCATTGACTCCAGACTCTGAGAAAGACCTTCCTTTAAGGAGCGCTTGCGGAAGCCTCCTGCACATTTGGCTCCAAGCTTTGTATCCCCACCCTTGTCTCCCTCACCTCCCATGCCTCCTGGTACCGAGACCGCCAGTGAAGTAGAACCCATGCAGTTGGGCTTCACACATCTCTCAGAGGAGGGCCTTTAGGAGGAGGGAGAGATTGTGCCTTTATTGTGTCCAGGCAGGTCACTTTTTGAAGTCTTATCCTAACCGTCCAAAAAACGCCCTCACCTTAAGGTCCTGTAGGGGACAGACCTTAGGTGGTGTTGCTGCATCCCCAGTTATTATGAAGTATAAGCCTCTAGTTCTGGTTACCCTTTCTTGGTCTGAGTCGTTCATCGAAAAACACAGACTCATAGATAGTGCCTTTGTGTCTAAGCACTTGATTCTGCTGCAGCTTCGTGCCATTCCACTTGCCATTGAGGCCATTGATGAGAGACATTTACAGCCTGTCAATGTAACTCATGAGACTGCTCCTTTGACCATGGCCATAGGTGCTCTTCTTCAACATGAGATAATCCAATTTCAAGTCATTTCCTCACCTCATTACCCAGTGGTCATTGGTTATCCTTGGTCACAGAGGCACAATCCCTCTTTTGATTGGCATCATGTTGAGGTTCTTTCCTGGTCACTACAATGCAGTAATACATGTTTTCAGAAAGTGGTTATGGTCTTGTGCAACCTCTTCACTCTCCTCTCTCCTGTCCTCCGTGCTTTCCATAAAGTTTTTCCCGTCAAACCTGGTGCCCCTCCAAGGGGGAGGGGTTATTGAGGAGGGGGGTACTGTCAGGGGTCAGAGACCTGCTCATCAGTCCCGCCTACAGCCAGCCCCTTTTGGCTATTTAAACTGCCTTATTCATTCCTTTTGTGCCTTCACCTGGTCAACATATCTGGAGTGTCTCTGCTGTGTTCCTGTTAAAGACTTTGCTCGGCCGACGTCCCATCTGGTTCCTGATCATGTTCTTCTACGCTGATTTCTGGTTTCCCGATTCCTGGCTCGTCTGATTACCCATTTTGGCTTCCGATGCCCTGGCTTATGTTTTGACTACATTTACTGATCTGTACCATTTTTACCATCACATTAAAGGCGTGGTTTTTACTGCATTTTCTGTCTCAGTCTGATTCATGGCTCCTGACAGGTCCTTCATACCCCATATCTGAGGTCCTCAATCCCCCATAACTGAGCTTCCCCATCCCCCATAATGGAGCTCCTTTATCTGCCTTAACTGAGCTCCTCCATCTGCCATAACTGAAGTCCCCTATCTGCCATAACTGAGCTTCTCACCCTACATAACTGAGCTCGTCCATCCACCATAACTGAAGTCCTCCATCCACCATAACTGAGATCCTTTTATCTCCCATATCTGATGTCTTCAATCCCCCATAACTGAGCTCCTCCATCCCCCATAATGGAGCTCCATTATCTGCCATAACTGAGCTCCTCCATCCCCCATAACTGAGCTCCTCCATCCACCATAACTAAGCTCCTCCATCCACCATAACTGAGCTCCTCCATCCACCATAACTGAAGTCCTCCATCCACCATAACTGAAGTCCTCCATCCACCATAACTGAAGTCCTCCATTCCCCATAACTGAGCTCCTCCATCCGCCATAACTGAGCTCCTCCATCCCCCATAATGGAGCTCCTTTATCTGCCTTAACTGAGCTCCCCCATCTTCCATAACTGAAGTCCCCTATCTGCCATAACTGAGCTCCTCCATCCCCCATAACTGAGTTCCTCCATCCACCATAACTGAGCTCCTCCATCCACCATAACTGAGCTCCTCCATCCACCATAACTGAGCTCCTCCATCCACCATAACTGAAGTCCTCCATCCACCATAACTGAAGTCCTCCATCCACCATAACTGAGCTCCTCCATCCACCATAACTGAAGTCCTCCATCCACATAACTGAAGTCCTCCATCCACCATAACTGAAGTCCTCCATCCACCATAACTGAAGTCCTCCATCCACCATAACTGAAGTCCTCCATTCCCCATAATTGAGCTTTTCCATCTCCCATAACTGAGCTCCTCCATCCGCCATAACTGAGCTCCTCCATCCGCCATAACTGAGCTCCTCCATCCGCCATAACTGAGCTCCTCCATCCGCCATAACTGAGCTCCTCCATCCCCCATAACTGAGCTCCTCCATCCACCATAACTGAGCTCCTCCATCCACCATAACTGAGGTCCTCCATCCACCATAACTGAAGTCCTCCATTCCCCATTACTGAGCTCCTCCATCCACCATAACTGAGCTCCTCCATCCGCCATAACTGAGCTCCTCCATCCGCCATAATTAAGCTCCTCCATCCCCCATAACTGAGCTCCTCCATCCACCATAACTGAGCTCCTTCACGTCCCTTTTTAAAGTCTTCCATCCCCCAAAATTGAGATTCATCACCCCCAATAACTGAGGTCCTCAATCCCCCGTAACTAAGTTCCTCCATCCCCCATAAATGAGCTCCCCCATCTCCTATAACTGAGCTCCTCTGTCCCCTACAACTGAGGTCTTTTATCTGCCATAATTGAGGTCTTCCATCCCCCATAACTGAGGCCTTCCATATACCATAACTGAGGTCCTTCATCTCCTACATGCAAGCTCCTCCATTCCCCATAACTCAGATCCTCTATCCTCCATAACTCAGCTCCTCCATCCTCCATAACTGAGCTTCTCCATTTCCATAATGGAGGTCCTCCATCCCCAATGACTAAGCTCCTCAGCCCCCATAACTGAGCTCATCTATCCCCCATAACCCCCCCCCAGCTCTCATAGCTGAGGTCCTCCAGTCCCCTTATCAGTTTTGTTGCCCTTCCCTGGAGTCATTCTATTTCTTAGCAAAATCCCCCCTGTGGTGGTTGGAGCTGCATATGAGGCATTGGGGGACAGAATGGAGGGTTTGGCTGGCAGGTCTGACTCCATGTAGGTGGGGTGGGATGATGGGAGATGTGTTGGGGACCTGGGAGCCATGACAAATATTAAATTACAAAATTTAATGTTTGTGGCAATTATATACGAGTTTTATATTCCATAAATAAAAGCATAATTTCCCTTAATGAAATTAGAAAAGTCTGTGCTTAGTTCAAAACTGACCACTTATTACAGAGAGCAGCGCAATAAAAACTGTCCGAGTCCAAACACTTCATATATAGTGAGACAAACATTATCTGCACATCAATTCCTCCACCACTGGGCAATGATCTCCTCTCCGGGGACAGACACCATAGAGGACATGGGATGGGTGAGGAGTCATTGGATCTCTGAAATCTTATTGGATGATGAACAGGAGCACAAATGGAACTCCAGAGGTCCCATCAATCATGAAGAGACCCCGACCTTATCTACACAGAGATATTTCCTCACCTATAACTGATATGTGTAGAATATACAATACATTACATACCATCAATATTATGAACTTCTATAGAGACATCGGGGCCAAATGTGGGAAGACCTGAAAAGAGAAAATCATTTAGAAATCCGTCCATTCTCAGGATTTATATTTCTATGTAAAATACACATTTCTCCTTTTTATTTTTTACTTTTTAATGACTTTCAATAATAAAGCAGTATAAAGGCAAATTTCCATGTTATAATTACAGTATATGACTGGTATTTGTAATAAGGATAAAAGTCAGAATGAGAGCAGGGGCGGACTGACAACTCATGGGGCCCCCAAGCAATAGAAGATTATGGGACCCCCCGGGCAAGAGAAGATTATGGGGGCCCCCGGGCAATAGAAGATTATGGGGCCCCGGGCAAGAGAAGTTTATGGGGGCCCCGGGCAATAGAAGATTATGGGGCCCCGGGCAAGAGAAGTTTATGGGGCCCCCCGGGCAATAGAAGATTATGGGGCCCCCCGGGCAAGAGAAGTTTATGGGGCCCCCGGGCAATAGAAGATTATGGGGGCCCCCGGGCAATAGAAGATTATGGGGCCCCCGGGCTTACAGATGGTCGTCACGTCAGGAGTAAATAACAAACAAAACAACATATTGAGTACAGCAGTCGGGATGACCGCCACACTCACATCAGAGTCCTCCCTTACATCAGAGTCCCAACATTCTCTCTATAATCACAGTCCGCGGAGTGCCACCTTACGTCAGAGCCCCCCCAGTGTACCACCTTATGGCAGAACCCCCAGATTAAAAAAAAAAATATCTCTCCTGCGCTCAGGTAATGAGTTCCTCAACGTGTGGTATGACTGAATGCCTCAGTGGTAATTGCCGTCTTGCAGCTCTCCTCAGAATATTGAGTATTCATAGACTACAAAAAAGAATAGGAAAGAAAGGACGGCGCACCGACGTAGTGCATTACCACTGGTAACATTTATTAAAAAAGTAAAAACAGCAAATGGATACTCACAAGCGAGCTTAAAATATCAGGCATAGACAATAGCTGCAGGTGAGCAGAATCAAACATCAAAAAGCCCTGGACCGGACATCAGGTAGATGAGACAATGGCTGACGCGTTTCTGGGGAGAACCCCTTTCTTCAGAGCCTAGACGGGTAATGGCTGCTCATGTGTGAGAGCTCCTTTTTATGTGTGTGCATATAACTGTGCATCCCAACCCCCACTCACACCCGCCCACCCAGGCCCCGCCCACCTGCACAGGGATCGCAACCTCCTATTGGGGAATGGTGGAGCACTCCCTAGTATCACTCAGTCACCATAGTGACACCACAACGACACATACACAGTATACATACACAGTATACATACACACAGTATACATACAGTACAAACACACAGTATACATACACATTATACATACACAGTATACATACACACAGTATACATACAGTACAAACACACAGTATACACACACAGTATACATACACAGTATACATACACACAGTATACATACACAGTATACATACACATAGTATACATACAGTACAAACACACAGTATACACACACAGTATACATACACAGTATACATACACAGTATACATACACAGTATACATACACACAGTATACATACAGTACAAACACACAGTATACATACACAGTATACACACACACAGTATACATACACAGTATACACACACACAGTATACATACAGTACAAACACACAGTATACATACAGTATACATACACCCAGTATACATACAGTACACACACACACACAGTATACATACACAGTATACATACACACAGTATACATACAGTACAAACACACAGTATACATACACAGTATACATACAGTACAAACACACAGTATACATACACAGTATACATACACACAGTATACATACACAGTATACACACACACATACAGTATACACATACAGTATACACAGGCAGTATACACAGTATACATGCACACATACAGTATACACAGTACATACACACAGTATACATAAAGTACACACACACACAGTACACATACACAGTATACATACACACAGTATACATACAGTACAAACACACAGTATACATACACACAGTATACATACAGTACAAACACACAGTACACATACACACAGTATACATACACACAGTATACATACAGTACAAACACACAGTATACATACACATTATACATACACACAGTATACATACACAGTATACATACACACAGTATACATACACATTATACATACACAGTATACATACACACAGTATACATACACATTATACATACACAGTATACATACACACAGTATACATACAGTACAAACACACAGTATACATACACATTATACATACACACAGTATACATACAGTACAAACACACAGTATACATACACACAGTATACATACACACATACAGTATACATACAGTATACACATACAGTATACACAGTACATACACACAATACACATACAGTACACACACACACAGAACACATACACTGTATACACACACACAGTATACATACACACAGTATACATACAGTACAAACACACAGTATACATACACAGTATACATACACACAGTATACATACACAGTATAAATACAGTACAAACACACAGTATACTGTGACGGATCCTATCCCACACTCCACTGAGTGCCTCCGTCAATAACACCGCTTACTCCAGTATGACCATCTGACAGATATAATATTCTAGCTGCAGTAAATACAAGTCTAGTCGATAATAGCTTGTAGAATCTTGACTGCTTTATTGGACAGAATACAGCCTTTTTATACACATTTAACACAAGGGGTTAGATAACGAGGTAGGGCTGACTCATGGACACTCCCCCCTCCCCTCTAGCAAAAACTTAAAAGACAATAATATAATTAACATGTTAATTAACACAACACTTAAGGCAGACCTGGTGACCAGACAGTTCGTCTCTGCAGGTTAATGTGATCAGCTCTTTCAAGAATCATGTATTGGGCAAGTTCAAAAAAATAAAAGATTAATATAGAAATACCAAATAACAGGGTGAATGTGGACAGAAAAAGGTCCTTGCAGCCAGTGTCCGCGACAGTGCCCCCCCCTGTCCCATAGTCCGGCAGACCCAACTAGATCCACCACGGGTCAGCTTGGGGCTGTCCGGGAGAGTTTTATAGTTCTGTTTGCCGGGAAAGTCCATCAGCATTCCCATTCTGCTTTCCTGGCCGATACTGTATGGTAAAATTGTAGGGCTGCAGTGCCAAGCTCCATCGTAACAAACGTCCATTATCCCCGGAGACCTGATTAAGCCAGATTAATGGATTGTGGTCGGTGAGCACCGTAAAAGATCGTCCGTAGAGATAAGGTTGGAATTTCTTGAGAGCCCACACCAGCGCCAAACACTCCTTCTCCACGGCTGCATAACCGACTTCCCTGGGTAGCAGCTTCCGACTGATGTAGGCCACTGGGTGCTCACCGCCATCAGGTCCTACTTGGCTCAGTACTGCCCCCAGACCGAATGTAGAGGCATCTGTGTGGACACAAAAACGTTTGGTTGGGTCAGGGGCAGCTAGAACAGGAGCTGAAGTTAGTGCATTCTTTAATTGTTGGAAGGCAGCTTCACACTCGGGGGACCACAGTACCTGTCGGGGAAGGTGCTTCTTAGTCAGGTCTGTCAGGGACTTAGCGATGGAACTATATTGCGGGACAAATTTCCTATAGTACCCAGCTGTGCCGAGGAAACGCCAGGACCTGGGTTTTAGTACGGGGGGGTTGGCCACTTGGCAACGGCCTCAATCTTAGCAGGCTCAGGTCGTTGTTGTCCACTGCCTACTCGATGTCCAAGGTACTGTACCTCGGACATCCCTATGCTGCATTTCTCTGGCTTAAGGGTTAGTCCTGCAGCCTTGATGCGGTCTAGCACGACACCCAGATGAACCAGATGGTCCTCCCAGGTATCACTGTAGATCGCAATGTCGTCCAGATATGCACAAGCATAGTCCTGGAGGCCATCGAGGAGTTGATCTACCATCCTCTGGAAAGTCGCCGGTGCATTCTTCATCCCAAATGGCATTACTTTAGACTGGTATAAGCCAAATGGGGTAATGAACGCCGATTTTGGAATAGATTCCGCATCCAGAGGAATTTGCCAGTATCCTTTGCATAGGTCAAGGGTTGTCAGGAATTTTCCCCGAGCAATGCGATCTAACAGATCATCGACCCGGGGCATAGGGTAAGCATCAGTGGTGGTGCACTCATTTAATCTGCGGTAGTCTACACAGAAGCGAGTTGTGCCATCCCGCTTCGGTACAAGGACCACCGGGGAAGCCCAGGGGCTGCTGGATGGCTCAATGACTCCCAATTCAAGCATCTCCTTAATCTCATGACACATCCCCTCTCTCACTGCGTCAGGTATCCGGTAAGCTGCCTGTCTTAGTGGCAGTTGTCCCGGGGTCTCCACACGGTGCACTGCCATAGTAGTGTACCCAGGGACTGTGGAGAACATTTCCCTTCTCTGACTAAGGACCTGTCTAGCTTGTTCTCTCTGCGTCGGCCCTAGCTGGTCGTCAAGCTTTATCATCTCTATCCCTGCAGTAATTCTATTTAGCTCCGGGAGCACCAGCAGGGGAAGATTCTCAGAATCTTCCACAGCTGGAGCACATATAGCGGCTACCTCTCCTGATCTTTCCCAGTATGCTTTCAACATGTTCACATGAAAGGTCCGTCGGACTCTTTCATCCGAACATTTAGCCACTAGGTAGGTTGTGTCACAGAGCTTTGCCACAACCCGGTAAGGTCCCTGCCAAGTGGCCTGTAACTTGTCCTGCTTGGTTGGTCTGAGGGCAAGAACCTTCTGCCCAACCTCCAGAGTGCGGTTCCGAGCAGTACGATCGTACCATCGTTTCTGCCGCCTTTGGGCAGCCCGAAGGTTCTCCTGGACAGTGTCCGTGAGCTCCTTCAGTCTGTCCCTAAACTCAAGAACGTATGCTACGATAGAGGACCCTTGGGGATCAATTCCCCCTTCCCAGTGGGCTCTGACTAGATCTAGGGGCCCCCTCACCCGCCTCCCATACAGTAACTCAAATGGGGAGAACCCGGTAGATTCCTGCGGCACCTCCCGATAAGCGAAGAGAAGGTGTGGCAGATATCTCTCCCAATCCCTGTGAGAGGTTGCAAATGTCCTAAGCAGCTGTTTCAGTGTTCCATTGAACCTCTCACACAGTCCGTTGGTCTGGGGGTGATAGGGAGAGCTCTGTAGGGGCTTTATCCCACACAGCCTCCATAACTGCTGAGTGAGCTCAGCAGTGAACTGGGTCCCCTGGTCAGAGATGATTTCCCGAGGGAAACCCACCCTGGCAAAGATCCGGAGCAAAGCATCAGCCACAGTTTCTGCATGGATATTTGCCAGGGGAATGGCCTCTGGGTACCGGGTGGCATAATCCACCACAGTAAGGATATATCTCTTCCCAGAAGGACTAGGTCTGGGCAATGGTCCAACCAGGTCTACGGCAACACGGCTAAAGGGTTCATCAATGATCGGTAAAGGGTGTAGGGGAGCTTTCAGCGGGCCCCCATGCTTACCCACCCGCTGGCATGTGTCACAGGTCCGGCAATACTGTCGGACATCCCCTGTAATCCCCGGCCAAAAAAATGACTGAGTCAGATGGTGGAGGGTCCGGGACATCCCCAGGTGTCCGGCTAAGGGTATGTCATGCCCAATGCGCAGCAGGTCATGACGATATTTCTGCGGCACAACCAGCTGCCGCTTGGGTGGATGGGAGGCTGTCTTTCCCTCAGTAACCCGATAGAGTAATCCCTGGACCCACTCTATTCGCTCCCTCTCCAACCCCCCAGGGTCCAATCCTGCTCTTTCCCTATAGCTAGCTAAGGAAGGGTCGCTAAGAGTTGCCTGAGCAAATTCTTGGGGAGAAGCCCAAGTCGGGATAGGGTTAGTTGGGATAGTACAGTCTAGGTCAGGGGTGACAGGTCTTACCTGGGTCCCGTCCTCGAGGGAGCGCACCTCCATCCGGGCTTGCTGGCGGGTGGTAACAGGATAGGCTTCCGGGGATACATCCAGGGAGAAGGCTGAATTTAAACGTCCCAAATCGTTGCCCAACAAAACCTCTGCAGGTAAGTTCTGCATTATTCCCACTTCCACTTCTTTGGCCCCCGAACCCCAATCAAGGTGAACCCTGGCAGTGGGGACCCGCATAACATTTCCCCCGGCCACCCGCACAGCCACAGACCGTCCCGTCTGCTCTGCCGGGTTTATCATTCGGGACTGTATCAGGGTAATAGTAGCTCCCGTGTCCCGCAGTCCCTGGGCAGCCCGACCATTAATCCACACGGCTTGTCGATGGTGCAAACGATTATCTGTAGTGGCAGCTTGCACAGGGTCTGCCTCATGTAGAATTCCAATATTCTCCTCGCTTGGGTAAGTCACATCATCTCTCTCCAGACAGTGTGCAGCAGCCCGGGCAGGTCCAAGGGGCCTGTTGTTCCGCGCGTCCTGGGAAACATTCTGCGGACAATACCTCCTAACATGCCCTGATTGGTTGCATCTGTAGCAGAGGTCCCCTTTTCCTCGTGAAGATGGTAGCTGAGTGGGGCCGGGGATTGACGGCTGGTGTGGAGGGGCAACGCTCCGTGGAATGTTGGGGACAGGCCGAGCTGGGGTCTTAGGCTCTGGTTGTACAGTCCGCCTTGAATCCACGTATTGGTCAGCTAGGGTGGCAGCTTCATCTACTGTGACTGGCCGCC
Source organism: Aquarana catesbeiana (assembly GCF_042186555.1). NCBI lineage: Eukaryota > Metazoa > Chordata > Amphibia > Anura > Ranidae > Aquarana > Aquarana catesbeiana. Next base: position 989,859,946 of record NC_133324.1, on the reverse strand, counting down.
GATCCTTTACCCAGTCTCTAACTTCATGTGGGGTATGATCATAGAATTGTTCCAGGAGGATTAGCTGGAGCGCATCTGCCATGGTAACAGCTTGGCGCCCGGTCATCCAACTCTCCGCTGCTCGGGTCATTTGATGAGCCCATTCTGTGTAAAGCTCTCTCTCCTTTCGGCGGAGGTTGCGAAACCTCAAACGGTGTGCCTCTGGAGTAATGCCGAAGCGAGCCAATAGTCTTTCTTTTACCCGGTCATAGTCCTGGCTGATCTCATCAGGGACATTATTGTCTGCCTCTGCAGCCCTTCCTGTGAGACGGCTGACCAGGAGTGTGACCCAATCTGCTTTATTGACACCTTGGAGACCGCATTGACGCTCAAACATTTGCAGGTAAACATCCATCTCATCTTCACCATCTTGAAACATGCGGAAGGCGGCATAGGGTAGCTTTTTGCGGGCCGCTGGAGCTTCCCGGTTGAACATAACTGACGCTCCTTGGTCCCGCTGGAGTTCAGCCATTCGCAGCTGGGACACCTCTGTTAACACTTGACTGATAACCTCCTGCGGGGGGTGAGTACCATACAAGGCCAGTCGCCACTGGACGTCACGCTGGAACTTTGCCGCCTCTGAGGTATCTGCTGGTGGGTTACTGGCCTGATCAATCTCTATTAGTTCGGTGATGAGAGTCGCTTTGGATTTGTTGCTGGAGACTTTTCCACGGGCTTCCAAGAGATCCTTCAAGGTGCTGCGCTTGAGTCTGGCGTAGTGATGTTCCATCTGCTGTTAGGAGCAGGGGGTCCCGGTGGTGATTTGGGTGTGCCTAGGCAAGAGGAAGCATCCCAGAGCTTGCCACCAATTGTGACGGATCCTATTCCACACTCCACTGAGTGCCTCCGTCAATAACACCGCTTACTCCAGTATGACCATCAGACAGATATAATATTATAGCTGCAGTAAATACAAGTCTAGTCGATAATAGCTTGTAGAATCTTGACTGCTTTATTGGACAGAACACAGCCTTTTTATACACATTTAACACAAGGGGTTAGATAACGAGGTAGGGCTGACTCATGGACACTCCCCCCTCCCCTCTAGCAAAAACTTAAAAGACAATAATATAATTAACATGTTAATTAACACAACACTTAAGGCAGACCTGGTGACCAGACAGTTCGTCTCTGCAGGTTAATGTGATCAGCTCTTTCAAGAATCATGTATTGGGCAAGTTCAAAAAAAATAAAAGATTAATATAGAAATACCAAATAACAGGGTGAATGTGGACAGAAAAAGGTCCTTGCAGCCAGTGTCCGCGACAGGACTCAAACATTCGAAATCAAAAGTGCTCATTTTAAAGGCTAATTTGCATGGTATTGTCCTAAAAAGGGTTTGGGGACCCGGGTCCTGCTCCAGGGGACATGTATCAATGCATAAAAAAGTTCTAAAAACGGCCGTTTTTTCGGGAGCAGTGATTTTAATAATGCTTAAAGTAAAAAAAAAGTGAAATATTCCTTTAAATATCGTACCTGGGGGGTGTCTATAGTATGCCTGTAAAGTGACGCGTGTTTCCCGTTTTTAGAACAGTCCCTGCACCAAATGTCATTTTTAAAGGAATAAAAGTCATTTAAAACTGCTTGCGGGTTTAATGTAATGTCGGGTCCTGGCAATATGGATGAAAATCAGTGAGACAAACGGCATGGGTACCCCCCAGTCCATTACCAGGCCCTTTGGGTCTTGTATGGATATTAAGGGGAACCCCGCACCCAAATTAAAATAAGGAAAGGTGTGCGGCCACCAGGCCCTATATACTCTGAACAGCAGTATACAGGCGGTGCAAACAAGACAGGGACTGTAGGTTTGTTGTTAAGTAGAATCTGTTTGTAATTTTGAACGGGTACATTTTTAACATGTTTAGCTCCAGCAAAAAAATCTTTTTTAATCTTTTTGGAAAACATAGGGAAGGGTTATCACCCCTGTGACATTTGTTTTGCTGTCTGTGCTCCTCTTCAGAAGATTTCACCTCACTTTCTGTCCCAATGACAAATGTTTTTTGAAAATTTGTTTTTTTTTGTGAAACAAGGATTGGTGATAAAGCATCAGTGGAAAGGAGAAATGTTTTTCCCATATTAACTCTTACAGGAGAGAATTTCCCTTCCTAGGGGTAGATTTCATCTCACTTCCTGTTGTCTCCTTCCATTTGCAAGTAGGAGTCGTTTGTAAGTTGGATGTTTGAAAGTAGGGGCCTGCCCTATATACTCATCAGAAATTTGGGCCTTAGGTGTTGGTGTTGCCACAACACTGTAAGCCCTCACAGGGCCCTGCTGTGAAATATTAGATCAAGAATTGTAATTACATGCCCCTGTTGAACAAAGGCAGAAAAATTGGGCCTTTGGTGGTGGTGGTGCCACAACACTGTAATGCCCCGTACACACGATCGGACATTCATCGGACATTCCGACAACAAAATCCATGAATTTTTTCCGACGGATGTTGGCTCAAACTTGTTTTGCGTACACACGGTCGCACAAAGTTGTTGGAATTTCCGATCGTCAAAAATGCGGTGACGTCAATCACGTACGACGAGACTAGAAAAGGCCAGTTCAGAACCAAGCGCAGCACCCTTTGGGCTCCTTTTGCTAATCTCATGTTAGTAAAAGTTTGGTGAAAGACGATTCGCACTTTTTCAGACTCGTGGTTTTCAGATCGTTTTCTGCCGTTCAGTTTGTGCTTGTGGGTTTGTATCTGCTCTTCAGTGCGTGCAGTCAGTTTGTATTTGATTATTCAGCGCAATCTTGTCCGCTTGTTACTGTTTTTCAGGTCGCTCTTCACAGGCCTTGCTGTTCTTCAGTGCGTTCTGTTACTTCTTTCTGAGCAGCCGACCGTTTTCTAGCCATGTTTCGTATGCGTACTCCTCGTAGAGTTTGTGCTGTGCGGGGGCTTGGTGTTGGGGTCCTGACCTTGACACAAGTCCAGTCCATGAACAGGGTGGGGAGGAGTTCATGGACCAAGAATTGGTTGCTTCAGCATGACCAGTTCTGTCATATGCCTTTGCTCCGTGAGATCTGTGAGAATAATCCTGATGATTTCAGGAACTTTCTCCGGATGACGGACCCCGTGTTTCACCGTTTGTTGGCTTTGCTGACCCCCTATATCAGCAGGCAGGATACCTGCATGAGGCAAGACATCACTCCGGAGCAGAGGCTCATCACCACCCTGCGGTACTTGGCGACAGGGAGAAGCCTGCAGGACTTGAAGTTCTCGACAGGCATCTCCCCCCAGGCTCTGGGGATCATTATCCCAGAGACCTGTTCTGCCATCATCCAGGTCCTGCAGAAGGAGTATATGAAGGTAAGATTTTTATCCTTTTATATCACATTTTATTGTATTTAATGTTTGATAATATATTGTATTTCTTTCCTCATTCCCTAATTACCATGATTGTAATATGCTGTGATTTTCCCCTTTGTCCTCATGCATGCTGGATTTTTAGGTAATTATTTTTTTTGTCCTTCATACATACATATTTGCCTTCACTTACCTCCCCAGCATGGTGTCTCCTGGCTCTATATTCACCTCATGTAGTCACTTAACAATGTATTTTATCAGCTCCATAGTAGTGCTTTACCCCAAACACCCCCTAAAATGTTTTTAAATGTGATTTGTGCTTTAAATTCAGGCAGAGTGCCAGAGGCTTTTTTGGGGGGTCCCCAAATCATTTAGAACCCTCCCTCCCCCCAACTGCTAAGTTAGCTGATACCAATCCTCTATCTATCCTCAATAATCTATCTGCTGACTTTGCCAAACCCATACACACTATACTCATCTCTTTACTGGTCAGATGTATGGATGAATTCCCCAAAGCATGTAGTGCAAGAGCCTGCCTGTATACTTTCCAATGGTACTGTTTAAAGTTTTTGTATCCTATTATTATCTTGATAGGTAATAGCAGAATGTCCAAATGTGCTCAAATGTGTACAATGTGTATTTATATCTTTGTATTATGACACTTCTTACCTGTCCAGTGGTCTGCCAATAGTGTAACTAAGGAGGGGCTGTTCCAAGTAATACCCTGTATTTAGGCATTCATCTCTCAATGAAGTGAAGAGGGTTACCTGTCCAAGATTCCACCCCCCCCCATAATGTTAGAAATGGCCCATGAGAGGGGGGGGGGGGGAATATGATAGGTGTACCTTATACTTTGGTCTTTAAAAACTCCCTCAAATAAATGTTATACTGATGTTGGCCAAGAATGTTTATGTCTAATCTGCTTTCCCTGTTTATGGGCAAAATGATTATATATTTTTTTGTTTGACTCCACAGTTTCCTTCCACGCCACAGGAATGGCAGACTGTAGCCTCCCACTTTGACCAGCGGTGGGACTTTCCTAAGTGCAGAGGGGCAATTGATGGGAAACACGTCCACGTCGTCCCACCACCCAACTCGGGGTCATACTATTCCAACTATAAGGGTTTCAATAGTATTGTGATGTTGGCGGTGGTGTCGGCTACTTACGACTTCCTGTATGTGGACGTGGGGAAGAATGGCTGGATGTCTGATGGTGGAGTCATCACCCAGACGGAGTTTTACAGGTGTCTCCAGAATGGCAGCTTGGACTTGCCACCTCCAGAAGGCAATGTGGAAGGACTCCCATTCGTCTTCATTGCGGATGAAGCGTTTGTGCTGGGGGACCATCTTATGTGGTCTTTCCTGATGAGGACCCTCACCCCGGACCAGAGGGTTTTTAATTACCAGCTGGCCAGAGCCAGAAGAGTGGTGGAGAACACGTTTGGAATCATGGCCAGCCGGTTCCGCCTATTTCTTACACCTATACATATGGCGGAGTATAAACAGAATCATATAATCCTGGCGTGCTGTGTTCTCCACAACTTTTTACGACAACATTTTGCCAACTATGCTGGCTCAGTTAGGCCTGAGGCTGGATTTCAAAATGAAACAACCCTGATGGCGCTTGAAAGTGGCCGTCCTGGCTTGCCCCCCCTGAGTGCCCGTGATGTCCGGCTAAGATACCTTAAATACTTGGCGGGTAGGGGGGCTATCAATATGCCAGACAATGTCTAAAACCTTTTTCTAATAAAAGAAACAAATAACTACTCAAATCTTTGGTGACATTTACTGCTTGTGTTTGTTTTAGCTGACCCTGACAGAAATGTGGTGAGTCGTGAAAATGGCGTGATTGTGTAACCTTACAAAGCACTATTGGGTGTTATTTACTAAAGGCAAAGACACTTTGCACTACAAGTGCACTTGAAACTGCACTTGTAGTGCAAAGTGGATTTGCCCTTAGGAAATAACACCCCTTGTCACAGAAAACAGCAATTCGAGCACCACAAAAGTGTTGGAGCGTTGAAACAATAATCCACACATTCTTGATTAATAACAACCTTTTTAATTCCAGCACAATCACATGTGCATTTAGAAAAGGTTTTTAAAACAAACCAACATGTTTGTTGTATAACAATTTTTGGTGTCACATTAGAAAAAGTAGAAATGTCCATTTAAGATAAAACAGGCATGTTTAAAACCAACAAGAAAGACACAAATCTTGAACTTACAAAGTTCACTTTTGGTAGAACATGAAGGCAATATCAGACATGAGTATTTAGGAACTGTGTTTGATATTGCGTTCAGATGGGGTGAACTCACCCCCGGAAAAGCCAAATTTTGAAGATGCACACAAATTTCGAATGTCAACATGTGCGACCTGCAATCACAGGGGATCAAGTAACGTGTTTTGGGGGTGCAACCCCTTCCTCACAGCTACTTTATTATTGAGGAAGGGGTTGCACCCCCAAAACGTGTTCATCGATCTCCCGTGATGGCAGATAGCACATGTTGACACACTGTGTGCATCTTCAAAATTTGGCTTTTCTCAAATTTGTCAAAAAATGTCAAAAAATGTTAGCACACAAAAAACCAAAGGAATTTGGAGGGGTTTTAATCTCTCCCTAAAACATCAATGATGTTCTTCATTTTTTGAAGAACATCATTGATGTTTTTCTTGATGTTTTCCAAGTCCCTATTACACCCCATGATCTGCCCGATCAGGATCTGTGCACTTTCCGAGGTGATATGCCCTGCATCCACAACATCACGATCACCTAAAAAGATAGAAACCAAAAAACACACCATGTATTATAAATCTGCCGGCATCCATCTCTTATCTGAGCCTGTGGTTGCACTCACCTGTTGTGGTGACAATTTCCACCACGTCTTCCTCCTCCTGCTCTGCTTGGCTTTGGGGCATTTCTCCTTCTTCCAGAGGTGGGGGGTCTCTGGTCTCCTCGGATGAGGGGTGTCCTCCGAGTCTTTTCTCCCCTATGTAAAAAAAAAATAGGTATAATTAGCACACAGATATTTGATGGCAGAACTATAAATATGAAACATTGCTTGGAAGTGGGGTACAATTGTGTGTTTTGGCAGAGTTCCAAGATGTTGCATTTTTCTTGTCCTTTGTCAAGCTTCAATACTTTACCTGTTTTGTACAAGCTTCACAGCTGGAGACCCCCCTATAGTATACACTGGAGCACCTGTGTGGGCCCCCTAATAAAAATGGTGTTCTGGTGTCCCACACTAGTGCTCCAGTGTCCAGATGTGTAACCAGCTGCTGAGTGTCCTCTCTTTACACAGAATCTAGTTTGCATTTCATTCTAGTAACAAACCCATCTACACAACCAAATTAGTTTCAGACAAGTAGGCCCTAAAAAATGTGGGCAAACGCATATGGCCAAAATAATGGTGTTTTATAGGCCGAACGAACAATGTTTTATACAACGAATAATGTGCCCATGAACATGAAAGTTGCCTTTTGAAGAAAAGCACATGGAGCAGCACGAACGTAATAAAAGAATAGGAACACAGGACAACTACTTACTTTTTTGCAGCACTCTCCGGATCCTTCTGTACTGATCGTGCTCTCTTAATTTCAGGTCCGACCACCGCTTCCTGAGCTGATCTTTCGATCGTCATACCCCGAAATTCCGGTGCAGACTCTTGACCACTTTCGCCATGATCTTGGCCTTTCTGACATTGGGGTTCGGGGAAGGTCCATACTTCCCGTCATAGTCGGCCTTCTTCATGATGTCCACCATCTCCAACATTTCCCCAAAGGACATATTTGAGGCCTTAAATCTTCTCCTTCTGGATCGGGACGTTTTAGGCTCTGGGCTTTCCTCCTCCTCGTTGCTGTAATTAGCACGCACCTGCTGTGTCTCCGCCATGTGCTTTTCCCCCACTGCGCCGAACGAAAAGGGGCGGGGAATAGACTACAAAAAATGTCAGGGGAGGGCGGAGTTACACGCATGCGCAGTGTCTATAAAGCGTAACACGCGTGCGTAGTATGTACGATCTGTGAGCGGAGGAAGGAGAATCGGAGGCGCCGATCATGATAATGAAGGTAAGATCTAAACTTGGGCCTATACTGCTTCTAGATTGAGGCCTATATTGTAACAAGATTAGGAGAGTTTGGCCTGACATTAGGGTTTGTCTTGTGTTGTGTATTGCAGATAAAATGGATGGCTTCAATGACCACAACTTCCTCCCCCTGTTCATAGACAAATACAGGGAGCTGCCCTGTCTGTGGCAGGTGAGACATCCCCATTACAATAATAAACAAAAGAGGCAGGCAGCGCTGGAGAAACTGCTGGAGTTGGTGAAGCCGGTGGTCCCCACAGCAACCATCCCCTATTTAAAAACCAAAATTGGTGGCCTGAGGAGCACTTATCTTAGGGAGCGCAAGAAGGTCACAGATTCCCAGAGGTCCGGAGCTGTAGCAGATGACATTTATGTCCCCAGGCTGTGGTACTATGAGAGACTGCGATTTCTGTCAGACAAGACTGAAGTCAGGGAATCCCTCTCCACTCCTTCTTCCACGCTTCCTTCCATACCAGCTGAGGCTTCCGATGTCCAACCTGGGACTTCCAGCCAGGAAGAAGTGGAGGAGCCCAGCTTGAGTCAGGTATAGCATTCTTCTACAGATTTCTGGTCAATAAATAAATGATGTTTACTAGATGTTATTATTGATCACTAATTGCTGATTTAATAGTTTTTTACGTATCAATAGACAGTAGTGGGCAAAAATAGTTGGGACAAGAATGAAAAATGCTGGGGTCAGAAGGATAATCTTTTATACTTGTTAACATTCAATTTGCAACAGTCATGAGATAAAAATTGTGTGTAGGGATGAGCTTCGAGTTCGAGTCGAACTCATGTTCGACTCGAACATTGGCTGCTCGCAAGTTCGCCGAACAGCGAACAATTTGGGGTGTTCGTGGCAAATTCGAATGCCGCGGAACACCCTTTAAAAGTCTATGGGAGAAATCAAAAGTGCTCATTTTAAAGGCTTATATGCAAGTTATTGTCAAAAAGGGTTGACAATTCCTTTATTTAAATGCTTCTTCTTTCTTCCTTCATCTTCTTCTGGTTCTTCTGGCTCTTCTGGTTCTTCCTCCGGCGTTCTCGTCCAGCATCTCCTCCGCGGCGTCTTCTATCTTCTTCTCCTCGGGCCGCTCCGCACCCATGGCATGGGGGGAGGCTCCCGCTCTTCTCTTCATCTTCTTCTTCATCCTCTTCTCTTCTTTCTTCTTCTCTTCTTCATTTTCTTCTCCGGGCTGCTCCTCACCCATGCTGGCATGGAGGGAGGCTCCCGCTGTGTGACGGCGTCTCCTCATCTGACGGTTCTTAAATAACGGGGGGCGGAGCCACCCGGTGACCCCTCCCCCTCTGACGCACGGGACATGACGGGACTTTCCTGTGGCATTCCTCGTGACGTCACAGGGAAGTCCCTGTCAAGTCACCGTGCATCAGAGGGGGACGGGGTCACCGGGTGGCCCCGCCCCCCGTTATTTAAGAGCCGTCAGACGAAGAGACGCCATCACACAGCGGGAGCCTCCCTCCATTCCAGCATGGGTGCGGAGCGGCCCGGAGAAGAAAATGAAGAAGAGAAGAAGAAAGAAGAGAAGAGGATGAAGAAGAAGATGAAGAGAAGAGCGGGAGCCTCCCCTCATGCCATGGGTGCGGAGCGGCCCGAGGAGAAGAAGATAGAAGACGCCGCGGAGGAGATGCTGGACGAGAACGCCGGAGGAAGAACCAGAAGAGCCAGAAGAACCAGAAGAAGATGAAGGAAGAAAGAAGAAGCATTTAAATAAAGGAATTGTCAAAAACTGTACCCCCTTACCATTTCACACAGGGGGGGGGGCCGGGATCTGGGGGTCCCCTTGTTAAAGGGGGCTTCCAGATTCCGATAAGCCCCCCGCCCGCAGACCCCCACAACCACCGGCCAGGGTTGTGGGGATGAGGCCCTTGTCCTCATCAACATGGGGACAAGGTGTTTTGGGGGGCTACCCCAAGGCACCCTCCCAATGTTGAGGGCATGTGGCCTGGTACGGTTCAGGAGGGGGGGGCCGCACTCTCGTCCCCCCTCTTTTCCTGTGGCCTGCCAGGTTGCGTGCTCGGATAAGGGTCTGGTATGGATTTTTGGGGGGACCCCACGCCGTTTTTTTTTTTTTGGCGCGGGGTTCCCCTTAAAATCCATACCAGACCTGAAGGGTCTGGTATGGAATTTAGGGGGAACCCCACGTCATTTTTTTTTTTAATTTTGGCCGGGGTTCCCCTTAATATCCATACCAGACCTGAAGGGCCTGGTATGGAATTTAGGGGGACTCCCACGTCATTTTTTTTTTTTTATTTTGGTTCGGGGTTGCCCTGTGGGGAATTCCCATGCCGTTTTTATCAATGTATTGATATGTGTATTGTCGGCAATGCAATAGCCGCGGGTAGTTTTAAATGGCTTTTTTTCCTTCGAAATGTCATTTTGCTGTCAGACTGTTCTAAACACAGGAAACATGCGCCCCTTTACAGGCATACTATAGACACCCCCCAGGTACGAAATTTAAAGGGATATTACACTTTTATTGTTTGACTTTAAGCATTATTAAAATCACTGCTCCTGAAAAAACTGACGTTTCTAAAACTTTTTTTTGCATTGATCCATGTCCCCTTGGGCAGGACCCAGGTCCCCAAACACTTTTTATGACAATAACTTGCATATAAGCCTTTAAAATTAGCACTTTTAAATATTAATGTTTGTGTCCCATAGACTTTAACGGTGTTCGCGTGTTCGAGCGAACTTTTTTCCTGTTCGCATGTTCTGGTGCGAACCGAACAAGGGGGTTTTCGGCTCATCCCTAATTGTGTGTGATTGATGAAGTAAAAACTAAAACTATATCCCTTTTTCATACACAGGAAGACCTCAGCCAGGACAAGGCTCTGGAATGTGGCACACAGGAGGAGGCTGTGGAATGTGACAGCCAGGAGGAGGCGGGGGTTAGTGGCAGCCAGGAGAAGCCTGGGCCCAGTAGGAGCCTGACCGAATCGCAGGTTCCTCCCCCTTCCATACAAAAGACCCAGGAAGGGGAGTAACGTGCAGGATTCTGCACTCAGGCTCATTCAGGAGGCTTCTGCATCCCTCAGAGTCACCCCCACTCCTGAAGAGGCCTTTGCCTGCATGGCTGCCACCAAACTGAAGGGCATGCAGGAGGGTCAACGCAAGTTGTGTGAAGACCTTCTGTATAAAGTCCTAACTAAAGGGGTGAGTGGCGAAATCACACCCAATACCGACGTGATTGAGTTGGACCATCCTCCTCCTCCTCCTGCCACAACTTCACCACCACAGCCACAGCGTGGAAGGAAGCGTGGAAGGAAGACCAGAGAGTGATGGCCCTGGCTCTTCTGAGCATGCGTGGCACTTTGTGCTTTGGAATTGTCCACACACGGTCGGAATTGACGCAATTGTATTTTGTTGTTGGAAAATTTTATAGCCTGCTCTCAAACGTTGTGTGTCAGAAAATCGGATGGAAAATGTTCGATGGAGCCCACACACGGTCAGAATGTCCGACAACAAGCTCCGATCGCACATTTTGCATCGGAAAATCCGACCGTGTGAACGGGGCATAAGTCATCCCAGTTACTTTTGGTGGGCGCAGAAACGGGCCCTGCTGTGAAATATTAGATCAAGAATTGTACTAACATGTCCCTGTTGAACAGGGGCAGAAAAATTGGGCCTTAGGCACTGGTGTCACAACACTGCCACCCCGCACATATACTCTAGTTGGAGTGCAGGAACGAGCCCTGCTGCAAAATATTGCATCAAAAATTGTAATTACACGCCCTTGTTAAACAGGGGCTGAAAAATTGGGCCTTAGGCACTGGTGGGGCCAAGAACCAAAATATTCTTACAAGCTATCAGCATGATCATTGAGGAGGAAGAGGATAATCACTCAGCATAACAGGATAGTCACTCAGCATCAGCATAGGGAGTCTTGAAGGGATCTGACATTTCAAAAAAAAATATTCGGTTACATCAGCATCAGATGCTTGGTAGCTGGTGGTGATCCAAGACTGATTCATTTTTATGAAGGTCAGTCAATCGACCGAGTCGGTGGACAGACGCACCCTGTGATCGGTTATAAAGCTTCCAGCAGCACTGAATGTGCGTTCCGAAAGAACGCTGGATGCAGGACAGGCCAGTAGCTCAATTGCATACTGTGCAAGCTCTGGCCAGTGATCCATCCTCAAGACCAAGTAACCCAGAGGATTTTCGGTGGGAAAGGTGTCCAAGTCTGATCTTGCCCCTAGGTATTCCTGCACCATGTAAAACAGACGCTGGCGATGGTTGCTGGAACCGATCATACCTTGGGGCTGCGGACTAAAAAATTGTCTGAACGCATCGGTCAGACAGCCACTTTCTCCACCGCTCCTTCTTTGACTGACCGAAGCCTCAGCAACACGTTGTCCAGGAACAGGAGTTTGTAACCTCCCAGTCTCTGGGAACGTGTTGCACAGACCTTTCTGCAAGGCCTCCCGAAGATGTTTCATCCTCTGCTCCCTCTGCGATGGCAAGATAAGGTCCGCAACCTTACCCTTGTAACGTGGATCAAGGAGGGTTGCCAGCCAGTATTGGTCCTTCTCCTTGATACCACGAATACGAGGATCCTTCTGCAGGCTTTGCAGGATCAGGGAGGCCATGCAGCGTAGGTTTGCTGAGGCATTCAGTCCGGAGTCCTCTGGGTCACTAAGGACAACATGATCCGGAGCCACCTCCTCCCAGCCACGTACAAGTCCATGGGTTTCTTGGGACTGTAAATGATCCCTTAAAGACTGCTGCTGATGCTGAGTGCCAGGCTCCACCTCCATGCTGACACAATCCTCCTCCTCCTCCTCCTGTGTGATCGGCGGGCACGCAGGAACACTATCTGGATAAAGGGGGCCTTGAGAGCTAAGGAAGTCCTCCTCTTCCTGCCTCTGTTCTGCCTCAAGTGCCCTGTCCATTATTCCATGCAGCGTGTGCTCCAACAGGTGGACAAGGGGGACAGTGTCACTGATGCATGCACTGTCACTGCTCACCATCCTCGTGGCCTCCTCAAATGGTGACAGGACAGTGCATACATCCCTGATCATGGCCCACTGGCGTGGGGAAAAAAACAAGCTCCCCTGACCCTGTCCTGGTGCCATAGTCACACAGGTACTCATTGATGGCCCTCTGCCGTTTGCAGCTGCTGCAGCATGGCCAACATTGAGTTCCACATGGTGGGCATGTCACAGATTAAGAGGTTCTTGGGCAGGTTAAATTCCTTTTGGAGGTCTGCCAGCCAAGCACTGGCATTATACGACCAGCAGAAATGCACACAGACTTTCCTGGCCTACCTCAGGACATCCTGTAAGCCGGGGTACCTGCCCAAGAACCGCTGCACCACCAAGTTAAGGACATGAGCCAAACAGGGCACATGGGTCAGTTGTCCCTGTCCGAGGGCGGAAAGGAGGTTGGTGCCATTGTCGCAAACCACCATTCCTGCCTTAAGTTGGCGTGGTGTCAACCACCTCTGAACCTGCCCCTGCAGAGCTGACAGAACCTCTGCCCCAGTGTGGCTCCTGTCCTCCAAGATCCACACCAGATCAAGCATCGCATGGCATCTTTTGGCCTGCGTACTTGCGTAGCCCCTTGAACGCCTACAGAGAACCGCTGGTTCCGAGGACAAAGCACAGGAAGAGGCCATGGAGGAAGAAGAAGAGGAGGGGGTGGAGGAGAGAGGTGTGTCACAATCAGTAGTGGCATTTTGGAGGCGTGGTGGCGGAACAACCTCCAACACTAGTGCACCTTGTCCTGTTTCCTTGCCAGCAGAGTCACCCAATGCGCCGTGAAACTTAGGTAACGTCCCTGTCCATGCCTGCTGGACCATGAGTCAGCGGTAATATACACCTTACCGCTGACCGCCCTGTCCAGCGAGGCCAAGACATTGCCTTCCACATGCCGGTAGAGAGCTGGAATCGCCTTCCGTGAGAAAAAGTGGCATTTGGGAACCTGCCACTGAGGAACCGCACATTCCACAAAGTCACGGAAGGGGGCAGAGTCTACCAACTGAAAAGGTAGCAGTTGAAGTGCTAGCAATTTTGACAAGCTAGCATTCAACCGCTGGGCATGTGGATGGCTGGGAGCAAACTTCTTTCTGCGGTGCAGCAGCTGGGGCAGGGGAATTTGCATGGTCAAACATGTAGTGCCCAAGCGGGAGATGTTTTGGCAACGCGAGATACACTTGAGACATATGTTGCAAATAGCAGCGGTGCGATCTGATGCACTCGTCTCAAAAAAGGCCCACACCAAAGAACTTTTGGAATAATGCGCAGAGACAGCAGCGCCCTGCACATGTGGAGCTTTGGGGTGTGATGCAGTCAGTGTGCTGCCCTTAGGCTGGCCCCTGGAGGGCATCCTGCCTCGTTGGTGATGTGCCTCCTCCTCCTCCTCTCTCCTATCAGGCACCCACATAGAGTCAGTAACCTCATCATCCCCTCCCTCCTCATCACTGGAGCAAACTTGGCAGTATGCTGCAGCAGGGGGAACATGACTGCCAGATTGCTGTCCTTCTTGGGCACCCCCTCTGTCTGTGCTCACGTTACTGCCTTCATCTAGCTGGGTACCATCATCAGAGCCTTCAAAACGCTGGGCATCCTCCTGGAGCATGTACCCAACACTGTGATCAAACAGTTCGAGGGACTCCTCAGGAGGACATGGTGGGGCTAGGGAAGGAGTCACTGATGCCATTGAGCCGAGGGAAGAGGCTGCGTTGGCAGCTGCTGTGCCAGACAAAGTACCCTGGGCATGGGTGAGAGAGAATGAGGAGGATGAGGACGGCTTGGTTATCCACTCGACCAAGTTTTCCGGATGTTGCGGCTCAACACGGCCAGCTGCCGAAAAAAAGGCCAAGCGTGTCCCACGGCCACATGCTGATGACGATGCACCGTGTCCACGACCAGCACTGTTGCCTCTAGATAGACACAGAGCCTGCTTGCCCTCTTTTATTGGCTTGTGACTGTCTGCCTCTCCTTGTTGGCCTTCCAGACATACTATTGGCCTGCAGTGAGCTGCACAAAACTGGGATGTATATATATATATATATATATACCGATTATACTGTAGCTAGCAGAATCAACTGCCTGTAATATGCTGTAGGTGCAACTGTGCGGGGTACACAGTACAGTAACTGGAAATACATCAAGAGCCTACACAAGCACCTGGCTGCAGGTAGCTATACTGTAGGTGAGACTGTGCAGGGTACACAGTACAGTACAGCTATGGGGCCAAGTGGGGCCCAGTGAGGATAAGAGCACCGCCGGCACAGTCTCCCAGCCAGGGGAAGAGGGAGGAGAGGAAGAGGCGAGCTGTCCGTATCAGCAGAGAGCTGAATTGCTTTCATTAGAACTTCCAGTGTTCCCGGGGCTCACGTCACATAGCTCCACCTTTTGGCCCGGTGCCTTTGATAGACAGAACGCCGATCCAATGCGGGACATGTGACGTCATCAAAGGCGTCGGGCCAAGAGGTGGGGCTATGTGACGATGAGCCCCGGGAAGACAGGAAATTCAAATGAAAGCTATTACAGCGTGCAATCCCGCTCTCTGCTGATCCGGGTGGCTTGCCTCTTCCTCTGCATAGGTGGGGCTGTATGGGGCACAGGCAGACCAGGCTGTATGGGGCACAGGTCACGCTGTATGGGGCACAGGTCACACTGCATGGAGCACAGGTCACGCTATATGGGGCACAGGTCACGCTGTATGGGGCACAGGTCACACTGTATGGGGCACAGGTCACGCTGCATGGGGCACAGGTCACGCTGCATGGGGCACAGGTCACGCTGTATGGGGCACAGGTCACGCTGTATGGGGCACAGGTCACGCTGCATGGAGCACAGGTCACGCTGCATGGGGCACAGGTCACGCTGCATGGGGCACAGGTCACGCTGCATGGGGCACAGGTCACGCTGTATGGGGCACAGGTCACGCTGTATGGGGCACAGGTCACGCTGTATTGACACTAGGGCAGCTATGGGGGGGGGGGCTGTTTGCAGGGGGGCCCCATACAACATTTTGCTATGGGGCCCTGCTATTTCTAGTTACGCCCCTGACTGGAAATACTGTAAAAACACCTGCCTGCCTGTCAGTATATTAGGAAGAGAAGAACAGGATCTAGCTAAACTGAATACAGTGTATATATATATATATATATATATATATATATATATATATATATATATATATGCACACACACACACACACACAACACCTGGGATGTATATATATACACAATATGCTGTAAGTGCAGCTAACTGACTCGACCTGTCTACTCTAACTTAAATCAAATGACACTGACTGTCTGTC
Source organism: Aquarana catesbeiana (assembly GCF_042186555.1). Taxonomy (NCBI): domain Eukaryota; kingdom Metazoa; phylum Chordata; class Amphibia; order Anura; family Ranidae; genus Aquarana; species Aquarana catesbeiana. Next base: position 989,844,233 of record NC_133324.1, on the reverse strand, counting down.
TGTCTATCTATCTCTCTCTCTCAATGCTGGAACACACTACACAGGGCCGACGTGCAGGCAGCCTTATATAGTGTGGGGCGTGTACTAAACCCCCTGAGCCATAATTGGCCAAAGCCTCCTTGGCTTTGGCCAATTATGGCTCTCTGTAAACACAGCGCTGTGATTGGCCAAGCATGCGGGTCATAGTGCTTGCTTGGCCAATCATCAGCCAGCAATGCACTGCGATGCCGCAGTGAATTATGGGCCGTGACCCACCACTCGAATTTTGGCGCAAACGGCCCATATCGTCCGTAATTTGGGTTCGACTCGAACACGAAGCTCATCCCTAGAGGACACACAATACATGATATCACCCTACAATACTGAAATGGGGGTACTCACCATCCATCTCATTGTCCTCTATGGAGAGTGAGGAGGACACACACAATACATGATATCACTCTACAATACTGAAATGGGGGTACTCACCCTCCATCTCATTGTCCTCTATGGAGAGTGAGGACACACACAATACATGATATCACTCTACAGTACTGAAATGGAGGTACTCACCCTCCATCTCATTGTCCTCTATGGAGAGTGAGGAGGACACACAATACATGATATCACTCTACAATACTGAAATGGGGGTACTCACCCTCCATCTCATTGTCCTCTATGGAGAGTGAGGAGGACACACAATACATGATATCACTCTACAATACTGAAATGGGGGTACTCACCCTCCATCTCATTGTCCTCTATGGAGAGTGAGGTTGACACACAATACATGATATCACCCTACAATACTGAAATGGGGGTACTCACCCTCCATCTCATTGTCCTCTATGGAGAGTGAGGAGGACACACACAATACATGATATCACTCTACAATACTGAAATGGGGGTACTCACCCTCCATCTCATTGTCCTCTATGGAGAGTGAGGAGGACACACACAATACATAATATCACTCTACAATACTGAAATGGGGGTACTCACCCTCCATCTCATTGTCCTCTATGGAGAGTGAGGAGGACACACACAATACATGATATCACTCTACAATACTGAAATGGGGGTACTCACCCTCCATCTCATTGTCCTCTATAGAGAGTGAGGAGGACACACACAATACATGATATCACTCTACAATACTGAAATGGGGGTACTCACCCTCCATCTCATTGTCCTCTATGGAGATCGAGGTGGACATACACAGAAGGATGAGAGTCAGGCGGAGCTCCATCTTTGCACAGTGAAAACTAAGAAGTGATGAAGAGTCTTCTCTCTGTAGATGACGGGTTGGGTTCTTTATCTGAGTTGGGGGAGATGACAGTTAGAGATTATCTCAGTACAGATTTGGTAATCTTCAAAAACATGATTTCCATATATGACAGGAAGCAGCTTCAAGCCAACTGAAAACAAAATGTAAGAGGGTGTCACCAATACGCACATTACAGGGAATATCATTGTTATATAGACATAAGGGCCGGAGCCCAGACACCCTGTGCATGTCACAATGGACAACTTCTTAGACTCCAGTCACATATGAAAAATATATAATGTAGTTATCTTTGCATTACAAAACTTTAAATGTATTTTGTAATGTAACAAATACAAATACCTGAGTCTGTCTTCTGTGTATCCCTCTGAATAGCAGTAATTAGACCCGGAGCCAATCAGCCTGGGGTGTGTCCTGCTGCAGTGCAGGTTGAGGATCTGGCTGTGCTGTCTGGCAGTGCTACCTGGATCATAATATCAGCTGAGAAGAATCACAAATTCCACCATTTCATAACCCCCCACCCCCCACAATTTTTTTTTTTTTTGCTTTGAACTTTTTTATTGAAAAAAATGTAATCTAAGTACACATGGCGTGATTGAATTGGGGACCCTTCTTATTAGTGAAGAGGAGCGTTTTGTTTAAAATCAAATTCATTTAGATCAGAATAATTTAGATTATTGGGGGAGGAGCCTGACTATGACGCCGGTCAGGAGCTCATATAAAGAGCTCCGGGGATCTCCCATCCACACCATGTAGAAAACTATGAAAAGGACCCTGCCTGACTGCTATCCCCCATAAACCCCACACCTCTATCTCCTACCTGCTGAGTGCACGGTGCTAGGAGATCCCTGGTCCGGGTGTCTGGAGTTGGTTGGGCAAGGAGTCCCAGCGGAGGGTCTGACAGGGACGGTGCAGAGGAGGTGAGAGGAGCAGCTGAGAAGGTGTCACACCCCCCCAAGCCAAGAGACGCAGGCCCCGGGCATAACTGAAGTGAGACGGACCGAGGTATCTGGAGACTCGGAGTATGGCGGTTCGTGTTGGCCAGGCCCTGTGCGACTCGGGGGTGTTCAGCGACCCCGCTGTGCAACTTGGGGGTGTTCAGGGACCCCCTTGTGCGACTCTGGGGTGTTCAACAGGAAGGAGGACTTATGCCGGGAGGCAGTATACCCCGGATGGATATTTGGAGGAATTTGCGGCTAAGAACACCGGTGGCGTCTGGAAAGGCAGAGCCTATGGAACCCAAATGGGTCCCTCCTAGCCCATCCGGATAGTACCTGGAGACAGCCAGTCTGACACCCCCCATCCTAAAACTTCACCAGCCGCCACTGTAACATACTGCATTCACCTTGCCATCAATAGTGACCAAATTTCCTGTGCCTTTGTAGCTCACACATCCCCAAAACATCAGCGATCCACTGGCACACACTCCCGCACAGGGATCGCAGCTCGCGGCACTGGCACACCCCCCCGTGGCACTGGCACACCCTCCTGCACAGGGCTCGCAGCTCGCGGCACTGGCACACCCTCCTGCACAGGGCTCGCAGTTCACAGCACTGGCACACCCTCCTGCACAGGGCTCGCAGCTCGCGGCACTGGCACACCCTCCTGCACAGGGCTCGCAGCTCGCGGCACTGGCACACCCTCCTGCACAGGGCTCGCAGCTCGCGGCACTGGCACACGCTCCTGCACAGGGCTTGCGGCACTGGCACACCCTCCTGCAGAGGGCTCGCAGCTTGCGGCACTGGCACACCCCCCCCGCACAGGGCTCGCGGCACTGGCACACCCTCCCACACAGGGCTCGCAGCTTGTGGCACTGCCACCCCCCCGCACAGGGTTCGCAGCTCGTGGCACTGGCACACCCCCCGCACAGGGCCCGCAGCTCCTGGCACTGGCACACCCCCCTGCACAGGGCTCGCAGTTCGTGGCACTGGCACAACCCCCCCACACAGGGCTCGCAGCTCACGGGCGGCACTGGCACACCCCCCCGCACAGGGCTCGCAGCTCGTGGCACTGGCACAATCCCCCCTCAGGGCTCACAGCACTTGCACCCCCCCTGTGGGAGGTCCGGCACTTACCAGGCTGAAGAGCATCCTCTGTGTCTCCGCTCTCCTCCTTTCCTCCACACTCGGGCAGCAGCGGCGGTGGAGGGGTCTACTCCTCTCATGCTTCCTCCACTTGCCAAAGTGCTGCTAGGCTTTCAATAGGTTTGCCTGGCGCTTTGGCCAATCGGGAAACAGGTTTCACTGACCTGCCTCCTGATTGACAGGGGAGGCACTGTAGTTTGAAAGTAGTGAAAATTAATTGGGTGGGATCAGGGCACACTCTCTGCGCCCCGAGCCCAGCCTTTTTTGAAGCCGATTAGAGCCTCTAAACACCCCCTCCCACCCCACCATAGGAATCCATGAGTCCGGCGTCCTGAAAGGGGCCGGCGCATGGATAGGAAGGTGTCGGCAGGGATAGGGGGGCGGTACCTGTGTGCCCTCAATGCATGGGCTGCAACTGGTATGTTATCAAATAATACTGGTGGAACATTTGCATTCATCAGCCAGGAAGCTGCACATGGGATGTACTTGGACATTCCAACATGACAATGATCCAAAACACAAGGCCAAGCCAACCTGTCATTGACTGCAGCAGAATAAAGTGAAGGTTCTGGAGTGACCATCTCAGTCTCCTGACCTCAATATCATTGAGCCCCTCTGGGGAGATCTCAAATGTGCCGTTCATGGAAGACAGCCAAAGAATTTACAGGAACTGGAGGCTTTTTACCAAGAGGAATGGGCAGCTTTACCATCTGAGAAGATAAAGAGCCTCATCTACAAATACCACAAAAGACTTCAAGCTGTCATTGATGTTAAAGGGGGCAATACACGGTATTAAGAACTGGGGTATGTAAACTTTTGATCAGGGTCATTTGGGTAGTTTCTGTTGTGATTATGATATAAAAAGAGTAAACACAGCTGACTGATAATAAATGGCTTCAGCCAAACACTAACCATGAGCGAGAGAAAAGGTTTTGTGTTATCATTTATATTCTCTGAAAAATGGCCAAGAAATCATAAATCCTGCCAGGGTATGTAAACTTATGAGCACAACTGTGTGTCTCAAGGAGAGAGTCAAGATAAGTCAGTATCAGAAAAAACAGACGGGGACTTGTGCAAGACAAGCAATCAGGAATAGTAAAAATGGCCAATAAAATACAACACTGTGTTCTAGTATATCAAACCAAACAAGAGCAGAAATGGCGACCGGAAGTGACAGTGAAATAGGACATATGGACGAACAAAGTCTTAAAGCTCAATTACCGACAAAAATAGAAATGGCAGCATTGTACAGAGACCTGGGCAAAATACTGACTCGAGTAGAAGACACAGAAAAGCGACTGGATACCCACACTCGTGTAAAAAAACAATGAAATGAGAAATGTACAAATAGAACAAAGCAATATGGCATATAAATTGGAGGATCAAGAAAACCAAAATAGGAGGAAAAATCTGAGAGTACGTGGTTTACCAGAACCAAGGCAGAGAGAAGATCTGACGGAGACCATGAGAATAATATTCAATCTGCTGCTAAGCAGACAAGTATCAGAACTAGGGATGAGCTTCGAGTTAGAGTCGAACTCATGTTCGACTCGAACATTGGCTGTTCGCAAGTTCGCCGAACAGTGAACAATTTGGGGTGTTCGCGGCAAATTCGAATGCCGCGGAACACCCTTTAAAAGTCTATGGGAGAAATCAAAATTGCTAATTTTAAAGGCTTATATGCAAGTTATTGTCATAAAAAGTGTTTGGGGACCCGGGTCCTGCCCCAGGGGACATGGATCAATGCAAAAAAAAGTTTTAAAAACGGCCGTTTTTTCAGGAGCAGTGATTTTAATAATGCTTAAAGTCAAACAATAAAAGTGTAATATCCCTTTAAATTTCGTAGCTGGGGGGTGTCTATAGTATTCCTGTAAAAGGGCGCATGTTTCCCGTGTTTAAAACAGTCTGACAGCAAAATGACATTTCAAAGGAAAAAAAGCCATTTAAAACTACCCCCGGCTATTGCAATGCCGACAATACACATAGAAGTTCATTGATAAAAACGGCATGGGAATTCCCCACAGGGCAACCCCGAACCAAAATTAAAAAAAAAAAAAAGGCGTGGGAGACCCCCTAAATTCCATACAAACCCTTCAGGTCTGGTATGGATTTTAAGGGGAACCCCAGCCAAAATTTTTTAAAAAATGACGTGGGGTTCCCCCTAAATTCCATACCAGACCCTTATCCGAGCACGCAACCTGGCAGGCTGCAGGAAAAGAGGGGGGGACGAGAGTGCAGCCCCCCCCTCCTGAACCGTACCAGGCCACATGCCCTCAACATTGGGAGGGTGCTTTGGGGTAGCCCCCCAAAACACCTTGTCCCCATGTTGATGAGGATAAGGGCCTCATCCCCACAACCCTGGCCGGTGGTTGTGGGGGTCTGCGGGCGGGGGGCTTATCGGAATCTGGAAGCCCCCTTTAACAAGGGGACCCCCAGATCCCGCCCCCCCTGTGTGAAATGGTAAGGGGGTACTTACCCCTACCATTTCACTAAAAAACTGTCAAAAATGTTAAAAATGACAAGAGACAGTTTTTGACAATTCCTTTATTTAATTGCTTCTTCTTTCTTCCTTCATCTTCTTCTGGTTCTTCTGGCTCTTCTGGTTCTTCCCCCGGTGTTCTCGTCCAGCATCTCCTCCGTGGCGTCTTCTATCTTCTTCTCCTCGGGCCGCTCCGCACCCATGGCATGAGGGGAGGCTCCCGCTCTTCTCTTCATCTTCTTCTTCATCCTCTTCTCTTCTTCATTTTCTTCTCGGGGCCGCTCCTCATCTGACGGTTCTTAAATAACGGGGGGCGGGGCCACCCGGTGACCCCGCCCCCTCTGACGCACGGGACATGACGGGACTTCCCTGTGGCATTTCCCGTGACGTCACAGGGAAGTCCCTGTCAAGTCACCGTGCGTCAGAGGGGGGCGGGGTCACCGGATGGCCCCGCCCCCCGTTATTTAAGAGCCGTCAGACGAAGAGACGCCGTCACACAGCGGGAGCCTCCCTTTATGCCAGCATGGGTGTGGAGCGGCCCAGAGAAGAAAATGAAGAAGAGAAGAAGAAAGAAGAGAAGAGGATGAAGAAGAAGATGAAGAGAAGAGCGGGAGCCTCCCCTCATGCCATGGGTGCGGAGCGGCCCGAGGAGAAGAAGATAGAAGACGCCGCGGAGGAGATGCTGGACGAGAACGCCGGAGGAAGAACCAGAAGAGCCAGAAGAACCAGAACAAGATGAAGGAAGAAAGAAGAAGCATTTAAATAAAGGAATTGTTAAAAACTGTCTCTTGTCATTTTTAACATTTTTGACAGTTTTTTAGTGAAATGGTAGGGGTAAGTACCCTCTTACCATTTCACACAGGTGGGGGGCCGGGATCTGGGGGTCCCCTTGTTAAAGGGGGCTTCCAGATTCCGATAAGCCCCCCGCCCGCAGACCCCCACAACCACCGGCCAGGGTTGTGGGGATGAGGCCCTTGTCCTCATCAACATGGGGACAAGGTGTTTTGGGGGGCTACCCCAAAGCACCCTCCCAATGTTGAGGGCATGTGGCCTGGTACGGTTCAGGAGGGGGGGCGCACTCTCATCCCCCCTCTTTTCCTGCGGCCTGCCAGGTTGCGTGCTCAGATAAGGGTCTGGTATGGATTTTTGGGGGGACCCCACGCCGTTTTTTTTTTTTTTTTTGGTGCGGGGTTCCCCTTAAAATCCATACCAGACCTGAAGGGTCTGGTATGGAATTTAGGGGGAACCCCACGTCATTTTTTTTTAAAATTTTGGCTGGGGTTCCCCTTAAAATCCATACCAGACCTGAAGGGCCTTGTATGGAATTTAGGGGGTCTCCCACGTCATTTTTTTTTTTTTAATTTTGGTTCGGGGTTCCCCTTTGGGGAATTCCCATGCCGTTTTTATCAATGAACTTCTATGTGTATTGTCGGCAATGCAATAGCCGCGGGTAGTTTTAAATGGCTTTTTTTCCTTCGAAATGTCATTTTGCTCTCAGACTGTTCTAAACACAGGAAACATGCGCCCCTTTACAGGCATACTATAGACACCCCCCAGGTACGAAATTTAAAGGGATATTACACTTTTATTGTTTGACTTTAAGCATTATTAAAATCACTGCTCCTGAAAAAACAGCTGTTTTTAAAACTTTTTTTTGCATTGATCCATGTCCCCTGGGGCAGGACCCGGGTCCCTAAACACTTTTTATGACAATAACTTGCATATAAGCTTTTAAAATTAGCACTTTTAAATATTAATGTTCGTGTCCCATAGACTTTAACGGTGTTCGCGTGTTTGAGTGAACTTTTTTCCTGTTCGCATGTTCTGGTGCGAACCGAACAGGGGGGTGTTCAGCTCATCCCTAATCAGAACCATACTGGTTGCCGAAAGTTGCTGAACCTGTGTCGCAGTCTGGGCCTCTACATCCTCAACGGCCGTACCAAAGGGCAGGGCTGGTGCAAGGATTTTTGGGACCCTAGGAGAAACCCTATTTTTCCGCCCCCTTGGCTCCACCCCTGACTCCACCCCCTTTGCCCTGCCCATGTATACCCCACTTTTTTATAGACTGATAACAGTCTGGGGGTGGAGTCACTCACTGGCGCGGCGCATGATACGCATGCAGCGTATGTAGTAGCCTGGAGGTGGTGTGGGGGGGGGCACCAATGTGGCACCGCTGACTGATGTGCACTCTAGGCCAGTGCCTACCTTGTCTATAGGTAGCACTGGCCCTGTATACAGATAATCAAGGCACTGATTATCAGTGCAGGCCCATTAGTGCTGTCTATCAGTGCTGCCCATCAGTGCCACCTATCAGTGCGCATTATAGCTGTCTATCAGTGCTGCCCATCAGTGCCAATTAGTGCCGCCCATCAGTGCCCATGGGCACTGAGTGCCACCTGTAAGTCTCCATCAGTGCCACTTACTAGTGCAGCCTATCAGTGCCCATCACTAGAGCCTCATCAGTGTCCATCAGTGGGGAACCCCTCATAATGAGCACAGCGGGTGTACAGACCCGGGAACTCAGCACAGGGATGGTGGGAAACTGCCATTCTGCTCCTTGACAGTGAGGTGTGAGGTTTCTGGTTCCTTTGCTCCTGTGCTTCCAGAGACTAGGGGCTGGAGTTGCTTCTCTGCCCCAGGAGGGATGCTGGATCCTGGGGAGGACCCTGGCGGGGGCCCCCAGTGTAGGCCTGTGACTAGGCCTCAGCTTGTGGAAGATACTAAGCCTGGCCCAAGGAGTGATGAGTCCCTGTCTGCCTTTAGACAGAGGATTATTGGAAAGCTGAAGGAGGATTGATAAAGAAGAGGAGAAATTGTTGATTTTGATGGCTGAATTTAGGAAGAAAAAACAGGTTTGTGCCAAACTATACAGCAAGAAGAGACCGGCTCTGAGGCCTGAGTTGAAGGACTTGGAACAAGCTGTGAAGAAGCAGAAGGAGCTTGTGAGTGCTCTGAAGGAGAATAGTGGCATATTTAAAGAAAAATATTGAAATGAGGAGCGATTTATTGGCATGAGGAGAGGAGCTGCTTCCTGCATGGAAAGTGACCCACTCAGTGAGGAGATGCAGGTACAGACAGAGTCAGCAGAGAGTGACAAAGTGGGCCCGGAGGATGAGCCCAGCTCTTCAACACCTCAGACATCTGCTGAGCCCAATATGGCGGAGGCCTCTGTCTCCCTCCCTCTGCAACAGCAATATGGAACATCTGAGCAGGAGGTTGAGGGAGGTACTGGCATGCTGGAGTTCATCTGTAAGCTGGAATCCCCAGATGATGATGAGAAGATGGACATCGTTCCTCACCCAGTGAAAGAGAGACCTGTAATGAGAGTAAGATCCACCATGAAGTCTGCAGCAGCTGGGAGGAAGTCTGATCCCACCGTCAGCCATAACATCACAAAGGTAACAACACAGCAAGCAGGTACAGTGTGTGTGCAGGATGGTGATGTGGACTTTATTAGTGACAATGGGCTTGCTGAGGGTTGTAGTGCTACGGGCAGTCAGCCCAGACCCATATACCATGTGCAGCATGAAATGCAGTCTGAATTACCTGCTGAAAACAAAGCTTCAGATGAAACTGGTGAGAATAACTGTCAGCTTCTGGGGGAAGAGTCTGCAGTGAGGAGCTCCATGGACAATACAGAGACTTTGCCTGGACCAGACACAGCGGCTGTTCCTGTGAATGGTGGAGGAGATGCTGGGTGCAGTAGTGCTACAACTCTCCAGTAGTCTGCAGTAATTAAGACTGTGATTGATCCCATGAGAGAAGCTGTGTGTTCAGAGGAGGGGGAGGGTCCTGCCTCTAATCAGAAGACTGCTATCCCAGCTGATTTAGACTCTCTGCCAGCAGGTTTGATTGTGTCTAAGGACAAGGCTGCTGGTGTAAGAAAAACTTATGCTGGTGTTGCTGCTACAGGTTCTGGGAAGGGGCAGCAAGCAGGGAGGGAGCATGAAAATGTTTTATCTTCCTCCATGTTTAAAAGGAGGAATGTTGTCCAGTTGAAATGGGAAGGCGGTGGAATCCCCCCACATAGGAGGACAGTGGTGGATAAGATTCTACAGATGGGGTTTACACCCACAGATATCTTCACCCTGATCAGTCCGGCTGGTTCCTATGAATATGATTTGTCCTTTATCCGTCTATGGACATATTTTGGGAGAAGTATGAACATGTGTGTAGGGGCCTGCCGGATGTTGTGGAAAATTTTATTAATGTATGTTCTCAGTTGCCCCCCAGTGTCAGTTTTGCTGCAATATTCTCATGTGAGGGTATTCGCACATACAGACGCTGGAGGAAGACCATTGGACGCAGAAACCTTCCCGTGGACACGGCTGATCTGTTGCTCTTTTAGGGATGTTAGATTATGCATTCATCAAGAGCTTGGCTACCTCATGGCGACTGCATTAATGACTGTGAGCATACATGTCTGCATACATGGGAACTATAGCATAACTATATGAAAATGATGGCCCACTGAGCCATGGTTTTGTACGGTTCGCATCACTGGTAACAGTGGGAGTGTGCACACGGTTGTGTTCAAAGCCATGTGCTTGCCACTTGGTTTTGCACACCACCGTCTGCACACGTCACTACTGTATTCCTATTTTGAATGTATACATGTCTTTGGTTCTGTATTTGACCCTATTGGAAGGGTTTCTGTGTTCTCACATTCTGTTACATCCTTATATGGTCATTCACATCCTGTGTTCATTTCCTGTGATGTCACTTGCAATGTAAGAAGTGATTGGCTGTTGGAACCATCACTTCCTGTTTGCGAAAGCTTTTGAGGTAATAAAAGGGCATGCGAGCTGGAGAAAGGCAGTCATGCTGAGCTGAGAATGTAAGAAGGAGCTGATGTCTGCTTACTTGGAATGCATGGGTTTTTTAGGTAAGATGCATTTATTTCATTAGACGAAATTAGTATTATATCATAAGACAGAAATGGGTGCTTATTAGCACAGGAGATATGGCTGTGTGCATAGCTTACAGCCAAATTTCCATTTCACGGACTGGAAAGGGCTCACCCCCAAGCTTGTTTCACGCCAGCCCCTCATTAAAATGGTGACAATTCTTGTCCATAATGAGATTTAACTGTTTGGTTGAGGAGGTATGGCGACGTCCTGAGCCCCCTGAAAAAGATTGTGGACGATCGGGGAATATGGACGAGGGAATAGTCTATACAGCTAAAATTAAAGGTCGTTGACAATGTCGTCCAGCATCTGCCATCCTCAGCTTTCCTGGGGAGGGACAAGCTGACCATTTTCTATCCAGGCCAGCCAAAGCTCTGCAACAAATGTGGAGACAAAGGGCATCTTGCATCCTGCTGTCCAGTAATGAAGTGCTCTCTGTGTAATAATATCAGGTGCAATCTGTGCAATGCGGTGGGACATCCTTACAGTCAGTGTCCTGAGGCAATGCACAACAAGCCTGAGCTCATGAGAGAGTCCACCTGGACATGGAGGATGCTCAGAGCTCAGCAGCTGGGGTGCCTGTGAGTCCATCTGAGTCTGTGCCAATACCTAATGTGTCTCCCCAGTCTGTGGTGCCCCAGTCTGTGCCAATACCCAATATGTCTGTGTCTTCCCAGTCTGTGCGTTTACCTAGTGTGTCTTCTATAGGTAAGGTATCAGTTGCCGAGAATGTGTCCAATCCTTCTGTGTCTTCTAAAATTGCAGGGAAGCAGGTCTGGTAGATGCGCACATTAAGCGCTGCCCAGACAGCACGGGGTTCACTTTTCAGCGAGGTAGTAGTCAGAGTAGGATAGATAGTTTTTTTTTTTTAAAGGGAGACTCCGCATTTTCGGCACCTGTGTGTCGGGCAGTGGAGTTTTCTGATCACTGTATTCTATCTGTGACTCTGAATGCCCCAGACATGCCACCTAGAGGGAGGGGTATCTGGAGATTGAATTCGGCCCTCCTGGAAGACGAGAGAGTAAGAAAATCCTTTGAGGATTTTTTTCAAGCACAGGTAACGATCCTAGGAAGCTTTGCTCCTGTGCTTCCAGAGACCAGGGGCTAGAGTTGCTCCTCTGCCCCAGGAGTGATGCAGGATCCTGGGGAGGATCCTGGTGGAGGCCCCCTGGATAGGCCTCAGCCTGTGGACGACACTGGGCCTGGCCCAAGGAAAGATGAGTCCCTGTCTGCCTTTAGACGGAGGGTTATTGAAACGCTGAAGCGGATTGAGAAGGAAGAGGAGAAGTTGGTGGCTTTGAAAAATGAATTTAAAAAGAAAAAGCAGATTTGTGCCAAAGTGTTCAGCAAGAAAAGAGCGGCTCTGAGGCCTGAGCTGAAAGACCTGGAACAAGCTCTGCGGAAGCAGAAAGAACTGGTGAGTTCTCTGAAGGAGAATAGTAGAGCATTTAAAGAAAAATATAAGAATGAAGAAAGATTCAGCCAAATGAGAAGAGGAGCCGCTTCCTGCATGGAGGATGAGGAGACCAGTGAGGAGATGCAGCTACAGACAGCAGAGAGTGAGAAAGTGGGCCCGGAGGATGAGCCCAGCTCTTCAACACCTCAGACATCTGCTGATCCCAATATGGCGGAGGCCTCTGTCTCCCTCCCTCTGCAACAGCAATATGGAACATCTGAGCAGGAGGTTGAGGGAGGTACTGGCATGCTGGAGTTCATCTGTAAGCTGGAATCCCCAGATGATGATGAGAAGATGGACATCGTTCCTCACCCAGTGAAGAGGAGACCTGTAATGAGAGTAAGATCCACCATGAAGTCTGCAGCAGCTGGGAGGAAGTCTGATCCCACCGTCAGCCATAACATCACAAAGGTAACAACACAGCAAGCAGGTACAATGGTGGAGGCCTCTGTCCCCTTCACTCCCCAGCAATGTGGAACATCTGAGCAGGAGGTTGAAGGTTCTGCCATGCTGGATTTCATCAATAAACTTAAATCCCCTACAGGTGTGGTTTCCCAGGATGATGAGGAAAAGATGGACGCCGTTCCTAGCCCTGTGGACGAAAGACCTGTGGAGAGACAAGGTGCAGGTACAGTGTGTATGCAGGATGATGGTGTGAACTTTAATGACAATGTGCTTGCTGAGGGTTGTAGTGCTGCAGGCAGTCAGCCCAGACCCATAGACAATACACAGCATGCAATAACATCTGCTAATAACTGTCAGCTTCAGTCTGCAGAGAGGTCCATGGACAATATAGAGACTTTGCCTGGACCAGGCACAGCGGCTGTTCCTGTGAATGGTGGAGGAGATGCTGGGTGCAGTAGTGCTACAAGTTTCCAGGAGTCTGCAGCAGCCATGACTGTGATTGATCCCAGAAAAGAAACCATGTGCTCGGGGGAGGGGGAAGGTCCTGCCTCTAATCAGAAGACTGCTATCCCAGCTGATTCAGACTCTCTGCCAGCAGGTTTGATTGTGTCTAAGGACAAGACTGCAAATGCTGCTGGTGTTGCTGCTACAAGATCTGGGAAGGGGCAGCAAGCAGGGAGGGAGCATGAAAATGTTTTATCTTCCTCCATGTTTAAAAGGAGGAATGTTGTGCAGTTAAAATGGGAAGGCAATGGAATCCCCCCACATAGGAGGGCAGTGGTGGATAAGATTCTGCAGATGGGGTTTACACCCACAGATATCTTCGCCCTGATCAGTCCGGCAGGTTCCTATGAATATGATTTGTCCTTTATCCGTCCAGAGTCTTTGGACATATTTTGGGAGAAGTATGAGCACGTGTGTAGGGGCCTGCCGGACTGGAAAGGGCTCATCCCAAAGCTTATATCACGCCAGCCCCTCATTAAAATGGTCACAATTTTGGTCCGCAATGAATCCATACCGCAAGGGGATTTATCTGTATGGTTGAGGAGGTATGGAGATGTCCTGAGCCCCCTAAAAAAGATTGTGGACGATCGGGGAATATGGACGGGGGGTGGTCTGTGCAGCTAAAATTAAAGGTTGTTGACAATGTTGTCCAGCATCTGCCATCCTCAGCTTTCCTGGGAAGGGACAGGCTGACCATCTTCTATCCAGGCCAGCCAAAGCTCTGCAATAAGTGTGGTGATAAAGGGCATCTTGCATCCTCCTGTCCAGTGATGAAGTGCTCTCTGTGTCAGGGTATAGGACATTTGGTGAAGGATTGTAATATCATCAGGTGCAATCTGTGCAATGCGGTGGGACATCCTTACAGTCAGTGTCCTGAGGCAATGCACAACAATCCTGAGCTCATGAGAGAGTTCTTTCGCATGGACATGGAGGATGCTCGGAGCTCAGCAGCTGGGGTGCCTGTGAGTCCATCTGGGTCTGTGCCAATACCTAATGTGTCTCCCCAATCTGTGGTGCCCCAGTCTGTGCCAATACCTAATGTGTCTCCCCAGTCTGTGATGCCCCAGTCTGTGCCAATACCTAATGTGTCTGTGTCTCCCCAGTCTGTGCGTTTACCTAGTGTGCCCGTGTCTTCTGTAGGTAAGGTATCAGTTGCCAAAAATGTGTCCAAACCTTCTGTGTCTGTGTCTTCTAAAATTGCAGAGGCAGCCAGAGGTGCTGAGGCAGGTGCGTCAGGTGTGGTGCCAACCTCCCTCCCCTGACGCTGCAGGGTCTCTATTGAGGATCGTGGGGTGCAGAGGAGTGGGGTGGATGGTGGAGAGGCTGGCCTGGTGGTAGATAAGGGAAGGGGGAGTGGGGGGGAGGGGAGGATAGGGGTGGGGAGGCTGTTGAGTCTGGTTTGTCTAAGGATGATATGGAGTGGTTGGAGGATAGGAGGAGGAGGGGCAAAAGAAAGAAAAAAGGGGTTCAGTTACCTTAAATCCTAAATTTTTGCCTTTAGAAAATAAGTTTAAAGTCCTGTCTGATGATGATGATGATGAGTGGGACTCGTTCAGTTCGGCATCCTCTATGGATGATGAGTGCCAGGGTGCAACGAAGCGCGCTGGTTCTCCAGGAAGAGGGAGTAGTCAGGCTAAGAAACGGCTGCCTCAACTACCCTAATTGCAGTTCCCACTCCATTAAAAGTGGCAACCATTAATGTTGCCAGCTTAAGATCAGTAAGTGCTCGTCATATGGCCTTATTTTTGCTCAGCGAGTTTGATGCTGACATTTTGTTTTTGCAAGAAACACATCTGAGTAGTCTGGCCGATATACATACGGCAAAGAAGTAGTGGAGACGTGGTCCCTCATTTTGGTCTCTTGCGGCCGAGCCTCACAGCGGAGTTGCAGTCCTTTTTTCTGGTATGGTAACGTGCCGGCGGGTAATTGAGGTAGAGATAGGGAGATGCATGGTTTTAGACGTCTCTGTGAAGGGGCAGAACTTGCGCCTGATTAACATCTATGGTCCCCAGACAAAGTGGGACAGGAAATGCCTCTTTACAAAGATTAAGCCTTTTCTTTTTACGGCCCAGCAGGTTTTCTTTGGAGGTGATTTCAACACCATTACTAGGTCTAAAGACAGGAGAGGTTTCAGAGATAAGCTGGGCTATGACACCCTTTTTCTTAATACGATAGTTAGGGAAGCAGGTCTGGTAGATGCGCACATTAAGCGCTGCCCAGACAGCACGGGGTTCACTTTTCAGCAAGGTAATAGTCAGAGTAGGATAGATAGGTTTTTTTTTAAAGGGAGACTCCGCTTTTTTGGCACCTGTGTGTCGGGCAGTGGAGTTTTCTGATTAATGTATTCTATCTGTGACTCTGAATGCCCCAGACATGCCACCTAGGGGGAGGGGTATCTGGAGATTGAATTCGGCCCTCCTGGAAGACGAGAGAGTAAGACAATCCTTTGAGGATTTTTTTCAAGCACAGGTAACGATCCTAGACTTTTGCAACAGCAAGTCAGAATGGTGGGAGCTTGTTAAACAGCGGACTGTTGGGCTTTTCAAGGCCATAGGAAGAAAAAAGCAGCAAGATAAGTATATCACCTACCAGCGTTTGCGGAGGAAACTTGACCGCCTTGTTTAGAATGGAGGAGATTCTGGGGCGATCTCTGAGGTGAAGCTCCTCCTTAGGAGACATCAATATGACCGGCACGCCTCTTTGGTTCAGGAGAGGGATTATGGGAAATACCATTCGCCTGACCCTTACCAGAACTGTAAACAGAGCGTAGCAGTTAAGACGGTCAATGGCCTGAGGGACAGTACGGGCTCTCTGACGAAGTCTAGGTCAGGGATCCTGGAGGTTGTCAGGTCATACTATGCCGATCTCCTGGGAGGAAGGAACCTTGATCGGACAAGGATGTTGGGTTTTTTGGACTCTACACCAGGACTGGAAAGTAATGTTCCTTTTATGAATTTGACAGATGAAATCACTGCAGATGAGGTAATTCAGGCTATTGATAAACTAGCCATCAAGAAAACTCCAGGGCCAGATGGTTTGACAGCCGAGTTCTATAAATGTTTTAAGACGATCCTGGCTCCCTACCTTGCGGAGGTTTTTAATGGCTGTTTGAATGAGGGTTCTCTCCCTCCCTCCATGAGGCAATCTGCAGTGATCCTTCTGTCAAAGGGTAAATATCCTTCCATGATTGGGAATTGGCGCCCCATTAGCCTTCTTAATGTCGATAGAAAGATACTGGCAAAGATTTTCTTCTGGTGATTATCACCAGTTGCAGGCAGTTTGTTATCCCGCCACCAGCACTGTTCGGTCCAAGGTAGAAGCACTTTCTCAGCTGTGTAAGCTGTCCGGGAGGCCTTGGAGCGTTGTAGGGCTGCTGGTTTGGGTAAATTTTTTCTGACATTGGATCAGGCTAAGGCCTTTGATCGGGTTAATCATGAGTACTTGTGGCTCCTTCTTGACAAATACGGCCTGGAGGTGGGTTTCATTGATTGGCTCAAGATTTTGTACAAAGGGGCTGAAAGCTTTCCTCTGGTTAATGGTTGGGTCGGGCAGCCCTTTGCGGTCGGCTCGGGTGTGCGTCAGGGGTGTCCATTGAGTCCTCTGCTATATGTGTTTGCAATCGACCCCTTCATTAGAAGGCTAGAGAGTGGACCATTGTGTGGGGTACCTTTGGGCATCGCTGGTGAGCCTCCTTTGAAGGTTGTGGCCTATGCTGATGATGTTTCTGTTTTTATCTCTGGGACTGCGGAGGCGCAGGAGGTGGTCTCAGTGATAGGGCAGTATGCAGAGGCATCAGGTTCAAAGGTCAACCAGGACAAGTGTGAAGCTTTCTGGATGGGTGTGGAAGGTGAGAGCTTTGTTCTCCCGGATGACTTCCCGGAGCCCCAACAAAAAATTCGAGTTCTAGGCATTGAATTCGGCCCAGGTGACTATGGTCATGCAAATTGGGTGAACAGGCTGGAGAATGCCGATGCCAAGGTGGCAAGCTGGAAAGGTTGGCAGCTTTCCTTGAGGGAAAAGGTTGATCTGATCAAGACTTACCTGATTCCGATTTTTCTGTATGTCAGTTTTGTTTGCATTTTGCCAGTTTCTCTCTATACCAGGGTCTATAGTTGTTTCTTCCACCTGTTATGGGGGAACAGAATAAACCTTGTCAAAAGGAATGTGACTTACCTTCCTAGGCGGGAGGGTGGTCTAGGGATGGTCAACCCTGTAGTCTTTTTCTCTCTGATGTTTGTGAAGTACAATCTTGGTAACATGTTGGCAGACAGACCGCCTGGGTGGGTTGGTATTTTCCAGTCCTGGTTTAGGCCCTTTCTGCGAGACTGGGAAAATGGTGGGCCAGTGAAAAGCCTGAGGGTCAAGCATGAACAGCTCCCGGCTTATGTTGCCCCGTGTTTGAAAATGCTTCGGCAGTGGCAAGTAACAGCAGGAGAAGGCAAATATCTTCCAAGGAAACTTCTTGAGAAGCGGATCATGAGCTCTGCTTTTTGCGAGCCACTGGCCTTGAGGGATTGCCCAAGCCTGGTTTTGGGGGTGGGTTTGCGATTGATTAATTTGGAGAGAATCCCAATGAAGTTTAGGGATCAGGCTTGGCTTGCCTTTCATGGAAAACTATATGTGAAGGGCAACTTGAAGTTTCTTTCCATGAGTGATCGGGGCTGCCCGAGAGTGGAGTGTGGAGGAGTGGTGGAGTCCATGGATCACTTTCTACTTCAATGCCCTTTTAATATAGAGGTGTACAAGAGGATTGGGAGGGCTCTGAGTATACCCTTCCTCCCCCATATGAGTTATGCAGAGTGGGTGTATGGGGCATTCCAGACTCGTCGGGATTATGATTTGGAAACACTTTTTTTAGTTAGTCTGGTAGTCCGTTATTTCATGTGGAGTGCACGGTGTCAGGTATCCTTACGGGGTAAAATCCTCCCTGTGGAAGTGGTGGTGCAGGACATTCTGGGTGAGGTTGGGAAGATTCGGGGTCTTGAGAAAGGCAGGTGGCAGCAGGAGGTCTGGATAAGGGCTTGGAGGAATATCAGGACTCTGTAGCTGCTGCCTGTTGATCTCGGGGTGTGCGGCTTTTCTTTGTATTCTTGATTCACTCCCCTAGATTTTCAAGATGAAATATATTTTTGATAAAAGGCTCCATGCATGGTGACGGTGATGTTCCTTAGTCTGGCTCTCCCGTAGGGATTGTGTTGTGCGCAATTTGGTTTGTACCATTTATTATGTTCTTGTTTTGTATTATCAAATTCAATTATTTTGTAAATATGTTTTATTTATTTATTATGGTTTTATTGTATATAAGTTGTTGTTTGTAAGATTTTCAATAAACAAAATTAACCCCTCATAATGGGCACAGCGGGTGTACAGACCCGGGAACTCAGCACATGGATGATGGGAACCCCTCATAATGGGCACAGCGGGTGTACAGACCCGGGAACTCAGCACAGGGATGGTGGGAACCCCTCATAATGGGCACAGCGGGTGTACAGACCCAGGAACTCAGCACAGGGATGGTGAGAACCCCTCATAATGGGCACAGCGGGTGTACAGACCCGGGAACTCAGCACAGGGATGGTGAGAACCCCTCATAATGGGCACAGCGGGTGTACAGACCCGGGAACTCAGCACAGGGATGGTGGAAACTCCTCATAATGGGCACAGCGGGTGTACAGACCCGGGAACTCAGCACAGGAATGGTGGGAACCCCTCATAATGGGCACAGCGGGTGTACAGACCCAGGAACTCAGCACAGGGATGGTGGGAACCCCTCATAATGGGCACAGCGGGTGTACAGACCCGGGAACTCAGCACAGGGATGGTGGGAACCCCTCATAATGGGCACAGCGGGTGTACAGACCCGGGAACTCAGCACAAGGATGGTGGGAACCCCTCATAATGGGCACAGCGGGTGTACAGACCCGGGAACTCAGCACAGGGATGGTGGGAACCCCTCATAATGGGCACAGCGGGTGTACAGACCCGGGAACTCAGCACAGGGATGGTGAGAACCCCTCATAATGGGCACAGCGGGTGTACAGACCCGGGAACTCAGCACAGGGATGGTGAGAACTCCTCATAATGGGCACAGCGGGTGTACAGACCCGGGAACTCAGCACAGGGATGGTGGGAACCCCTCATAATGGGCACAGCGGGTGTACAGACCCGGGAACTCAGCACAGGGATGGTGGGAACCCCTCATAATGGGCACAGCGGGTGTACAGACCCGGGAACTCAGCACAGGGATGGTGAGAACCCCTCATAATGGGCACAGCGGGTGTACAGACCCGGGAACTCAGCACAGGGATGGTGAGAACCCCTCATAATGGGCACAGCGGGTGTACAGACCCGGGAACTCAGCACAGGGATGGTGAGAACCCCTCATAATGGGCACAGCGGGGTGTACAGACCCGGGAACTCAGCACAGGGATGGTGGGAACCCCTCATAATGGGCACAGCGGGTGTACAGACCTGGGAACTCAGCACAGGGATGGTGGGAACCCCTCATAATGGGCACAGCGGGTGTACAGACCCGGGAACTCAGCACAGGGATGGTGAGAACCCCTCATAATGGGCACAGCGGGTGTACAGACCCGGGAACTCAGCACAGGGATGGTGGGAACCCCTCATAATGGGCACAGCGGGTGTACAGACCCAGGAACTCAGCACAGGGATGGTGAGAACCCCTCATAATGGGCACAGCGGGTGTACAGACCCAGGAACTCAGCACAGGGATGGTGAGAACCCCTCATAATGGGCACAGCGGGTGTACAGACCCGGGAACTCAGCACAGGGATGGTGAGAACCCCTCATAATGGGCACAGCGGGTGTACAGACCCGGGAACTCAGCACAGGGATGGTGGAAACTCCTCATAATGGGCACAGTGGGTGTACAGACCCGGGAACTCAGCACAAGGATGGTGGGAACCCCTCATAATGGGCACAGCGGGTGTACAGACCCGGGAACTCAGCACAGGGATGGTGGGAACCCCTCATAATGGGCACAGCGGGTGTACAGACCCGGGAACTCAGCACAGGGATGGTGAGAACCCCTCATAATGGGCACAGCGGGTGTACAGACCCGGGAACTCAGCACAGGGATGGTGAGAACTCCTCATAATGGGCACAGCGGGTGTACAGACCCGGGAACTCAGCACAGGGATGGTGAGAACCCCTCATAATGGGCACAGCGGGTGTACAGACCCGGGAACTCAGCACAGGGATGGTGAGAACCCCTCATAATGGGCACAGCGGGTGTACAGACCCGGGAACTCAGCACAGGGATGGTGAGAACCCCTCATAATGGGCACAGCGGGGTGTACAGACCCGGGAACTCAGCACAGGGATGGTGGGAACCCCTCATAATGGGCACAGCGGGTGTACAGACCTGGGAACTCAGCACAGGGATGGTGGGAACCCCTCATAATGGGCACAGCGGGTGTACAGACCCGGGAACTCAGCACAGGGATGGTGGGAACCCCTCATAATGGGCACAGCGGGTGTACAGACCCGGGAACTCAGCACAGGGATGGTGGGAACCCCTCATAATGGGCACAGCGGGTGTACAGACCCCTGGATAGGAGGGGGCAGCATTTACTTATTGGCTGTATTTTCTTCCTGTAGTTGATGACTGCTGGTGGAAGGGAGAGGAGGAGAAGACCCGTTTTAGATGCTACAAGTGAAGGGAAATACAGCCCAGTTCTAGTAAATGCTGCACTAGTATCAGCAGTAACCAGGAGAATCCATGGGGACTGATGGGCAGCAGCCTGACTTGTAGGCAGTGTTTTCTATGGGTGGTCACCAGCAGAATAAAGAAACATAAAGAGAGCCGACACACTGACCACCCTGCACAGCACTGATATCAGCTCCAGTACCAGCATGTTGTGTACCAGGACCGGGCACTCCCCTACATCCTCTGCTTCCAACCTGCCCCACTGTGACCTGTACAATGTGACCTCTAAAATGTGACCTCTACAATGTGACCTGTACAATGTGGCCTGTACAATGTGACCTCTACAATGTGACCTGTACAATGTGACCTCTACAATGTGACCTCTACAATGTGACCTCTACAATGTGACCTGTACAATGTGATCTGTACAATGTGACCTCTACAATGTGACCTGTACAATGTGACCTCTACAATGTGACCTGTACAATGTGACCTCTACAATGTGACTTGTACAATGTGACCTCTACAATGTGACCTGTACAATGTGACCTCTACAATGTGACCTGTACAATGTGACCTGTACAATGTGACCTGTACAATGTGACCTCTACAATGTGACTTGTACAATGTGAAATCTACAATGTGACCTGTACAATGTGATCTGTACAATGTGACCTCTACAATGTGACCTCTACAATGTGATCTGTACAATGTGACCTCTACAATGTGACCTGTACAATGTGACCTCTACAATGTGACCTCTACAATGTGACCTGTACAATGTGACCTCTACAATGTGACCTCTACAATGTGACCTGTACAATGTGACCTCTACAATGTGACCTGTACAATGTGACCTCTACAATGTGACCTGTACAATGTGACCTGTACAATGTGACCTGTACAATGTGATCTGTACAATGTGACCTCTACAATGTGACCTCTACAATGTGACTTGTACAATGTGAAATCTACAATGTGACCTGTACAATGTGATCTGTACAATGTGACCTCTACAATGTGACCTCTACAATGTGATCTGTACAATGTGACCTCTACAATGTGACCTGTACAATGTGACCTCTACAATGTGACCTCTACAATGTGACCTCTACAATGTGACCTCTACAATGTGACCTGTACAATGTGACCTGTACAATGTGACTTGTACAATGTGATCTGTACAATGTGACCTCTACAATGTGACCTGTACAATGTGACCTCTACAATGTGACCTCTACAATGTGACCTGTACAATGTGATCTGTACAATGTGACCTCTACAATGTGACCTGTACAATGTGACCTGTACAATGTGATCTGTACAATGTGACCTCTACAATGTGACCTGTACAATGTGACCTCTACAATGTGACCTGTACAATGTGACCTGTACAATGTGACCTCTACAATGTGACCTGTACAATGTGATCTGTACAATGTGACCTCTACAATGTGACCTGTACAATGTGAAATCTACAATGTGACCTCTACAATGTGATCTGTACAATGTGACCTGTACAATGTGACCTGTACAATGTGACCTCTACAATGTGACCTCTACAATGTGACCTGTACAATGTGACCTGTACAATGTGACCTCTACAATGTGACCTGTACAATGTGACCTCTACAATGTGACCTGTACAATGTGACCTGTACAATGTGACCTCTACAATGTGACCTGTACAATGTGACCTGTACAATGTGACCTCTACAATGTGACCTGTACAATGTGATCTGTACAATGTGACCTCTACAATGTGACCTCTACAATGTGACCTGTACAATGTGACCTCTACAATGTGACCTGTACAATGTGATCTGTACAATGTGACCTCTACAATGTGACCTCTACAATGTGACCTGTACAATGTGAAATCTACAATGTGATCTGTACAATGTGACCTGTACAATGTGATCTGTACAATGTGACCTGTACAATGTGACCTGTACAATGTGATCTGTACAATGTGACCTCTACAATGTGACCTGTACAATGTGACCTCTACAATGTGACCTGTACAATGTGACCTGTACAATGTGACCTCTACAATGTGACCTCTACAATGTGATCTGTACAATGTGACCTGTACAATGTGACCTGTACAATGTGACCTGTACAATGTGACCTCTACAATGTGACCAGGGGAGGGGGACATTCCAGGGAGCTCGGGGGGTTATCAGGAGGAAGAGCTGAGTTGAACGCTGGTCACCCCGAAGGAAGTCTTTACTGTCCTATAATGGGGGGCGGCTGGGTGAGTACAGAGTGCAGTTTGCAGAGCAGTCAGTGGTGTGTATAGGGCCGCATTTACAAGCATCATTCGGCTGTATATACACAGGATGTGCAGCTCCCCAGCTAGGACTTTATCAGTGTGTGTAACTGCCTAGGATGATTGTCGGGAGCTGGTGAAGACACTTCCAGGCCAGGCTGCTCTGTGTATTGTTGGTAGGAGGGGAGCGCAGATCTCTTCCATACAGTGCGGAGCGGCTCTATCAAAAATCTTCTGCTTTCCCCAGTGACTGAGCCGTGCCGTCTCCGCACTCCTCCCCCCTCCTTGTGTTTGTCAGTCCTCTCAGACTGACACACGGCTCTACGCACAAGGCTGTGTCATCTCCTCACCAGAGAGCTGTGTACAGCTGTTGCACGCTAGGTGGCAGTACGCCCTAGGCGGCTGCCTAGTCTGCCTTGTGGTAGCACCGGCCCTGCCAAAGGGAGACTCTCTGGGAAGGTATACACTTAACTCCCACATAGGCTGCAGTGTGGTATACTATGCCATCAATGATGTGAACCCCGAACTCATCAATGACTTTACAGTCACCCCACAAATACACCTGTCAGACCACAACCAACTACTAAACATTAAATCTTCAAACAAACCATCTCCAAAACTCCACCGGGCCTCTCTCTGCAACCTGCCACCATCATTTGATTGGTCCAAAGAGTATACCACAAAATACAGAGAGGTACCAGACAGACCTGACATAACAAAAAACAACTCGAAACCTTCCAAAACAATGCTGTCATGAACCTTGGAATACTGGATTGTCATGAAGCTTGGAATACTGAAGTATTTCTCCTCTGATTCATAATCCTGGGACAAATACTGTTAGGAGATGCTGATGTCAATTTCAGCCACCTGTCTGTCTGTTGCCTGTTAGAATGTGTATTGTAAATAAGTCTAGTATGGGATCTAAGATCTGCTATTGTGTGAAGAAGAGTTCTGTGTTGATTTGTGATAATATTGATTGTGTTTTCTGTGCTACAAGACGGCCAGTCTGGCCTAAAGGTCATGTCTGAGTCATCTAGGCTGTCTAAAGGGATTAGTTAATTAGCTCATGTTAATTAGGTTTCTGGTCACAGGTGTATGTTCAGAATAATATGAGCAGGAGGTATACACCTCCTCTTTTACTGTATAAAAAAACCTGTATTCCATTCAATAAAAGAGATTCCTGGTTGAACTTACATACAGCCTGCCTGGTGTTTGTTCTGAGCTACACAACTGGATTTGAACGGCACATAGCTGTAGTTCTAGTCCCGGAGCATCGGATGACCGAACCATCAGACGTTGCGATCTGCAATCTGATTCTATAGCAGCAGAGGAGTGTCGGGAGAGTGGAATCGATCGAGCAAGGGGCTCGTTACATTGGTTGGCAGCGGTGGAATTTGCTCTCCAGTTACTGGGACACTCCAAACCACCACAGTGAATGGCCAGCTCTGCAGCCTGCAGGAGAGCCACGCTGAAAGACTTACTTGAGAGCCGAGAGGGACCGGTGGGACAAAGAACAAGGCCACCCTGATCAGTGATCTAGCCAAGATGGATCAGAGGGATGGTGATGCGGGACCCCGGACAGTTGAAGACTTGTTTCAGCAACGAGTTCGAGGGCGGTTGGCATTATATGGTGCTAACCCACCAGAGACCGCCATACAGAATGCCATTAGAGACATCCAGCTGCAGGATGAGCGACAAGAGAGAGAACTAGAGTGGCAACATGAGCAGAGAATGGCGGAAATACGGCAAGCGGAGACAACACCTAAAGATAAAACGTCTTTCCGTAAGTTGCCCTTTCGGGTGTTCAAACTATTTAAGGAAGGAGAGGAGGAAATTGAAGTGTTCCTGCAGGACTTTGAGAGACTATGCCAGATACATAATGTAATGTCCCAAGATTGGGTTGCCTTACTGGCGAGTAATTTGACTGGCAGAGCAGCCTATGCGTATCGGGCCCTGGAGGACGAGGACGCTAAAGATTATGACCCGGTAAAAGAAGCTCTGCTAGCCCGATTTGCCATTACACCCGAAGCCAGTCGGATTAAGATTAGAGAATCCCGGAAACAAGCCCACATAACATACGTGGAGTGGGCACATCGTCTGCAGCGGAACCTTAAGGGCTGGTTCCAGGGAAGCCACGCTCATACCATAGAGGACATCACCCAGCTAGTAGTCTTAGAACAGTTCTTTAACCACACCCCTCCGGTAGTACGGGATTGGGTGCGAGATAAGCGACCACAGACTGTACAGCAAGCGGCTACTTTAGCTGAACATCTGGACTCTCGAAGGTCAGGCGAAAGCGAGCGCTATCCACTATCTCGGCCCAGTTTACCAGTCTCTAACCCAACTTCAGTACCTCAGTGGTCTGCCTCTAGACCCCCAGCCCGACCCAACCCTCCTAATGGACCTAAGTGCTATACCTGTAACCAAACCAGTCATCTGCAGAGATATTGTCCTACCCGATCCACGAGGTACCGAGAGACTGCTCATCCATCCAGACCAGAATGAGCCCAACCATCGAGATGTTCAGGAAGAGTTTGATGAACTTTTTGAGGCTGATCCCATCCAAGCTGATAATCGGCAGCACCATCGTCAGGCAGTCTGGGTTAATGGGCAGCCGGCCCAGGGACTCCGCGATTCCGGGGCTACGATTACACTCATCCAGCCTCACATGATTCCACAGTCGGCCCGGACCGGCCAGACTGTTGCAGTCAGGGTAGCAGGGGGCCAGGTGCTACGTTTATCCACCGCCCAAGTCCTCTTGGATTGGGGCTCAGGGGAGCGACAAGTGCGAGTGGGATTACTACGTGAGTTACCCGCGGAAGTACTTTTTGGGAACGATTTGGGGCATTTGACTTCCTCATATGCCCCAGAGGCCGCCATGGCCGTGACCACCTGACGTCAGAGCCAACTTCAAGGCAACTCCACTCCTATGGGGACCTAGGTAAGACCAAATCCTCCTACATTACCCCGACTTGACAACCCTGTGTCCTGGGATTCTCCCTCTGACATTAGGCAAGAGACTCAGAATGACCCAACATTAGCTGGTTATCGGGACAGGGCGGGCAAGGATCCAGGGGGGTTGGGGGAAGACAGAATAGAGTGGGAGGGGGGTTTCTTTATTGTTACACTGAGGGAATGGGTACCGGGAAGCGACAGGGTCCCCACAAAGAGCTAGTTGTACCCCAGAAATACAGACAGGAGCTATTGCGGCTGGCTCACAACATCCCCTTGGCCGGACATTTAGGGATAGCTAAGACCCCGAGTCGGTTGTCTCATGCGTTCTTTTGGCCCAGGTTACATGCTGAGGTGTGAGAATACTGCCGGACCTGTGAGACTTGTCAGAAAGTAGGGAAGACAGGGGATCACCCAAAAGCCTTGCTGCAACCCCTGCCGATCATTAGAGAACCCTTTAGCCGCATAGCGGTTCATATTATAGGCCCACTGGCCCGCCCCAGTGCCACTGGGAAGAAGTATATTCTTACGGTGTTGGATTACGCCACCCGCTACCTGGAGGCCATTCCCTTATCCAATATCCAGGCTGATACAGTAGCAGATGCCTTACTGCGGGTATTCACTAGAGTAGGGTTTCCCCAGGAGATATTGTCCAAACAGGGTACCCAGTTCACAGCCGAGCTGACGCAGCAGCTCTGGCATCTCTGTGGGATTAAACCCCTCCAGAGCGCCACCTACCACCCTCAGACTAACGGGCTGTGTGAGAGATTTAACGGGACCCTGAAGCAGCTGCTTCGGGCCTTCGTGGAGAGTAGGAAGGATTGGGAGAAAAATCTTCCCCATCTACTGTTCGCCTATAGAGAGGTACCCCAAGAGTCCATGGGGTTTTCCCCATTTGAGCTATTGTATGGGCGAAGAGTTAGGGTGCCCTTAGACTTAGTGAGGGCCCAGTGAGAGGGGGTAGAGGATCCAGAAGGCCTCCCCATCCTTAGTTATGTCTTGGAACTCAGGGAGCGCCTGCGGGAACTAATTGATCTAGTCCATGAGAATATGCAATTGGCCCAGAGTCAGCAGAAGGTTTGGTATGATCGGTCTGCGCGGAATCGCACCTTTTATATCGGACAGAAAGTCCTGGTACTAAAACCCCTGAAGCAAAATAAATTGCAGGCCTCCTGGCAGGGCCCCTATCAGGTGGTAAAACAGCTGTGCGATACCACCTACGTGGTTGCCAGCTGTGCAGACACAAACATTAAGAGGACGTTCCACATTAATATGATGAAGGCCTATCATGAGAGGACTGCCACCGGGGAATCTGAATATCTACCGATGCTGGAGCTTCCCAAAATCAGTAACTGTTCCAGGGGTGTGGAAGATGTACAGCTAGGAGATAGATTAGGATCCCAAGAACGAGAACAGGCCAGAGAATTACTCCAGGACCGGCAGGAGATGTTCTCGGCACTCCCTGGGTACACTCACATAGCTGTGCACAAGGTAGAGACCCCCGGGCAGAAGCCCCTGAGACAACCAGCCTATAGGAATCCCGGAGCAGTGCAAGAAGGGATGAGAGCGGAGATTAAGGAGATGCTCGAGTTAGGGGTGATGGAACCATCGGGAAGCCCCTGGGCTTCCCCTGTGGTATTAGTCCCAAAACGGGATGGCATGACCCGATTTTGTGTGGACTATAGGCGACTGAATGACTGTACTGTGACAGATGCCTACCCTATGCCCCGAGTGGACAAATTGCTGGACAAAATAGCTCAGGGACATTATCTGATGACTATTGACTTATGTAAGGGCTACTGGCAGATTTCCTTGGAAGCGGAAGCAATTCCAAAGTCCTCCTTCATCACCCTGTTCGGCCCATACCAGTTTTGGGTATAGTTACATAGTTACATAGTAGGTGAGGTTGAAAAAAGACACAAGTCCATCAAGTCCAACCTATGTGTGTGATTATGTGTCAGTATTACATTGTATATCCCTGTATGTTGCGGTCATTCAGGTGCTTATCTAATAGTTTCTTGAAGCTATCAATGCTCCCCACTGAGACCACCGCCTGTGGAAGGGAATTCCACATCCTTGCCGCTCTTACAGTAAAGAACCCTCTACGTAGTTTAAGGTTAAACCTCTTTTCTTCTAATTTTAATGAGTGGCCGCGAGTCTTATTAAACTCTCTTCTGCGAAAAAGTTTTATTTCTATTGTAGGGTCACCAGTACGGTATTTGTATATTGAAATCATATCCCCTTTGAAGCATCTCTTCTCCAGAGAGAATAAGTTCAGTGCTCACAACCTTTCCTCATAACTAAGATCCTCCAGACCCTTTATTAGCTTTGTTGCCCTTCTTTGTACTCGCTCCATTTCCAGTACATCCTTCCTGAGGACTGGTGCCCAGAACTGGACAGCATACTCCAGGTGCGGCTGGACCAGAGTCTTGTAGAGTGGGAGAATTATCATTTTATCTCTGGAGTTGGTCCCTTTTTAATGCCAATATTCTGTTTGCTTTGTTAGCAGCAGCTTGGCATTGCCATTGGTGAACCTATCATCTACTAGGACCCCCAGGTTCTTTTCCATCCTAGATTCCCCCAGAGGTTCTCCCCCCAGTCTATAGATTGCATTCATATTTTTGCCACCCAAATGCATTATTTTACATTTTTCTACATTGAACCTCATTTGCCATGTAGTTGCCCACCCCATTAATTTGTTCAGATCTTTTTGCAAGTTTTCGACATCCTACGGAATGCCATTCGGGATGAAGAATGCTCCAGCTACCTTCCAGCAGATGATAGATGAACTCCTCCATGGTCTGCAAGATTTTGCATGCGCATATCTTGATGACATCGCAATCTATAGCCAGACATGGGAGGAACATCTTAGACACCTGGGAATAGTGCTAGATAGATCCGAGCCGCTAATCTGACCCTGAAGCCAGACAAATGTAATATCGGGATGTCTGAGGTGCAATATCTAGGACAGAGAGTGGGATGTGGGAAGCAGAGGCCAGAACCTGCAAAAATCGAGGCCGTCCTAAACTGGCCAGTTCCCAGAACCAAGACCCAGGTGTGACAGACCTAGCCGGGACAGAGGCTGTTGGAGAGGACTGTATGCAAGCCTGTTGCCTTTTGATTATGGGCCCTGGATTTTCAATGGAACAATACTCTTTGTGAGGTGAATGAGAAATCCAGTCTGAACTGTACTAATCGGACTCAGTCGTGTATATATGTATATATTGTATGTTGTTTGATTCTGTTGGGGACTCCTTGCTGTGGATTTGTGTCCCTGAAGAGGGAAGGGGGATTCCTCCAGCAGCCCCCTGCTGATAAGACTGATTCATTCTGTTGGGACACATCCGGTGAGGAGATGCTGGTGTCTGGGCAAAAGGTCATGTCTCAGTCACCTAGGCTGTATAAAGGATTAGTTAATTAGCTCATGTTAATTATGTTAATTATGTTACAGTTGTATTGTTAGAGGAGGTTCCAACGGCATATAAAGTCTTGTAATTTTGATTCTAAATAAAACAGTTCATGTTAGCAACAAGCAAGTGTCTCCTTGTTTTGTGCTCAGAGAGGTTGGGATATCTGTATACAGACTGGGAGGAAGTGGTATATGACAGAAGCACTCAAGCGGAGTGTGGGACGTTCCGTGACATTGGTGGCAGCAGTGGGATAGCTTCCTGCAGTCTGGGACATCCAAACTTCCATCTGGATCCAAGGTCCAGATAGCAGGAGAGGAGAGGAGAGGTACAGATACCAGCTGCCATGGATGAGGAATTCAGAAGGAGGTTGCGAGAGATGCAGATACAGCACAGAGGACCAGTATCAGAGCAGGTCTTGCTGGGATGGTGTGATTCTATTCACTGCAAACTCTGGAAGGAAGCGCTAGCCCGTGAGCAGCGACACCAGAGAAAAGTTCTCCCCTCCATCGAGGAAAGGTACTGGTCGCAGTAAGGACTGCGGGTGCGGTTTTTGGGAGAAAAACCGCACAAGAAGCAGACAGCTGAATAATTACCTCTATCCACAGACACCAGTTATAGAGGTAGGGGATTTAATAGACTCTTCTGCTGGAGGCTCATCAGGTTGTTCTTCCTCAGCAGAAGAGTCTATTAAATCCCCCACCTCTATAACTGGTGTCTGGGGATAAAGGTTCACCATCTCCTGTCCATGGAACCCAGAAGATGCCATCAGTGCTGAGCAGAGTGCAATGAAGTTTGGCCCTAATCCCAACTCTTCTGCTGGGGGCTCACCCGATGGTTCTTCCTCAGCAGAGAAGTCTATCAAATCCCCTGTCTCTGCAACTGGTGTCTGGGGATGGAGGTTCACCATCTCCTGTCCATGGAATCCAGAAGATGCTATCAGTGCTGGGCAGAGGTTAGCAGAGCTCTGCCCTGTTGTCAGCACTTCAGGTTTGGGGATGACAATCTCCAGATTTTCCACTGCAGATTCTCTGGCATGCTGCTGGGCAGGCACATTCCTCCATCCAAGATCATCCAATGCAGAAACAGGATCATCAAGGTCAGTCAGCACTTGCTGCATCCGCCATAAGACCTCCACCTCCATAGCTGCGGGGGCAGGTTGGCAAAGCACACTATTGCTCTGCCACATTGCCTACTCTTCAGCCAGGATTTCAGAGTTGTCAACTGGTATTTCCTGACCAGCCTGCTTAATTCAGGATTAGTTAATTAGCCCATGTTAATTAGGTTTCTGGTCACAGGTGTATGTTCAGAGTAATATGAGCAGGAGGTATACACCTCCTCTTTTACTGTATAAAAGAGCCTGTATTCCTCAATAAAAGAGATTCCTGGTTGAACTTACATACAGCCTGCCTGGTGTTGGTTCTGAGCTATCACCACTTGATTTGAACGGCACATAGCTGTAGTTCAATTCCCAGAGCATCGGATGACCGATCCATCAGACGTTGCAACCTGATTCAATAGCCACAGAGGAGTGTCGGGAGAGTGGAACCGAGCGAACAGGGGCTCGTTACAGCAGGCTCCTGGGGAGAGAAGATATAGTGAATTCAGGCTCCTGGGGAGAGAAGATATAGTGAATTCAGGCTCCTGGGGACACCAGATATAGTGACTGCAGGCTCCTGGGGAGATCAGATATAGTGAATGCAGGCTCCTGGGTAGACCAGATATAGTGACTGCAGGCTCCTGGGGAGAGCAGATATAGTGAATGCAGGCTCCTGGGTAGACCAGATATAGTGACTGCAGGCTCATGGGGAGATCAGATATAGTGACTGCAGAGTCCTAGGGAGATCAGCTATAGTAATTGCAGGCTCCTGGGGAGAGCAGATATAGTGACTGCAGGCTCCTGGGGAGAGCAGATATAGTGAACGCAGAGTCCTGGGGAGAGCAGATATAGTTAATGCAGAGTCCTGGGGAGAGCAGATATAGTGAGTGCAGGCTTCTGGGGAGACCAGATATAGTGAATGCAGGCTCCTGGGGAGATCAGATATAGTGATTGCAGATTCCTGGGGAGACCAGATATAGTGACTGCAGAGTCCTGGGGAGACCAGATATAGTGACTGCAGGCTCCTGGGGAGATCAGATATAGTGATTACAGGCTCCTGGGGAGATCAGATATAGTGATTGCAGGCTCCTGGGGAGAGCATATATAGTGAATGCAGGCTCCTGGGGAGATCAGATATAGTGACTGCAGGATCCTGGGGAGATCAGATATAGTGACTGCAGGCTCCTGGGAAGAGCAGATATAGTGAATGCAGGCTCCTGGGGAGATCAGATATAGTGAATGCAGGCTCCTGGGTAGACCAGATATAGTGACTGCAGGCTCCTGGGGAGATCAGATATAGTGACTGCAGAGTCCTGGGGAGATCAGCTATAGTAATTGCAGGCTCCTGGGGAGAGCAGATATAGTGACTGCAGGCTCCTGGGGAGAGCAGATATAGTGAACGCAGAGTTCTGGGGAGAGCAGATCTAGTGAATGCAGGCTCCTGGGGAGATCAGATATAGTGAATGCAGGCTCCTGGGGAGACCAGATATAGTGAATGCAGGCTCCTGGGGAGATCAGATATAGTGATTGCAGGCTCCTGGGGAGACCAGATATAGTGACTGCAGAGTCCTGGGGAGACCAGATATAGTGACTGCAGAGTCCTGGGGAGATCAGATATAGTGACTGCAGGCTCCTGGGAAGAGCAGATATAGTGAATGCAGGATCCTGGGGAGATCAGATATAGTGAATGCAGGCTCCTGGGAGATCAGATATAGTGAATTCAGGCTAGATTGTTTAACTGACTCAAGACACGGATGGTTTGTATTGAAGTCATTTTGAAATGATTTTGTAGAAAGCTTTTGGTTTGAAAATGGTTGCTGCACAGGGCACATGCTCAGATCACAGGACCGGAACAGCAGGGCGAAAAATGGCGCTGGCCTGCCTGTTACATCTCTCCCTGCTGAAGAACCTGCACTGCAAGATAAAGAACCCTGAGGGAACAGTGAGTACACTCCCCTTTCTACAACTGATCTGGACACTAGCCTGGATGCATTATGCTCCAAACTGATGAATACATTTCAATCAGAATTGCAAAAATCCACTACAACCCTTTCCCATGAAATCTCAGCTCTGGGCACACATACTGATTTACTTGAAAACAAGCATGATGAGCTAGCAATAGCCTTTCATGACCTGTCCAGAGAACATGAACGTTTATCAAGTGCATTTACACAATTACAAGCCCATGTGGAGGATTTGGACAATAGAAACAGAAGGAACAATCTCAGGATTAGAGGAGCCCCCAGAATCAATCACAGATTTACCTGTGTAGTGCCCACCACCTTTAGGTGGGTGCTAGTTAGTAAATTAGGATAAGTGATAGGTAAATTGCCAGTGTTTTACCCTGTTGGTTAGGCTGGTTGGTTAATGTGGTTGGGAGATTTGATAGAATAGAGGAGGGTGTGGCCACCTACACTCTGCCCTGTAAGATTTCCATGACTTTCCCTGAAATGTTCTGGAAGGTGGGTGGACTGAAGGAGCAGAGTGGCAGGTAGTTTTTGGAGACCGCTCTTAGCCAATCGTTTTTCTTGGGCAGAGGCGGGACTGTTATAAAAACTAAGGTCACATGTTTCCTGGTGTGGTTGGAGATGGGGATTGAATTTTATTCTTAATCTTATTTTTATTTTCATTTTTATTCTTGCTTTTATTTCCATTATCTATTATTTTCTATTCAATTATCCCTTTTTCATCCCATCATCGATATATTTCATTTCATCTCATGTCCTTCTCATCACATTGGTTCATCCCATCATTCTTCTTCTCATCCCATCCTTTGTTTTCATCCATTTGTTATCCGTTGTTCCTGGATATCACATATCCATGTGTTCCTTCCCCCTGCCGCTCTCTCTCCTGTACACACATCGTCACCTCCTTTCACTATCCCTTCTTGTCTCTTTTTTCTGTCTTGTCACATCACTCTTTATTGTGTCATCCACCTATATTACTATGGCCGATAGAGCCTCTCCAACACCCACCTAATCCCTCCCACACTTCACCGAATACGAGATAGGCGGGGCTATGACCCCATTGGCCGGTCTGCCCTTCTTAAACCATCTCTAAAATGAAGGACTGCTATGCCTGAGGAAGGAGCGCGCATGCTCCGAACCCGTACACGCCCATAGCGTCATCACTCCGCGACCCGGGAAAAATCAAACAGATGATCCACGCTGTGCCTCCTCTACCTGAGGAGCGGAGAGAAGTGTGAGGGAGATCACCGAGAGGAACAGGGGGAGAGGCATGAGAAGAGGTGAAGGGACAGAAGAAAGAGGGCGGGTGGGGGGGGGGGCAAAGGAGGTTCCCATAGGGCGACCACCCGCAGTATAGGGGTAAAAAAGGGGTTGGAGAGATGGAGAAGGGATGACATGAAAGACAGTCAGAGCGGAGATTCGGGGAAGCTCGCCCGGTCCCAATTATGCCAACATAAATGCGCCTTAGTGCCTTTAAATTCAAAGAGTAGGAGCTCCACATTCCACCTTCAAATAATCTGTCCCCCAAATCCCATCCCCTTTGTATATTCACACCACCAGGTGCCGATCTGCGACCCAGGCCGCCCAGATTTTGTCAAACTTCTTGGGACAGTTTCTGCCCATGTAGGTAAGCTTGTATATTGGCAGTATTGCATTTATCTGTGCCCTCCACGCCTCAACGGTAGGGGGGTCAGATCGCTTCCAGCGTAGTAGAATTTCCTTCCTAGCATAGTAGGCTGCGTAGAACACGAAAAGTTTGGTGTGTTTGCCTGCTGTCAAGTTATCCGTGATGCCCAAGAGGAACACCATTGGGTCAACCTGTAGTTGCAATCCCGCCACACCATTCACATCGGACACTACTTCACGCCAGTAGGCCTGGAGGGTCGGACATGCTCATACTACGTGAAAGAAAGTCCCCACCGACTGCCGGCACCTGGTATACCTGTCGTCAAGCCCTGGATAAATTCTAGACAATCTTTGTGGGGTATAATACACTCTATGAAGAAACTTCAGTTGGACAAATCTGTCCCTTGCTGAAATCATAAAAGGGATACATTGCTGTAGACCCTCTGACCAGTCTTCCTCGGTCAAAGCCGGAATATCCATTTGCCATTTATGAAATAGGGGGAGCATTTTGGAGGTATCTTTGCACGTAAGTCTGAGATATATGGAAGATAACGTTCGATCTAGTTGATCGGTCATCAGGAGGGATTCCACCGAATGGGTAGACAGCTCTATCCCATGTGGGAATTGCGCTTTAAGCGCGTGTTTTAGTTGAAGGAAGCGAAAAAACATCCATGGGGGTAGGTTATGTCTAGTTTTAAGTTCCGTGAAGGAGACAATATGTCCCTCCCTGAATATATGTCTCAATGTTCGGACCTCGTACCTGGCCCAGACCTGAGGATCTGGAACAGATTGGAGGTGCGGCATTGTTGGATTACCCCACAATGGGGTATGCGGTGATATAGTACCGTCACGGGCAAGATATGAGGAGACCTGCTGCCATACCCTAACCGTCGTTTTCATGGGTGTGGTGACCTGTGGGCTGTATTTCGGGCCTCTGGAGACCAAGTTACTAAGTTCCGAGTAGGAGCCCAAGATTGCAGCCTCCAGGTTAACCGCTGGGTTATTTTTATCCTGAGCAAACCACCAACGGACGGTGACAAGTATCGCCGCCCAGTAGTATTTTTTAAAATTGGGCAGGGAGAGGCCTCCCTCTGTGAGCGACAGTTGCAACGTATGTTTGGCTACTCCGGGAGTTGCCCCAGCCCATACAAAAGAAGTGATAGCTTGGTCTAACTTGAGGAAGAATGAGTTTGGGATGGGAACCGGGGTGTGGCGAAAAGCGTATAGAAATTTTGGGAGGAAGGACATCTTGAGCAGATTTATTCTCCCTACCGGGGTTAACGGCAGTGTTTTCCACACCGCGCAACGCTGGATGAGTTGGTTCAGAATAGGATAGACATTGTCAACTAGATAGCTTTGTGGGTCGGATTGAATCTGTATACCTAGGTATTTAAATTTGGTCACTTTTTTAAGGGGAAGATGGGGGTCCGTCAATTTTGGGGCGTCAGTCAAGGGGAATAGGAGAGATTTCTCCCAATTCACCCTGATTCCCGAGAATGTTCCAAATCTGTCAATAATGGATAAGGCCGCTCTAAGCGATTGTT
The DNA here is from genome assembly GCF_042186555.1 of Aquarana catesbeiana. Classification (NCBI taxonomy): domain Eukaryota; kingdom Metazoa; phylum Chordata; class Amphibia; order Anura; family Ranidae; genus Aquarana; species Aquarana catesbeiana. The sequence goes on along the minus strand of NC_133324.1, from coordinate 989,808,595 downwards.
GAGAGTCACGAAGATACAGCAGCATATCATCCGCGTAGAGGGAAACCTTTTCAAAAAGGGGCGGGAATGAAATGCCCCCCACCTCAGGGGACCTTCTAAGAGATTCTGCCAGCGGCTCGATCGCAAGAGCAAACAAAGCCGGCGACAGCGGGCAGCCCTGCCTGGTGCCTCGGTGGAGGGGAATAGAGGGTGACAGAATCCCGCCAGTTCGTATCCTAGCCGAGGGGCCGGTGTACAGCAACTGAATCCAACGTATGAAATTGGGCCCCATCCCAAACTTATGGAGGATTAGCCATAAGTATTCCCACTCCACCGAGTCAAAGGCTTTTTCGGCATCCAGGGAAGCCACCACACCCGCCTCCCTCTCAGCATTTGTGCTCGTCAGGATAGTGTAGAGTCTCCGCAGGTTAATATTGGTACCTTTGCCCGGCATGAAACCAGTCTGATCTCCATGTATTAATGATAGGATCACTGAGTTGAGCCTGGTGGCCAGTACCTTTGCAAGTATCTTTGCGTCCACGTTTAGGAGCGATATAGGCCTATACGAGGAGCAAAGTTCAGGGTCCTTACCAGCCTTGGGTATCACCACTATCACAGCTCTGGACATAGAGGGGGGCAGCGAGTTTAATTCAAAGGAGGCAGACAAGATCTCCTGCAGCCTAACAGCTATAGTCTCTATATGTGTCTTGTAGAATTCCACTGGGAGACCATCATCCCCTGGGGTTTTCCCAGATTGTAGGGAATTGATGGCCTTTTGGAGTTCCTTAAGGGTGAGCGGAGCGTCAAGCCTCCCACGGGCCTCCTCCGAGAGGGTGGGCAGTTGAATGGCCTCAACATATGCACAGAGTTCTGCAGTAGAATACTGCACTTTAGATGTGTATAAATCCTTGTAGTACGAGGCAAAGCATGCATTTATGTCCCTGGGGTTGGAATGCAGCCGCCCGGACGCATCTTTGATATTGGCTACTGAGGTTGTCACCGTTTGCTCCCTAGACAGCCACGCCAGGAGTCTTCTCGTCCGCTCACCCTGCTCAAAGATACGTTGAGATTGATGTAGTAGCTGTGTTTTAGTGGCCGCTGCTCTAAGGAGTGTCACCTCACGCACTGCACACTTTAAGTCTGCTCTAAGTACCTCATCTCTATTAGTGATGTATTGAGTTTCTAAATCAGATGCCTTTCGCTCAGCCTGGAGCAAAGCTGCCCCATTTTGCCGTCGGGTGCGAGCAATCGCCATCCGATAGTGATCCTGAGCATGGAGCTTAAACGCCTCCCAGCTAGAAGCGGGTGTCGTAGCAGGGGGGTTGTCGGACCAAAAGTTCTGCATTGCAGCTGCAGCATCTTGGTCGATGCGGTCATCTGAAATCCAGAAGCGGGACAGGCGCCAGAGACAGTCAGTGGGGACAGGACTCACATTTAGACTAAGCAGTATGGGAGAGTGGTCCGATATACCCCTGGGCAGGTGAGAGACCTCCTGGACCATGTTAAGGGCAGTGGTGGTGGCATATATCAGGTCGATGCGGGACATAGCCCTATATGAGGCCGACTGACAGGTGTAGGATCTCAGCAGGGGATTCTTCCAGCGCCATACGTCTTTGAATGCAAACGTCTCAGCCCATCTGGACAGGGGGGATTCCGCGGCCGCATCAGGTGTCAGCCTGTCCAAATTAGGGCATGGCGTCATGTTGAAATCCCCGGCCAGGATCACACTGTCAGTAGGATAACGTGCAACAAGGGCGGTGATCTTGTGGAGAGCCACCATTGATGCCGGTGGAGGTATATACAATCCCACGATTATCATGGGTACATTAGCAATGGCTGCATGCAAAACTACAAATCTCCCTTCAGGGTCCAGGTGCAGGTCTAGCAGCACGAAGGGCAGGGCTTTGTGTATTAATATGCTGACTCCCCTGGCGTAGGATGAGAAGGTGGCGTGGTAGTAATGACCCACCCACGGTTTTTTAAGGCTCAGTACCCGACCTCCAATGAGGTGAGTCTCCTGCAAGATACAAATATCGGGGGAGTATGTTTTAAGAATATTAAAAATAATGAACGTTTTATTCGGGAGTTCATGCCCCGAACGTTCCAAGAGATTAATTTTATGGGGGCCATAGGGAGTCAGAGCACATTATAGTAGCCGTCAGATAGGGGAGTTCACCTGAACCCCTCGGGAAGATAACAACGCCAGCCTCCTGTATTCCCTCATGATACATCACATACATTAGCATCAAGATACTTATATTTGTGTGGTGCACAATAAAACATATCTGTGTATAACTGGTATAACTTTCCCCTCCCCAACGAACACCCCCCCCCCACCCCGCACACCCCCGAACCTGGGTATGCCTGTTTCCCAAAACCAAAAAAGGTCATTGACCTCACGGAGTCATGAACTAGATGACTAGAAGTAGATAAGAACTACTTAAGACACAGAATTTCCAGTCTGAGGAAGATGCCGCCATCAGCGGGGATAGATTTGGTTTCTCCTGATTGGTATCAGGGGCACATACTTGGTATAGGCACGATGGTTGAAGTTCGTTCCCCCCCCTTCACCCCCTTCCCCCCCAAAAAAAACAGTCCCAAACAGAGCAAAACAGGTATGCTTTTGCCCGCGATGCATAGGGCAGTCGGCCAGACAAACAATGCACACTGCGGTTAGCCCTTATGTGATTTGTCACAGCGATCCATTCCCACCCTGGTTCCCCAGGCCGGGTAGGATATTCAGGGGCATAACCAGCCCATATGGTCCACAATAAACTTGGGGAATCCACAATCCGGACAGCAAAAGCTCAAAACCCTTTTCAGTGGATATGTACGGATCAGCTTGAGGGGTGCATTCTCTTTGTGATGTCCACATCCAGCAGCATGCTTATTTACCCCCCCCTTAACAGTGTCGGCATAGCATGGGAGCCACTCAGGGGACATATTTGCTCCGGATTGTCGAAAAAGAAGGGGGGAGAGGAAAAAATGAAAGGGGGTTTATGAATAATTACTAGTAAAGGGGGCTCCATGACGCTATGTCATCATTCCGGGCTGTGAGTTAGGGACACGGAGCGGTCCAGCAGCAGAGGGATAAGTCACATACCTAGTGCTTAGGCAGAGTATTGAGCCAGCGCGAGGCCTCCTCCGGGGAGGTGAAGAACCGGACGCTCTCACCATCTTGCACCCGAAGTCGGGCGGGGAACAGCATACTGTAACGTATTCCCTGGGTTCTCATAGCCTGCTTCACCTGATCGAAGGACTTCCTCTGCTTCTGGGTATTGATGGTGAAGTCTGGAAAAAACATCAGGCGGGCCGCCTCGTGACGGATTTCGGCCATCTTGCGTGCCTCACGTAGTACCAGATCCCGGTCTTTGTAATTAAGCAGTCGGAAAATAAATGTGCGAGGCGGGGTTCCGGGTGGGCCGCGGTTCGGTGGCATCCGGTGAGCCCTCTCAATAACAAATTGAGGTGAGAAGTTTGCCTGGGGGAACAGCGTGCGGAGGAGTTTCTCTGTGTAGTTGGTGGTATCAGAGCCCTCCGACCCCTCAGGGAGTCCTATGATCCTCAGGTTATTACGTCGATTACGATTTTCGGAATCCTCGGCTCTCGCTTCCAGGTGCTTAACTCTCACTTGCAGAGTGTGTAGAGAAGCCGAGTGATCCCTAATCGTATCTTCTGCCTCCCCTACCCGACATTCCACCTCGGTCACCCGCTGCCTCACTTTCTCAAAGTCTTGCCTAATGAGACCTATGTCCATCTGCACAGTGTCAATCTTCGTTGCCAGTGTGGATAAGGTAGATTGGCATCCTGTTATGGTCTGCATCAAGGCGGCAAAGTTGCTCTGCTCAGTGAGAGCCGGGTCTGGATTCTCCGTCTGGGTCGCCATATTGGTGTCCACCTCCACACGTGCGGCCGCTCTGTCCGAGCTATTCCGTATATTGCTCTGCTTGTGCTGATCCAGGCGGCGCCGGTTTCGTGTCCGCATCAGCAGGGGGGAGCGGGAAGCACCTCAAATGAGTTTGGAGATGGTCAGGATGTGGTAAAGGATTAATTTCCCGCGATGGCTGCAGAGCTCCTCGACTATGCGTCCTGTACCGTCGCCATCTTGGACACGCCCCCCCCACTTTAAACGTTTTTACAGGTTACCAGTTTAGGGTTACAGAGGAGGTCTAGTATGAGAATTATTGCTCTCATTCTAACGTTCTCAGTGATACCTCACATGCGTGGTTTGAACGGCATTTACATACGTGGACGCGACGTACGTGTGCCCTCGCTTCTGCATGTGAGCACACGGGGGCTCTTTAATTATTTTTTTTGTATTGTTTATTTTATTCTATTAGACCCCACATCTCTTCTCTAGGCTGGAAAGACTGAGATAAAAAAAATACGACCTCCGAAGGTCATAGAGACTGCTGGGCATCATCTGGTCCTCGGTCAGCTCTATGGTAATCTTCCCCCGCTGGCTTCTCTGGCTCGCCGATCGTACGGGTGATCCGGTAGAAGCACCGAAGGGTGGCAGGGGGGGACGTCCCCTGAACAGACACTATTGTAGGGTGCAGGGAATGGCTGGCAGAAAAGAATGATATGTGAATGATGTCTGTAGCTGCACCCATCATTCATGTATCTCCACTGAAAGCCCAGGACGTCATATGAAGGTCCGCCTCTTCCTAAATGTTTTATAGGCCAACTTCATGTCCCGATTGGTGAATTCCCTGACTAGAAAGAATGCATTGCTAGATCTATTAATTAGAAACATTCAGATCTGATCACAGAAATACAGGACAACTTGGGATCCAACGATCACATTCAGCATAATCATAGGAAAAGGAGGAACAAGGGGAGTACAAGAACACTAAACTTCAAATGAGAGCAAACTGCCCCATATTGTGGGTTCAAGGGCCTCTTCCCGATAACCCTGGCCAGTGGTTGTGGGGGTCCACTTATCAGAGTCTGGAAGTTATACAGCGGCAGGTTTGCTCGACTGTGCCAATCACCATAGGTGTACGTCGGGCTCGTACACGGCGATCTGTGGGTGCCGCTTGGCCAGCGGGGGAGCCAATCAGCGGGTTCGGCGGATTCGATGTCCGCCATATGCCCGCGGTCGTTCCCTACAGAGACAGAACGGGGATCTGCCAAAGTAAACAAGGCAGATCTCGGTTGTGTCAGGGATGACATACAGATCCTGTCCTCCTGCTATGAAGGAAGACGGATCTGTGTGTTGTCCCAGTCAGCCCATCCCCCATACAGGTAGAAACACCTCCCAGGGAACACATTTAACCCTTTGATTGCCCCTGATGTTAACCCCTTCCCTGCCAGTGCTATTAGTACAGTGACAGTGCACATTTTTGGCACTGAACACTGTAATAATGTCACTGGTTCCCAAAAAAGTGTTAAAAGTGTCAGCTAGGTGTCTGATCTGTCTGCCGCAATACCGCAGTCCCGCTAAAAATCACAGATCGCTGCCTTTACTAGCTAAAAAAAATAAATAAAAATGCCATAAATATATCCCCTATTTTGTAGACGCTATATATAACTTTTGCGCAAACCAATCAATTATTGTTTTGGTTTTTTTACCAAAAATATGTAGCAGAATACATATTGGAATAAATTGATGAAGAAATTAGATTTTTTACATTTTTTTATTGGATGTTTTATAACAGAAAGTAAAAAATATTGTTTTTTTTTCAAAATTGTAGGTCTTCTTTTGTTTATAGCACAAAAAAAAAAAAACGCAGAGGTGATCAAATACCACCAAAAGAAAACGCTATTTGTGGGGGGAAAAAAAGTCAATTTTATTTGGGTACAAGACCGCCCAATTGTCAGTTAAAGTAACGCAGTGGCAAATTGCAAAAAATGGCCTTGTCAGGAAGGGGGGTAAATCTTTCGGGGGTGAAGTGGTTAACAAGTGGGTCCTCAGATCATGCCCTCCCATGTGAATGATTATGGGGTACATTGTACCCCTACTCATTCACCAAAAAAAGTATCAAAAATAAATAAAGACAGAAGGCGGTGTTTGACAATTCCTGTATTAATCACTTGAGCCCCGGACCATTATGCTGCCTAAGGACCAGAGGACTTTTTCCAATTTGGCACTGCGTCGCTTTAACTGCTAATTGCGCGGTCATGCAATGCTGTACCCAAACGAAATTTGCGTCCTTTTCTTCCCACAAATAGAGCTTTCTTTTGATGGTATTTGATCACCTCTGCCATTTTTATTTTTTGCGCTATAAACGGAAAAAGACCGAAAATTTTGAAAAAAAATGATATTTTCTACTTTTTGTTATAAAAAAAAATCCAATAAACTCAATTTTAGTCATACATTTAGGCCAAAATGTATTCAGCCACATGTCTTTGGTAAAAAAAATGGCAATAAGTGTATATTTATTGGTTTGCGCAAAAGTTATAGCGTCTACAAACTAGGGTACATTTTCTGGAATTTACACATCTTTTAGTTTATGACTGCCTATGTCAATTCTTGAGGTGCTAAAATGGCAGGGCAGTACAAAACCCCCCCAAATGACCCCATTTTGGAAAGTAGACACCCCAAGGAAATTGCTGAGAGGCATGTTGAACGAATTGAATATTTATTTTTTTTGTCCCAAGTGATTGAATAATGACAAAAAAAAGAAAAAAAAAAAAATTACAAAAAGTTGTCACTAAATGATATATTGCTCACACAGGCCATGGGCATATGTGGAATTGCACCCCAAAATACATTCAGCTGCTTCTCCTGAGTACGGGGATACCACATGTGTGGGACTTTTTGGGAGCCTAGCCGCGTACGGGGCCCCGAAAACCAATCACCGCCTTCAGGATTTCTAAGGGCGTAAATTTTTGAATTCACTCCTCACTACCTATCACAGTTTTCAAGGCCATAAAATGCCCAGATGGCACAACCCCCCCCCCCAAATGACCCCATTTTGGAAAGTAGACACCCCAAGCTATTTGCTGAGAGGCATGTTGAGTCCATGGAATATTTTATATTTTGACACAAGTTGCAGGAAAGTGACAAGTTTTTTTTTCTCTTGCACAAAGTTGTCACTAAATGATATATTGCTCACACAGGCCATGGGCATATGTGGAATTGCACCCCAAAATACATTTAGCTGCTTCTCCTGAGTACGGGGATACCACATGTGTGGGACTTTTTGGGAGTGTAGCCACGTACAGGGCCCCGAAAACTAATCACCGCCTTCAGGATTTCTAAGGGTGTAAATTTTTGATTTCACTTTTCACTGCCTATCACAGATTCGGAGGCCATGGAATGCCCAGGTGGCACAACCCCCCCCCCCAAATGACCCCATTTTGGAGAGTAGACACCCCAAGCTATTTGCTGAGAGGCATGGTGAGTATTTTGCAGCTCTCATTTGTTTTTGAAAATTAAGAAAGACAAGAAAAAACATTTTTTTTTCTTTTTTCAATTTTCAAAACTTTGTGACAAAAAGTGAGGTCTGCAAAATACTCACTATACCTCTCAGCAAATAGCTTGGGGTGTCTACTTTCCAAAATGGGGTCATTTGGGGGGGTTTTGTGCCACCTGGGCATTCCATGGCCTCCGAGACTGTGATAGGCAGTGAAGAGTGAAATCAGAAATTTACGCCCTTAGAAAGCCTGAAGGCGGTGATTGGTTTTCGGGGTCCCGTACGCGGCTAGACTCCCAAAAAGTCTCACACATGTGGTATCCCCGTACTCAGGAGAAGCAACAGAATGTATTTTGGGGTGTAAATTCACATATTCCCATGGCATGTTTGAGCAATATATCATTTAGTGACAACTTTGTGCAAAAAAAAAAAAAAAAATTGTCTCTTTCCCGCAACTTGTGTCACAATATAAAATATTCCATGGACTCAACATGACTCTCAGCAAATAGCTTGGGGTGTCTACTTTCCAAAATGGGGTCATTTGGGGGGGTTTGAACTGTCCTGGCATTTTATGCACAACATTTAGAAGCTTATGTCACACATCACCCACTCTTCTAACCACTTGAAGACAAAGCCCTTTCTGACACTTTTTGATTACATGAAAAAGTTATTTTTTTTTTGCAAGAAAATTACTTTGAACCCCCAAACATTATATATTTTTTTAAAGCAAATGCCCTACAGATTAAAATGGTGGGTGTTTCATTTTTTTTTTTTCACACAGTATTTGCGCAGCGATTTTTCAAACGCATTTTTTGGGGAAAAAACACACTTTTTAAAATTTTAATGCACTAAAACACACTATATTGCCCAAATGTTTGATGAAATAAAAAAGATGATCTTAGGCCGAGTACATGGATACCAAACATGACATGCTTTACAATTGCGCACAAACGTGCAGTGGCAACAAAATAAATACATTTTTAAAAGCCTTTAAAAGCCTTTACAGGTTACCACTTTAGATTTACAGAGGAGGTCTACTGCTAAAATTACTGCCCTCGATCTGGCCTTCGCGGTGATACCTCACATGCATGGTGCAATTGCTGTTTACATTTGACACCAGACCGACGCTTGCGTTCGCCTTAGCGCGAGAGCAGGGGGGGACAGGGGTGATTTTTTTTTCTTTATTATTTTTTTGCTTTTTTATCTTATTTTTAAACTGTTCCTTTCATTTTTTTAATCATTTTTATTGTTATCTCAGGGAATGTAAATATCCCCTATGATAGCAATAGGTAGTGACAGGTACTCTTTCTTTTGAAAAATGGGGTCTATTAGACCCTAGATCTCTCCTCTGCTCTCAAAGCATCTGACCACACCAAGATCGGTGTGATAAAATGCTTTCCCAATTTCCCAATGGCGCTGTTTACATCCGGCAAAATTTTGCTTCCGGTTTCTTAGGCCAAAGAGATGTTTGGAGACACTCTGGTCTCTGATCAGCTCTATGGTCAGCATTCCCTCCCACTGCTTGTAAAAGCAGTCTAGAGGCTAATTAGCCACTAGGATTGCTTTTACATGAATGCCGACCGCTGGCTGAAAAAATAATATCAAGATGATACCTAAACCTGCAGGCATCATTCTGGTATAACCACTCAAAGTCGTGAATGGCGTACCTGAAGACAAAAAAATGGTTAATGATAAAGCACAGTAAACGGTAAAGTATAAAAAATTGCATACCTGAAAAGCAAACATGATAAAACATAATAACAATAAACATTGCAGAATAGAATACAGTAAAAAAGAGCAGAACAATAGAGAGAGAATAGAGAGAGAGAGAACAATAAAACGACAACTATTTTTTTTTATTTTATATTTTTGTTTGTGGTTTTTTTTTTTACACTTTTTTTGTAACTGTAACTTTTATAACTGTAACCGGTTCCAGGTTCGGGTCTCTCAGAATGCGATGGCATCTTGGGAGACCCTGTGAAAGTGTGCCTAGTCTGTGCAATGCTGTACCCTACGCTAATACTCAACTAGTGAATGGTAGCGTTCAAAACATTCACCAATGCAAAGACCAGGATTGTCAGGACAGGAGGGACAATAATAGCGGGTGTCACGCCTATATCCGCGCTTGCTGCAGACACAACATCTTTTTTGGGGGGTTCGTTGGGTAGGGGTACTCGGGAGGACATAAAGAAAATGCCTCTCATGCAGCCGACTCCATTTGGTTGGGGATGTGAATGGGGGAAGTACGGGCGCTGCAGAAGTGGTGGGTTCCCGATTAGGATTGGCGAATGCAGCAGGAAGGGCACTATGGACACGACGGGCCTGTGTTTGTCTTCTTGGTGGCAGCGGGACACTACTTGTGCTTGCCACCTCACCAGCTTGAACTGCACTTATGGGACTCGCCACGTCACCAAGTGTTACTGCAGTGCTGGTTTGACTACGACCGGGGTGTACTAGGCCGCTGGTGCTTGCCAGTTCAATAAAAAGCTACCAAAAAAACTGTTAGCGATCGCAGGGATCAGGCCTGACTCTGCGAACGCTGCAGTTATGTGTTTAGTGTTTTGTAAGTGACAGTGATCGATCGATACTGCACTTGGGTGGGCTGGGCCGGGCGGAGGGGCAAAATGCAGGTGCTAGCAGGTATCTGGGCTGATCCCGCTAACACTGCGTTTTTGGGAACCCTAAACTGCTGGTGACGCTAGTATAGATCTGATCGGATCAGATATTGATCTGTTCAGATACTATACCACTAAGGGAGGTGTATGCTGCGTGCGTGGGTGTTAGCGGTACTGGCACTAACCTGACGCTGCCTGGGGCAGGTGCTTGCCAGTTCACCAAAATGCTACCAAAAAAACTGTTAGCGATCGCAGGGATCAGGCCTGACTCTGCGAACGCTGCAGTTATGCGTTTAGTGTTTTGTAAGTGACAGTGATCGATCGATACTGCACTTGGGTGGGCTGAGCTGGGCCGGGCGGAGGGGCAAAATGCAGGTGCTAGCAGGTATTGGGTGTTAGCGGTACTGGCGCTAATCTGATGCTACCTGGGGCGACGCATATCACCGCCGGGCGATCAGGGGGCTAAACCTTTATTCGGTAATAAACGGCGGGTGCCCTGACACTACAAAAAATAAACGAACTAACCAGCGTCACCCGTAAAAGTTATACAGTGATCAGTGGTGAAAGGGTTAACTAGGGGGCAATCAAGGGGTTAAAACATTTATTAGGTAGAATATGGGGGTCCCTGACGCTATAAAACGCTGACGGCGAACCTATATATTTCTAACTAGCGTCACCAGCGACACTAATACAGCGATCAGAAAAATGATCGCTTAGTGACACTGGCGACAGGGGGTGATCAAGGGGTTAAAACTTTATTAGGGGGGTTAGGGGGGTACCCTAGACCTAAAGGGGGCTAATACTAACTGCCCTAACACAGTAACTGTCACAAACTGACACCAATGCAGTAATCAGAAAAAAAAAAAACTGCTTGGTGTCAGTGTGACGGGGGGGGGGGGGAGGGCGGATTAGGGGGTGATCGGGGGGGGATCGGGGGTGATGGGGGGTGTTTTGTGTGCCTGGCATGTTCTACTGTTTGTGTGTGTGTGTGTAGTGTTGTGCACTCACATTGCAGTCTTCTCTCCTTGGCGCCGGAACGGAAAATACAGAGCCGAGGAGAGATGACATCATTTCCTTTGCTGCTGTTTAGCACACAGCAGCAAAGGAATGATTTCATTGGCCAGCGGCGATCGCGGGGGGGGGGGCCACGAATGGATGGTCTCCCCCTCATCTCTGATCGCCGCTGGTCAGAAGCGGACCACCTCGGGCACCGGGGGGGTCCGATCAGACCCCCCACCCGTGGAAGGCAGATCACATATATTTACGTGATTCTGCCTGTCCGTGCCACCTTGCCGACGTAAATCGGCGTGAGGCGGTCCTTAAGTGGTTAAAGAAACAAACAATGTCCCCTGATGTAGATTCACAGTCGATCACGATTCCCGCCGCACCACCTGATCCAAAAAAAGAAAAGAAAAAAACGATTCACCTGCAAGGAAGGCTGACCACTGAATGCCGTTTGACAGTTCTTGAATTCTTTTAATAAAGGACTTGTAGAAAACTGGCTCATGTTTTTTTTTACATTACCCTGTTTTTTTTTTTGGGTGAATGGGCGTGGGTACTATGTACCCCATACTCATTTACATGAGGGGGGCGGGATCTGGGGGTCCCCTTGTTAAAGATTCCAGATTCCGATAAGCCCACTGCCCACAGATCCCCACAACCACCACCCAGAGTTGTAAGGAACAGGCCCTTGTCACCACCAACATGAGGATAAGGTGCTTTGTGGTGGGGTGGGGGCAAAGCCCCCATCCCAAAGCACCCCACCATGTTGGAGGGCATGTGGCCTGGTGTGGTTGAGGGGGGCGTTCGCTTGCCCCCATTTCCTGGCCTGCCAGGCTGCATGCTCAGCATAAGCTCTAGTATTAATTTTGGTGCGGACCCATGCAGTATTTCTTAAAATTTTGGCTGGGGTTCCCCCTAAAATTCATACCAGACGCCATTGACATATGTCCCCCAGGGCAGCACCCGGGCCCCTATATCCTTTTTTATGGCCAATAACTTGCATATAAGCCTTCAAAATGGGGACATTAATAGAGTTCGTGGCTTGGGTCCGAACTTTTTCCCGTTTGGGAGTTCTGGTGCAAACTTAACCGGAGGGTGTTTGGCCCATCACTAGTAACATTGTAAGACAATCCTGACCATAGGTGTGTTCCAATAAACTAATGGATGTGTTCCATCGGGATTACAAAGTTCTTGTGGAATGTGATGAGGAAATAACAACCTCTGATCCCGGGGAAGGTTCTGGAAGTTTATTTAGAAGAGAAGAGTTACAAAGTAAAAGTAAAGATTAGAAAGTAGAGGGATGAAGGTGTGCGGAGATCCTTAGACATGGCAGGTGGACCAAGGATCTGACCTCTTCATCAAACGGGAATCTTTTACCCTCCAATCTTGGACAGTTGTCATGGAGGACCATCCCAAACATCAACATTTTACAGATGGAATCATTCACTGAAGAATTTGTACAAGCAGCACATCATTCATTACAAGAGACATTCATTTCTGTTATCGCTGAACACCTTATCAGCTTGTCCCACCTCCAGACTCCCAAATCCCTCATTGTAGAAGAAGGAGACCAACTGTCTCTATGTTCTCCAACAAGACCTTCCAAGGATCCCGAGATCAACAATTTGTTCTAATAACATCTTTCTGTAAAGTCATTCTAGACAGAGAACCTGTTATTATATAAAGAACCAAACATTAGCATATAAGCACTTAGTCATGTCATTTCATCATTAGTAAATCATATGAGAATTAGGGATGGTCCTGATGGTCCAGATGTTCAAAGTAAACGTAAGTTCGACTCGAACATCGGTTGTTCATTTGTTCGCAAACGAACCGAATATATGGGGCATTGGCGGCAATTTCGAGCACCGCGGAGCACCCCATAATGCACTGCCTCGCAGTGCATTGATGGCTGCTGATTGGCCAAAGCATGCACCTGACCTACATGCTTTGGCCAATTACGGCGCAATCTGCTGTGAAAGCCATGATTGGCCAAAGGCAGGGTGCTAAGTCCACAGCCCACACTATATAGGGCTGCTTACACGGCGGCCGTATGTAGAGTGATACGTGGAGATAACTTGAGCTAGATTGGGCAGGTTAGTTAGTTATATATATATATATATATGTTAGTCAGGTTGAAAAAAGACACAAGTCCTTCCAGTTCAACCTTAAAAACAATAAATAAATAAAATAAAATATATCGTACAATCCAACATACCCAATTTTTTACCCTCAGTTGATCCAGAGGAAGGCAAAAAACCCCAGCAGAGCATGCTCCAATGTGCTACAGCAGGGGAAGAAATTCCTTCCTGATCCCCCAAGAGGCAATCGGATTTTCCCTGGATCAACTTTACCTATAAATGTCAGTATTATATTATGTACACTTAGGAAAGTATCCAGGCCTTTCTTAAAGGAATCTACTGATCTGGCCAGAACCACCTCTGGCGGGAGTCTATTCCACATTTTCACAGCTCTTACTGTGAAGAAACCTTTGCGTATTTGGAGATGAAATCTCTTTTCCTCTAGACTTAAAGAGTGCCCCCTTGTCCTCTGTGTTGACCGTAAAGAGAATAACTCAACACCAAAGTCACTATATGGACCCCTTATAAATTTGAACATGTTGATCATATCCCCCTATATTCTCCTCTTCTCAAGAGTGAATAAACTCAGTTCCTCTAATCTTTCCTCATAGCTGAGCTCCTCCATGCCTCTTATCAGTTTGGTTGCCCTTCTCTGTACTTTCTCCAGTTCCCCGATATCCTTTTTGAGAACTGGAGCCCAAAACTGAACTTCATATTCCAGATGAGGTCTTACTAATGATTTGTACAGATGATATCTCTCTCTCTGGAGTCCATACCTCTCTTATACAAGAAAGGACTTTGCTCGCTTTGGAAACCACAGCTTGGCATTGAATGCTATTATTGAGCTTATGATCTACCAAAACCCCCAGATCCTTCTCCACCATGGACTCCCCCCAGATCCTTCTTCACCACGGATCCCCCCAGATCCTTCTCCACTACGGATACCCCCAGATCCTTCTCCACTATGGATCCCCCCAGATCCTTCTCCACCATGGACTCCCCCCAGATCCTTCTCCACCATGGACTCCCCCCAGATCCTTCTCCACCATGGATCCCCCCAGTTGTACTCCCCCTAGTATGTATGATGCATATTCTTAGCCACCAAGTGCAGAACTTTACATTTCTCAACATTAAACCTCATCTGCCACATAGACGCCCAATTAGACAGAGCATTGAGGTCGGCTTGTAAATTGGAGACATCCTGTAAGGACGTTATTCCACTGCATAGCTTGGTGTCATCTGCAAAGACAGAAATGTTACTTTCAATCCCTGACCCAATATCATTTATAAAGATATTAAAGAGTAAGGGTCCCAGCACTGAACCTTGGGGTACACCACTGATAACCTTAGACCATTCAGAGTAAGAATCATTAACCACGACTCTCTGAATTCTGTCTTTTAGCCAGTTTTCTATCCATTTACAAACTGATATTTCCAAGCCTGTAGACTTTACCTTACACATGAGCCGCGTGTGCGGAACTGTATCAAACGCTTTTGCAAAATCCAAGTATACCACGTCCACAGCCACCCCTCCGTCCAAGTATACCACGTCCACAGCCACCCCTCTGTCCAAGTATACCACGTCCACAGCCACCCCTCTGTCCAAGTATACCACGCCCACAGCCACCCCTCTGTCCAAGTATACCACGTCCACAGCCACCCCTCTGTCCAAGTATACCACGTCCACAGCCACCCCTCTGTCCAAGTATACCATGTCCACAGCCACCCCTCTGTCCAAGTATACCATGTCCACAGCCACCCCTCTGTCCAAGTATACCACGCCCACAGCCACCCCTCTGTCCAAGTATACCATGTCCACAACCACCCCTCTGTCCAAGTATACCATGTCCACAGCCACCCCTCTGTCCAAGTATACCACATCCACAGCCACCACTCTGTCCAAGTATACCACGTCCACAGCCACCCCTCTGTCCAAGTATACCACATCCACAGCCCCCCTCTGTCCAAGTATACCACATTCACAGCCATCAATCTGTCCAAGTATACCACGTCCACAGCCATCAATCTGTCCAAGTATACCACGTCCACAGCCCCCCCGCTCTCCAAGTATACCACGTCCACAGTCACCCCTCTGTCCAAGTATACCATGTCCACAGCCACCCCTCTGTCCAAGTATACCATGTCCACAGCCACCCCTCTGTCCAAGTATACCACGTCCACAGCCACCACTCTGTCCAAGTATACCACGTCCACAGTCACCCCTCTGTCCAAGTATACCACGCCCACAGCCACCCCTCTGTCCAAGTATACCACGCCCACAGCCACCCCTCTGTCCAAGTATACCACGTCCACAGCCACCCCTCTGTCCAAGTATACCACGCCCACAGCCACCCCTCTGTCCAAGTATACCACATTCACAGCCATCAATCTGTCCAAGTATACCACGTCCACAGCCATCAATCTGTCCAAGTATACCACGTCCACAGCCCCCCCGCTCTCCAAGTATACCACGTCCACAGTCACCCCTCTGTCCAAGTATACCATGTTCACAGCCACCCCTCTGTCCAAGGTTTTACTTACCTCTTCATAAAAAGAAATCAGACATTGTCTCCGCCGGCCGCGGACCTCTAGCGCAAAAATGGGAAAAGAACAATTTGCCGGGTCATTTACCGGGAAATGCTAAAATCGTGAAAAAGGTCCAAATCCCGTGAATGTCCCGGGAAATTCGGGACAGTTGGTAAGAATGCCCCCATCAGCTGTTCCTCCTCCAGAAGAGAGGGGGAGAAGTGCCTTCCACATCTCCGGCTCCACCGCCGTCAATCACTGCAGCGATCTCAGCTGTCTGTCAGGGGCGGGGAAGCTCGAGTCACGTAGAGAACACTTGGCTGCGTACCGCACACTGCCCGCTGTGTACCGGCGGATCGAAAGCTCCACGATCCAGGATCACTCAGGCACGCCTCACTCACTCACACCTACATCCTCATCCGGTCACACCAAAACTGACTTATCCCTGAGTGTGCTATGTACCGTCTCCTCATTGGTTATAGGGAGTCGTGCTTTAATCGGGTTACTTGCCATATATTTTTTGATGTTCAAACTCCTGACATACTTTTGTATTCCTATGTAGGTCTGGAATTTATCCCAATTTTTTATATTTTAGGCCTTTATCTAGAACCCCAATCTCTTCTTGTGTGAGTGGGGTGCCGCTTACATTGAAAATGCCTTCTCCTTTCACTCTCTTTTTGGCTTGTTTTCTCTTGCCTGATCTTCGTCCTCTCTTCTTCTTCCAGGGCTTTTTCTCCTTCCTCTCTGTTCGTCCGTCTCGGTGGGTAGTTCTCCATTCCTCTCCCTAAAAAAGCCTTGTTCTGTTGTTGATCCTGATAGTATGTCTGATGATATCTATGGTCTCTATCATCTTCTGGATAGTCTCTTAGGGGGTGTAGTAATTATATGTGGGTATGGGGTAATGCTCATATGGGTGATTATGTCCCTGAGGGGGGCCCCAGTTATCTCTATAGTTGTTCTCATAATTGGACATAGGGTTTCTACCTTGGGGGCCATGTGTAGCATATGGTGGTCCCCTTTGATCGCGTTGTTCATACGGAGGTCTGTTCCAATTATTTCCATGATATGTTTTCTTGTTGTTCTTCTAGTGTGGTATTTCCACCCATTATGTGGGGTCTGGTTATGTTGGGGTTTTCTTTCTGAGTTTTGGGGGGTCAGATGTTTATGGTCGCCATATCCATCATTCGGTCGTGTATGTCTTGGAGAGTCCCTTCCATTCCTGTTTGTTTGTTTAGTAGGTTGGGGTAATCTATAGGTTACATTACGATCAGGTTGGGCATTCCCATGTGGTGTATTGGGTGTGATTGTTTTCTTTGGTGTAGAGTAAGTGGAGATCGGATCTCAATGTCCCAACTGACTGACTGAAAACCTGATCATTTTTATTATCATTAAAATCTCTGGTGTAGTTTTTTCTTTTTTTACTATTTTGAACCTCTTTATCTTTTTAAAGTAACTCTTTATTAAGCTGGGCAGTGATTGTGATAAATTCAGTCGATTCTTTATGTATTTCTAGTTCCTCCTTAATATCTCCTATAACTTCATCTATCTTCCTTATTTTTCTCTCTTTTCTTTTCAATAAAAATACAAATAATTCCTGACGTCCTGACCGCGAGCTCGCTGATCGTCTTTACATTGTACATATTTTATTACTAAATGTGAGTCCCGGATTATTTTGTGATTTATTATAAACGCCCTTCTTGAGCATACTACACTATAGAGGCTCCTTGTTTTCTCCCAATTTCCCCGCATATCTCCGCTTTTCATGCCTTTGATCGGTTCTTTACTACTGATCTAATCCTGAGTGAAAGGAACTTAGAGGAAGTACCTACTAGGCTCTGCACATACTGGGACCCCTTGGAAGGAACACGCAGGAGACCCCCCTCCTTTGGGTGATCCCCTCCTTTTCTATGAATGCTGCCCCCCTTACAGCGGTAAGGTAAGAAGTTAGTACACCTACGGGTGTCATTTACACCGGAGATCCACACCACTGAAGTCACAGCCCCACCTATTGATGCTACACACCACTGAAGTCACAGCGCCACCTATTGATGCTACACATCACTGAAGTCACAGTGCCACCTATTGATGCTACACATCACTGAAGTCACAGTGCCACCTATTGACGCTACACACCACTGAAGTCACAGTGCCACCTATTGACGTTACACACCACTGAAGTCACAGCGCCACCTATTGACGCTACACACCACTGAAGTCACAGCGCCACCTATTGATGCTACACACCACTGAAGTCACAGCACCACCTATTGATGCTACACACCACTGAAGTCACAGTGCCACCTATTGATGCTACACACCACTGAAGTCACAGCGCCACCTATTGATGCTACACACCACTGAAGTCACAGCGCCACCTATTGATGATACACACCACTGAAGTCACAGCGCCACCTATTGACGCTACACACCACTGAAGTCACAGCGCCACCTATTGACGCTACACACCACTGAAGTCACAGCGCCACCTATTGACGTTACACACCACTGAAGTCACAGCGCCACCTATTGATGATACACACCACTGAAGTCACAGCGCCACCTATTGATGATACACACCACTGAAGTCACAGCGCCACCTATTGATGATACACACCACTGAAGTCACAGCGCCACCTATTGATGATACACACCACTGAAGTCACAGCGCCACCTATTGACGCTACACACCACTGAAGTCACAGCGCCACCTATTGACGCTACACACCACTGAAGTCACAGCGCCACCTATTGACGTTACACACCACTGAAGTCACAGCGCCACCTATTGATGATACACACCACTGAAGTCACAGCGCCACCTATTGATGATACACACCACTGAAGTCACAGCGCCACCTATTGATGATACACACCACTGAAGTCACAGCGCCACCTATTGATGATACACACCACTGAAGTCACAGCGCCACCTATTGACGCTACACACCACTGAAGTCACAGCGCCACCTATTGATCCTACACACCACTTTTCAGTTTACACTCTGCACTTTTGGTGTTTGGAAGAAATTCGTTCTTCCAGACTGTGATTCATCTGCACTCTTTGCACTTTTATTTAATTATATGGATTACTATTGTATTACTTATAGATTGTGAGCTTTTACACATTAATTCCTGAAGGTTATACATTTTATTCACTACAGTCACTTTATTTTGCACATAAAACCATTATTGTGTTTTTTATCTATCGATGGATTGTGTACTTTTATACATGAGTACCTGAAAGTCTCATATTATGTGTATCACTTTGGATACATTGTTGTATTTTATTCATTTATTTGGAGCGCAGCGCCATCTATTGATTTTTACAGATTTTCTCCTGTGGGTAGTGTTTGACCCTCACCGTGTCTTCTGCACCTTAGATTCATTTTTATTAGTTTTCCTTAGTAGTGCGGGAATACTCATCATTCCAAAAGTGTCAGTTAGTGTCCGATTTGTCCGCCGCAGTATCGCAGTCCCGCTATAAGTCGCTGATCTCCGCCATTACTAGTAAATAATAAAATAAAAATATCCCATAGTCTGTAGACGTGACGCGCAAATCAATCAATATTCACTCATTGGGATCTTTTTTTACCAAAAACATGGAACAGAATACAGATTGGAATAAATTGATGAAGAAATTTAGTTTTTTTTTTTTACACTTTTTTTATTGTATGTTTTATAGCAGAAAGTAATTATTATTATTATTATTATTATTATTATTATTATACAGGATTTATATGGCGCCAACAGTTTGCACAGCGCTTTACAACATGAGGGCAACTGCCAGTCCCTCGGCACCTGCCTGGGTCACCTTGTGGGTAATCCGGCTCTATCCGTATGACTTGTGTTATTGCAGCCAAATACATCAACTTTGTGTTCCTTTGTCTGTGAAATGTTCTAATGATATGAAGGAGAATTCCTGACACAACGTTCCCTCATCTTATTACATGTCCTTTATTTTCCCCACATAGGGAGATTATTGTCAGGAACCCTCCCATGTATTATCTGTGTTCCTCTGTATAAGGAATCCTATGACTACGTGTCTCAGTCTCAGCCCCTCCCTGTGTAGGAGTGTACAGAACTGGTTACTTTCATTTCTCTCTTCTGCTCTCAGCGATGGCGTCTGCTGGTCTGAGGAAGGAGCTGGAATGTTCCGTCTGTCTGAACATTTATACAGATCCTGTAACCCTGACATGTGGACATAACTACTGCCAGGACTGTATTGGTCGTGCGTTGGATACACAGGAGAGGTCTGGAGGTTATCCCTGTCCTGAATGTAAACAAAGCTTCCAGAAACGTCCCGTCCTTCAGAAGAATCTGAAACTACGTAACATAGTGGAGAATTTCCAGTCCCTCCATCTAGATCAGGAGGAGTCCGGGGTCTTCTGTACTTACTGTATTCACACTCCTGTACCTGCTGTGATATCCTGTCTGATGTGTGAAGCTTCTCTGTGTGACAATCACCTGAGACTCCACAGCAAGAAACCAGAACACGTCTTATGTGACCTCACCACTTCCCTGGAGAACAGGAAATGCTCCGTCCATAAGAAGATCCTGGAGTATTACTGCACTGAGGACTCCACCTGTATCTGTGTGTCCTGCAGGCTGGATGGAGAACATCGGGGACACCAGGTGGAGACTCTGGATGAGGCCTCTGAGATGAAGAAGAAGAAACTGAGGAATGTTCTGCAGAAACTGATGACAGAGAGAGAGGAGATGGAGAAAAGAGTCCAGAGTCTGCAGGAACACGGGAGGAAAGTACAAGGAGAAGCAGATGATGAAACAAAGAGAGTCACTGTCCTGTTCAGAGACCTCAGGAGACGTCTGGAAGATCTGGAGAAGAGAGTCCTGAGGGAAATCTCCGGGCAGGCAGAGCGGATCTCCGGGATAATCAATGATCTGGTCCAGGATCTGGAAATAAAGAAGGAGGAGCTGTCCAGGAAGATGGGGGACATTGAGGAGCTGTGTAACATGACGGATCCACTGACTGTCCTACAGGAATCAGACACAGGTGACTTGTGTGATACTGAGGATGGAGATGATGAGGACAGAGAGAGACATGATAAACTCCTCCATGATGGAGGGGATCTGGATGTGGGGGGGATCTCACACACATTACACACAGGTTTATCTGATATCATGTCTGGGGTAAATGTAGAGAAATGTCCAGGCACACATGTCTATCCACATTCTACTACAAAGGGCAAAGGTCACATCAGTGCTGAACCATCCAGGCCACGCCCCCAACCCTCCCCCACCATACAACCATCCAGGAGACCTCCCCAACCCTCCCCCATCATACAACACTCACACCTCCAGGCTGGAGGACCAAATATTGGGGCTGTACAGCAAACATCGGGGGTTACAGACATATTACTGGATGTGAGGACAGCCAGTAATTATCTACATATATCAGATGACAGGAAAACTGCATCCTGGTCATCATCACCTCAGAATCGCCCAGAAATATCAGAGACGTTTCAGTGTCCTCAGGTGATGAGCAGTCAGAGGTTCTCCTCAGGGAGACATTACTGGGAAGTGGATGTCGGGGGGTCAGTGATATGGAGAGTCGGGATGTGTTACCCCAGTATAGATAGGAGAAGAGGTCAGCCACTGATTGGATATAATAAGAAGTCCTGGTGTTTGGAGAGGTGGTGGAGGGATAATCAGTATTCAGTAATACATGACAGTAATAAGACCCGATTACCCGGCGGTGTCTCCAGTGGGAGAGTCAGGATAGATCTGGATTATGAGGCCGGGTGGATCTCCTTTTATGATCTGTGTGACCCGATCCGACATCTCCACACCTTCACCACCACCTTCACTGAGCCCCTCCATGCTGGGGTATATGTAGGATTAGCGGGAGGTCATATAAAGATATGTGGGGGGGATCAGAAGTGAGAGATCTGCCCAGAGACATCACAAGGTGGATGATCTGATTGGTGATTGGTGGAATACTCATCCAATAGGAGGAAGCAGAGGACAGGAAACATGAGTGATTTATTTATAAAGCTGCAGGTTCCGGGGCCGTCATCTTCATCCTAAACCTCACTTCACTACGCACTTCAGCCCCGCTCACTGTATATATACGTCATTTTTTTGAAGATGGATATCTCGGTAACGGCAGCAGCTGCTGCCACAACCGAGATATCCATCTTTACAGTGAGCGATTCTGTACAAGATAACGGTGGTCTCAGCGGCGGGTTCGCCGCGAGATCACCGTTATCGGCGGCGGGAGAGGTGCCACCCCCCCTCCCGCCGCTCTCCCGCACCCTCCGCCGCTTACCGGAGCCGTCGGTAACGGCGGAGGCGATCGGGTCCTGTCAC
Source organism: Aquarana catesbeiana (assembly GCF_042186555.1). NCBI lineage: Eukaryota > Metazoa > Chordata > Amphibia > Anura > Ranidae > Aquarana > Aquarana catesbeiana. Next base: position 989,786,704 of record NC_133324.1, on the reverse strand, counting down.
TTCCTCGGTATGGAGACAAGTGAGGCCAAGATGGCGCCCACCCGTCTCCATACCATGTGACGGCCGGAGCGGCGTCATTACGATGGCTCCGCCCACTCTCTTAAAGGCACAAATTTTTTAAGTGTCATTTTTTTAAACGACTTTTTTTTTTTTTTTTTTTTTTTTTTTGCATTTTAGTCTAAATATGAGATCTGAGGACTTTTTGACCCCCCAGATCTCATATTTAAGAGGACCTGTCATGCTTTTTTCTATTACAAGGGATGTTTACATTCCTTGTAATAGGAATAAAAGTGATCCAAATTTTTTTTTTTTTAAAAACAGTGAAAAAATAAATAAAATAAAATAAAATAAATAATAAAAAAAAAAAAAAATTTTTTTAAAGCGCCCTGTCCCGACGAGCTCGCACGCAGAAGCGAACGCATACGTGAGTAGCGCCCGCATATGAAAACGGTGGTCAAACCACACATGTGAGGTATCGCCGCGACCGGTAGAGTGAGAGCAATAATTCTAGCCCTAGACCTCCTCTGTAACGCAAAACATGCAATCTGTAGAATTTTTTAAACGTCGCCTATGGAGATTTTTAAGGGTAAAAGTTTGACGCTATTCCACGAGCGGGCGCAATTTTGAAGCGTGACATGTTGGGTATCATTTTACTTGGCGTAACATTATATTTCACAATATAAAAAAAAATTGGGCTAACTTTACTGTTGTCTTATTTTTTTTTTCAAAAAAGTGAATTTTTTCCAAAAAAAGTGTGCTTAGAAGACCGCTGCGCAAATACGGTGCAAAAAAAAGTATTGCAATGACCGCTATTGTATTCTCTAGGATGTTAGAAAAAAAACAATATATAATGTTTGGGGGTTCTAAGTAATTTTCTAGCAAAAAAACCTGTTTTAAACTTGTAAACACCTAAAATCCAAAACGAGGCTGGTCTTTAAGTGGCTACCTAGTGTGTCACTGACCAGGAACAAGCATGCAGGAGGTCAGATTGTTCAGCCTTCACTGGCTGCATGCTTGTTCTGGGTCAGTGACACACTACATAGTGTAGCCAGGATCAGGATGACGGCCCTGGGGTCTCCACCATCACTGTCTATCTATAGAAGAAAGGGGTATTTTATCAGCTTTAGATGGAGTGGGGGGAGGATTAGAACCTCTGTCAGGTTATTACTGCTAACCGGGGCTCCATTAGAGAGATTTCCCCTCACTTCCTGTCCTGGTGACAACGTTTTATCAGACAAAACTCTCCAACAACAACACAGACAGATATAGAAATCCTTTTCTGTAGTAGAGTAGGGGAAGGATTAGAACCCCTGTCAGATCTTTATTTCTGTCTGTGTCCCTGTTGTAGATTTCCCATCATTTCCTGTCTGATAAAACGTTGTCACCAGGACAGGAAGTGAGGGGAAATCTCTCTAATGGAGCCCCAGATAGCAGTAAAAACCTGACAGGGGTTCTAATCCTCCCCACTCCATCCAAATCTAGAACAATAGGATTTGTCTAGACACACACTTTAATATCCACAATGAGAATTCCTACATTTCTGTCCTCACAGGTTCCTTTACATGACCAATCCATGGATCTGTGATTGCTCCTCCCCCTCACTGTGATTGGCTGTGATGGTTGTCACTATGAATATAGCCAGTGCTAGTCTTGTTCCTATTGGTTATTATGTAGAGCACTGGTGGGCCAGATCAGGGTAATGAGCCAATCAGTGCCCACCAGTGCTGCCAATCAGTGAAGGAGGAAAATTATCTGTTTGCAAAATGTTATAACAAACTATGAAAAATGTTTTCTTTTCTTCAAAATATTCATTTTTTTTTATTTGTTTAACAGAAAATAAACCCCCCAGAGGTGATTAAATACCAAAAGAAATCTCTATTTGTGTGATAACAATGATAAAAATGTCCTCTGTGTACAGTGTTACATGACCGCGTAATTGTCATTCAAAGTGTAGTAATTGTAGTGTAGTAGTAATGCTGTATTATTAGTGTAGTAGTGGTATTAGTAGTGTAGTAGTGTAGTAGTAGTAGTAGTAGTAGTAGTAGTAGTAGTATAATAGTAGTAGTAGTACTGTAGTAGTAGTAGTTTAGTAGTAGTGTAGTAGTAGTAGTGTAGTAGTATAATAGTAGTTGTGTAGTAGTAGTATAATAGTAGTAGTGTAGTAGTAGTAATAGTATAATAGTAGTAGTAGTTTAGTAGTAGTGTAGTAGTAGTAGTAGTATAGTAGTGTAGTAGTAGTAGTAGTAGTAGTAGTAGTAGTAGCAGTTTAGTAATAGTGTAGTAGTAGTAATAAGTGAAGTATGTGGTGATAAGTAAAGTACAGAAATGAATCAATAAGTATATAAATAGTAAATAGAAGGGATCACACACCTGACAAGTAAGTGTGGAGTACAGAATAGACAAATAACAAATCTTCTCTACTCTTCTCTCGATCTCTGGTAAAGTCCAAACATCGATCTACAATCACATCCGGTGTGTATAGAAGGGGCATCAAGTGAAAAGATAAATGACAATCCGAGTCTAATGATAAAATGACATAAAAAAAGAAATGTGAGAAATAAAAATCTGGGAATAAATCTCTTGTTCTCCTGGAGTGTAAAAGGTGAAATTGTAAAGTCCAACAAGTGATAAACACTAATATGAATAAGTTCACATCTAGAAGTTCATCAATTAAATCCGTGTGTAAAAAAACAACAACTTTCGATGGATGTGAAATTCCTCCAATCACATATATAATATCCGTGGTGCTCCACACGATTCCCCCACCTCTCACCTCAGATGGAGACCCCTACGGGTCCACTCAAGTCTTCAGTATGGAAAACAGCAGATCCCAGCACAACCATCGATTTCCAACGATTGTCCTAACAATAGCAGATTTTTGGGGGTGACTCCTTTTTTTTTTTTTTTTTAAACTCTTTATTGGAAAATTTTACTTTTACAAGTTATTTGACACAACTTACATTGTCACTTCTATACTTTTTCTTTCACAAATTTCACATAAATATCATAATCATTCCCAGCCTTACACTCAGTCTTCCCTCTCATTCATCTTCACTAATTCTTTCTTCTTTTATTTCTTTTATTCTGTCATTTCTGGTCTTCCTATATCTGTCGTCAGGTGAGATTTATTCCATTTTCCCCAAATCTTCTCATATTTCTGTATATTTCCTCTTTGTTCATACATTATTTCCTCACATGGGACCCCCTGGTTTACCACCCTCACCCACTGATTTATTGTAGGTGGGCTTGGCTGGATCCATTTTTCCACTATTTGTTTTCAGGCCGGGAATAATACTTTGTGTAAAAATATCCTAGTGTAACCACACACCCCATCTTTTACCACCCCCCGCACACACAACTCCACCGTATCCGTCATTGGTTTATTTATGACTTTTCCTAGTTTCTTACCAATATCTTCCTATACATCCACACTGCCACATGACATGGATGAAATCCGCTCCTCCCTCTCCTCATCTTCTGACGCCTTCATCCTCCTCATCCTATATAGTCTATTAGGTGCCAAATACGTCTGATGTATTATATTTATTGTATTATTCTATTGTTTATTGCCGGTGATACTTTCAGGTGTGAGGAGCAGATTTCATCCCAGTCCTGCTCCCTCATTCCCGGGATGACTCCCTGCCATTTTTCCCCTCACTCCCACCGGGTCCCCATTTATTTTACTCTGTAGAAAGTGTGAGTATAACTTAGATATCAGTCCCTTTGGTCCTTAAGATTTTAATATTCCTATGAGGGGATATCTAGAGATTTTTGGTTCTTTCCTTTCAAACTGTTCTGGTAATAAGTGTCTTAGCTGTAGGTATCTATAAAATTGTTTACTCTGGAGGTTGTATTGTTTACAAATATTCTCATATGTCACTATTACATTGTTATTATACATCTGGCCAATAGTTTTTATTTTGTTCTGTTTCCAGTAACTACTATCTTCAAATATTTCTAATTTACCAAACCTTGGGTTGTCCCATAATGGTATTTCTGGTGGAATGTCCCCATACCCTGTTCGTTTTTTACCTCCTTCCACACCGACCTGGCCAGCTTTAGAAGATGAATTTTTATTCCAATCCTTCTTAATTCTGCTATTTCTAATCCTACCAGAAGGTCTCCTACCTGCATTTTATTTAGTAAATATTTCTCCACCCTCGTTTCTCGTTCCTGAACTACCCAGGTCCTTAAGTGTTTTAATTGTCCCGCCAAATAATATAAATATAGATCTGGTATTGCCAGTCCTGCTGCATTGTTAGGTCTTTGTAGCGTGGAGACCTTTAATTTACAACACCCATTTGCCCAGATGAATCCAGTTAACAGGGAGTTTAATATATATGAATATATATTTTGGTATTTTTACCTCGGAATGCGCCATCACATAGAGACACTTCGGTAGTATAATAGATTTAATCAGCTGGACTCTCCCTGCCATTGATAACGGTAGTTTTTTCCATACTCCCACTTTGTTCTTTACATATTCTACCAAGGGGTCTATATTTGCTTTAGGGGCTTCTTCTGCTTCCAATGTAATATTTATTCCTAAATATTTAAAGGTGTTCACTATTTTTAATGGGGTCTGGAAATTCCTCTCCTTTCCTGCTCTTAGTAACATCAAAGCAGATTTTTGCCAGTTTATTTTAAGTCCCGATAGTGTCCCATATGTTTCTATTATCTTCATTGCCTCCCCTAATGAGCTGTGTGCATCCTCCATATATAATATGATGTCATCTGCATATAGTCCTATGTGTTCAGTCTTATCCCCCACTCTTATCCCTTTATATATTTTAGATTGTCTAAATCTATTGGCTAGTACCTCTATAGCAAGTGAGAACAATTGGGGGGGCACCCCTGTCTCATTCCCCTTTGCAATTTCACTGTGGGGGACAGAATTCCATTTATTAAGAGGTTAGAGCATGGTTGTTTATACAATATTCTCACCCATTTCCTGAATCCTTCCCCAAATCCACTTTTTTCCAACACTGCCTGCAGGAATTCCCATTCTATAGAGTCGAATGCCTTGGCCGTATCCAACAATGCCAAGGCACTCGACTCCGGAAAGTAATCTTTCAGCTGAACCATCAGCTGGGTTCTTCTAATATTATCTGTAGTGGACTTCCCCGGCATAAATCCTGTTTGGTCCTCTGATACAATAGATAGAATAACCCCGTTAAGCCTCTTAGCCAATACCTTGTAGTCGATATTTAACAAAGATATTGGTCTGTTATTCCTTCCTGTCTTTTTCTGGTTTTGGTATCAGTATTACTGTTGCCTCATACATGGATGGAGGCATCTCCCCCCGATCAAATGTCCCCTATACATCTTAGTCAGTGTCGGAGCAATAATCTCCACATACCTCTGATACATTTCCTATGGGATACCATCGGGTCCTGGTGATCTACCCTTTCCCAAAGACTCTATAGCTTCTTTTACTTCCTCCACTTCAATATCTTTCTCCAGCTCCTCTTTTTGCTCTTCTGATAATTTCAGGAACTCCAAATCCTCTAGATATTTTCCTATGTCCTCTCCTGTACATGTCAGCGTTGTTGTATACATTTTCTCATAATATCTATAGAAGGTTTCCCCAATGTCCTCCACTGACTTGACCATCTCCCCCTTCTCAGTCCTCACTTCTGTTATAACCAGTGTGGATACTTGTTGTTTTATCAGATAATTTACTATTTTATTGGCATAGTGTCCTTGGTCATAATTTTTTTGTTTTAACTGGAGCTTCTTACGTTTATTTTTAATCATTAACTGGTTCTTATATTGGCGCACCGCTCCTACCCATTTTATTTGGTTCATAATAGAGGGGTTCTTAATAAACTCAGTTTCAGTCTTTTTACATTCTTCTTCCATTTCCTCTTCCTCTTGCCTATTGGTGCGTTTAATATATGATATTGTCGATCTTACTATTCCTCTTATATACGCCTTGAAGGTATCCCATGTTACTCCCTCCTTTATACTGTCCCCATGGGTCTCCAGAAACATTTCCATTTGCTCCGGTATACGGCCGTTTGACCCAATCTGGGCTAGCCAGTAGGGCTGTATTTTATATCCCGGCCGTCTTCCTCTGGGGCCCATCTTTAGCTCAAAGATAAGCCCAGAGTGGTCAGACACCCCTTTAATCATGTATGCGGCTGAATGCACCATTGGGAGTATTTTCTATCCTAGACATGTTCCCCCTACCCGGAGCGTGCCATGAATAGGCCCTGACTCCTGGGTTTCTAATCCTCCAAATATCGAGCCACCCCACCTCCTTCAGGAAGCAACCCAACACTTTAGACTCTTCACCTCTCCCAAGACTTTTTTTTCCAAATCTATCCATCTTTGGATCCAACCACATATTAAAATCTCCCATACATATAACATATGCCTCTGGATATTGTGACATAAATAACATTGCTTCTTTCAGTACTCCCAGTGTAGCTGGGGGTGGATTATATATCCCATAATAATCATTGGAAGTGAGTGCACCAGGGCAAAGACAAAAACATACCGTCCTTCTGAATCCCTCCTCACCCTGATGTACTCCCACGCCTCCGACTGGTGCACCATTAATGAAACCCCTCTCGAAAAAGTTGTGTTGCAAGAGTGGCAAGACCATTGTGTCCATGGTTTTTTTAAATAATCAAGTCTCTCCTTAACCATATGTGTTTCTTGGATGCAAATTATCTTGGCCTGAGTTTTCCTAATTTCTGCAAATACCTGTGCCCTTTTTACTCGTGTACCCATACCTCTCACATTCCACGATACAAAGGTACAATTGTTATTCATTTTTACCCATTTTTAGTAATTTGGTAACCATATTTTCTTCTTCTCTCCATTCATCCATTCATACATCAAACACATACGTAAGTTTAGGGCATTACCGACATATCGCATCAGCGTTTATACAGGTAATTCGTCTTGTTTCAGCCTGTCTACTCCTCCACCCCCCACCATATAAATAAGAAAGGGTGCTTACATTTATATATCCTTCCCTATCACTAGGGGAGAAAAAGCGGGAGGGGGAGGGGGAGGGGGAGGGAGAGGCAAAAAAAAAAAAAAGAAAAGGTGAATCCCCTTCCTTCTGTATTTCTGTGATTAAATCGTACTGTGTGATTAACTTTCATTCTCCCCATTTATTCTCTTTCCCCTTTAATCCCAATTCTTCTTATAACACTCTTTATTGTTCCCACCCCTCCCCCCCCTTATTTTGTCCCATCTTATTATGTTCACTTCTTTAATACACATTTCTACTGTTCCCCCCCCAAGTGTTTTGTGATTAACTTTGTGATTTTTGACCCTCACACAAAGAAGAAAAAAAAATAAAAAAGAGAAAAAAAACACCCCACCTCCCAATGTTGTCACTCCACAAAAACAAATGTATCAATCCACAGCAACCCCCTTATCCATCCCCCTCCGGGGGCACCCCATTACTCCCACTCTGTGATGAGCGGGTTACACTACATTCACCTGCATCTCCCCCATGTCCCCTGTTTCAACCTCCGGCAGGGGTCACAGGGGGGAGGAAGGAGAGAAAAAAAAAAGGAAAAAGAAAAAACTACCCAACAATTCTTTTCTCCCTCCCCCACCCCCCTCCTGCCATCAATCAAACATATTCCTCCCCCCCCCTCTCTTCCAGTATTCTGTCCCGGTAGTTCTTTTTCTTTAGATCATCTCACGATTTTCTATTTCATATTATTTAGATACAGATTTGATTGATCGAATCCAATCTTTAACTTGCTCCAGTGTAATAAAAAACACAGTCTTTCCTCCTTCCTCCACTCTCCACCGGGCTGGATATGCCATAGAGTATTCTATTCCTGCTTCTCACAATCTCTTCTTAACCTCATAGAAAGTTGCCCGCTGCTTTTGTAGCTCTAGAGAAAAGTCTGGGAATATTGACACTTTACTATTCTCATAATGGATCTCTCTTTTTTGTCTTGCATTTCGCAGAATTGTATCTCTATCCCTGCAATTCAAGAGATGCGCCAGCAGAGGTCTAGGGGGGAAGCCAGGCTTAGGTATTACTGCCGGGACCCTATGCGCTCGTTCCACCGCAAATGTCTTTGATACCTCCATCTCTGGAAATGTTTTTATCAACCATTTTTCAACAAACTCCCCCGGGTTAAACCCCTCCACTTTCTCCGGAAGACCTATTATTCTTATATTATTGCGGCGCATCCAATTCCCCATATCATCCGTTTTCTGCTGCCATGTTCCAATCTGCTTTTCTACTGTTGCTATCTTTTTAGGTATATGAATTACTTTATCTTCCAGTTGAGATATCCTATTTTCCACCTCGGCCATCCTATCTCTGATACTATGCATATCTTGCCTAATCAGTCCAATATCCGTTCTGATCCCATCCATTTTACCTGTCAGTCCCACGCTGCTTGCTTGGATGGCCGCCATTAGTTGTCCGCTCACCTGCTCCAGTGTTAGCTTCGTAGCTTTCTCTGGTTTCTCAGCTTGGGACGGAGGCACGTTCATTTTCTGGACTTCCAGCGCCGAAGGCCCGCCGCTCCTTGTCTGTGGAGGGCTCCGAACGCTTTCCGTTTTCTCCGTCCTCGCAAACTGACGACACCTGGCTCCTCCCTGACGCGTATCGTCACTGAAGACGTGACTTTATCAAAGGGTAATGGAGTCAGGTGACAAAGGTGTCTATTTATATAGTGGATCCCGCTGTCACATGACAAACAGCTGAGTAGTAAATACATCCTGTAGCTTGTAAGATAACAAACATTCATCTATCATAGTACAAGACTAATATTACAAATAGTAAAATGTAATCCACTAAGGGAACCTAAATACAGAAATATATATAAACACAAAGTAGAATGACCTCTGACCCGTCCTAAACAATGTCAGCAGAAAATGATGTATACAGGTCTTGAAAATAATTTTTTATTTTCTCATTTCAATAATTTTGAATTTTTTTTGTGTTTTTTCACTTTTTGAGATATCTGCCTTAGTTTTCCATGTGAGACTTGTTTTCACCACTACCTTTATCATTAATTTCTTCTTTTTTTTATTTTTCATTTTTATTTTTGTTAATGTTTGATGGGCTATCACCCTTAGTCACTTCCGATGTGCTAGCTCCTTTACATATTTAATATTTTTTTCTGAGAATTTTGTTTAATATCATTTTTTTTTCATAATATTATTTTAGCGCTGCACATTTTTTATTTTATAACAATATTAATCAGCATGATCAATTAAAAACATATTATAAATAACACATAATACCTCAATAAATACAGAAAAATATAAAAGTTCTACAATTAAAAACGGATCCTATAATGACCAGAGAGAAAGAAAAGGGGGAGCGGGGGAGGAGAAAAATCACAGAACTAATAATTAGAAATAAAACAAATCAAATTGTATAGTTATAAATAAAGTTGCACTAAGTTGAATAATCTGAGACCAAGTGGAAGTGAAACAAAGAAAATAAATCAAGCAAATAATACAAAGATATGCAGTAAATAAATGTCCATATGTATCAATAGTGCAGGAAATTGTGTCCTTTAAAATGTGTAGACAATTGATCAATATGTGGAGGAATGGGGACATTTGGGCAATGAGGACCACAACAGGTAGGAATTCCGGGTGATCGCCTTCCCCTTTAATCCCACAACTGACAAAAAAGGGGTCCCAACCTGGAAGTGAAGCTCTATATATGAGAACCCTTTCCAGAGCTGGTGGACCCCCTAAAGAGCAGGGTCATAAAATCAGACAGATTAATCCCTCTGCAGGGACACGTAGATCCTCCAATGTCTCCGATCCTTCCATCAGAGGGATTAATCTGTCTGATTTTATGGGATTAAAGGGGAAGGCGATCACCCGGAATTCCTACCTGTTGTGGTCCTCATTGCCCAAATGTCCCCATTCCTCCACATATTGATCAATTGTCTACACATTTTAAAGGACACAATTTCCTGCACTATTGATACATATGGACATTTACTTTCAATATTCAATTTATTTACTGCATATCTTTGTATTATTTGCTTGATTTATTTTGTTTGTTTCACTTCCACTTGGTCTCAGATTATTCCACTTAGTGCAACTTTATTTATAACTGTACACTAGCACCATTAGATATTAGATGGTTTTTGGTTTCTGCTCTTTACTTTATTCTAAGCGCGGTATTTTCTTCATTTTATATTTAAATCCAATTCTAGGTTATGTCCTCATGGGAACAAAGTCCGCATTTCATGGATCCATCTGGACTCTGATTGGCTGATCACTTTTATTGTCTCCTCCTCAATGTGGCTTCTATATTTCAATGTCACATATCAGTAAAGACGAGGGATCTCTATTATGTACTTCTGTATAATGTCTGGACAGGTTACGTTTTATATTCTGGACATGTTCCCTCAATCTTTTCCAGAATTCCCTTTTTGTTCTGCCGATATATCGGATGTGACACGGGCATTCTAACAAACGCACCACCCCCTCCGTCCGGCAGGAAATGAAGTCTTCAATCTCATATTCTTTGGTGGTGACAGTGGAGGTAAAATTAGACTTCTTTTTCTTGTTCACTTTAGTGTTCAGAGGCGTAAGAAACTCTTAGACCCCTTCCACACCGGGGCGGGGGCAGCGTCGGCGGTAAAATGACGCTATTTTTAGCGCCGCTTTACCGTCGTTTTATCGGCAGTATTCGGCCGCTAGCAGAGGCGGTTTTACTTCCCTGCTAGCAGCTGAGGAAAGGGTTCAAACCACCACAAAGCGCTGCTGCCAGCGGTATAGCCGCGCTGTCCCATTCATTTCAATGGAGAGCAGCGGGGGAGGAGGGGCATACACACCGCTCCTTCACCTCTCCACAGATGTGGCTAGCTTGACATTTTTTAGCGTCCTACCGGCGCACCGCTCCAGTGTGAGAGCCCTCAGGGGAGACACAGCAGCAGGTCTTTCAGGGCGCTTTGCAGGCAATATTTTTAGTGTTGTAGCCCCTGTAAAGTGCCCCAGTGTGAAAGGGGTCTTACAGGTATAATATCCCTTCTCCTCAAAACAAGAGAACTTCTTCTTAGTCGGGGGATGGGGTAGATATTTTGCTAAGTGTTCTCTAAGGGTCGGTGCCTCCGATAGGTGAATCTGGGCTTCTCAGGGAGAATGGCACTAAGATGACGATCTGCTCTTACAGTCTCCCAATCTTTCCTCACAATTATTTCCATTTCTTTGTGTTGGATATTGAAATCGATCACTAATGATCGAGTATTCTTCTTCTCTGTATTTATCACGGTGTCCTGTATCAGTTTATCTCTATCCAATGCAGAAACATCTCTTATTCTTTCATCAATAAAATCAGGACCGTCGCCCTTCTGAAGAAATCTCTCTCCAATGAATTCCTGGGAATTCTCTTTGGTTCTTCTTCTAATGAATTGTCCTTTTGGTAGGTTGTCCATCCAGGGTGTATAATGGCAGCTCTATAAAGGTAAGTAGCTCTTCCTGTCTCCAGGCTTGGAATAGGTCTGGGGGGGTCTCACTTCTGTCTTCTTCTAATGAATTGTCCTTTTGGTAGGTTGTCCATCCAGGGTGTATAATGGCAGCTCTACAAAGGTAAGTAGCTCTTCCTGTCTCCAGGCTTGGAATAGGTCTGGGGGGGTCTCACTTCTGTCTTCTTCTAATGAATTGTCCTTTTGGTAGGTTGTCCATCCAGGGTGTATAATGGCAGCTCTACAAAGGTAAGTAGCTCTTCCTGTCTCCAGGCTTGGAATAGGTTTGGGGGGGTCTCACTTCTGTCTCTGTTCGGCACATTACGGATCTTGTGGACAGATTACTGGGAGGGGCTGGGGAAGACCCGGCTGTCATGGTGCACATTGGCACCAATGACAAAGTCAGAGGCAGATGGAGTGTCCTAAAGAACGATTTTAGGGACTTAGGAGCTAAATTGAAGAAAAGGACCTCCAAGGTAGTGTTCTCAGGAATACTAACGGTACATCGAGCCACACCAGAGAGGCAGAGGGAGATTAGGGAAGTAAACAAGTGGCTGAAGAGCTGGTGTAGTAAGGAGGGGTTTGGGTTCCTGAAGGACCGGGGCGACTTCTCAGTCGGTAACCGGTACTATAGGAGGGACGGACTGCACCTAAATGAGGAGGGTGCAGATCTGCTGGGAATGAAGATGGCCAAAAAGTTAGAGGGGTTTTTAAACTAGGCGATGGGGGGAGGGTCCAGAGACAGTGATAGCCAGCGCGGAAGATATTCCAGAGGGTAGTATTGGGGGCATTAGTGGTAGGTTAACCAAAGCACAAAAACACAAGGTGAGTATAGTAGCAAGTCCTAGTTGCAATCTCGAAACACCCAATAAGAGGATAATATGCGACCGGTCTAAACTATGTGGCATGTTCACCAATGCCAGGAGCATGGCGGACAAGATGGGTGAACTAGAGATACTGTTGTACAAGGAGGATTTGGATTTTGTGGGAATTTCAGAGACCTGGTTCAACAGCTCTCATGATTGGCTGGCAAACATTCAAGGGTATACCCTATACCCCAAGGACAGAGAGGGTAAAAAAGGGGGAAGTGTATGCCTATATATCAAGAATAATGTACAAGTGAATGTGAGAGATGACATCACTGAGGGAGCTAGGGAGGAGGTGGAATCTTTATGGGTAGAGCTCCAAAGGGATGAAGCTAAGGGGAAAATAATACTGGGAGTATGCTATAGGCCCCCTAACCTGAGGGAGGAAGTGGAGATGGATCTCCTATCACAAATTGGATTAGCAGCAAGGATGGGAAGTGTTATCATAATGGGGGATTTTAATTATCCAGACATAGACTGGGCGGAGGGAACCGCGCATTCATTTAAGGCTCGCCAGTTCCTTAATGTCTTGCAGGACAATTTTATGGGTCAGATGGTAGACGCACCAACTAGAAATAAAACATTACTGGATCTACTGATTATCAACAATACAGACCTGATCACGGATGTGGAAATACGGGGCAATTTAGGTAACAGCGATCACAGGTCAATTAGTTTCAGTATAAATCACACAAATAGGAAACATAAAGGGAATACAAAGACACTGAATTTCAAAAGAGCCAACTTCCCTAAACTACAAACCTTGCTATAAATTGGGATAAAATATTAGGAACAAAGAATACGGAGGAGAGATGGGTTTGCTTTAAGAGCATATTAAATAAGGGCATTAGCCAATGTATCCCATTGAGTAATAAATTTAAAAGAGCGAACAAAAATCCTGGATGGTTTAACTCCAATGCAAAAATGCGTATAAAAGCAAAGGAGAAGCCTTCAAAAAATACAAGGTTGAGGGATCATCCTCAGCATTCAGACTTTATAAAGAATGCAATAAGAAATGTAAGGGTGCAATAAAGGCGGCTAAGATAGAACATGAAAGACACATAGCGGAGGAGAGCAAAAAAATCCCAAGAAATTCTTTAAGTATGTAAACAGTAAAAAAGGGAGGGCAGACCATATTGGGCCCATAAAGAATGAGGAAGGACATCTGGTTACAAAGGATGGGGAGATGGCAGAGGTATTGAATTTATTCTTCTCCTCAGTCTTCACGAGTGAATCGGGGGGCTTCAGTAACCAAAACTGCATTGTTTATCCTCATGACACAACACAGGAAGCACCTACATGGTTAACAGAGGACGGAGTTAAAATTAGACTTGATAAACTTAACATTAATAAATCACCGGGACCAGATGGCTTGCATCCGTGGGTACTTAGGGAACTCAGTCAGGTGATTGCCAGACCGTTGTTCCTCATTTTTACAGACAGTCTATTGACTGGAATGGTACCAGCTGATTGGAGAAAAGCCAATGTAGCACCAATATTTAAAAAGGCCCCAAAAAACATCCCTGGGAATTGCAGACCAGTCAGCCTAACATCAATAGTATGTAAAATCTTGGAGGGGATGATAAGGGACTATATACAAGATTTTAGTAATAAGAATGATATCATTAGCAGTAATCAGCATGGATTCATGAAGAATCGTTCTTGCCAAACCAATCTATTAACCTTCTATGAGGAGGTGAGTTGCCATCTAGATAAAGGAAGGCCCGTAGACGTGGTATATCTGGATTTTGCAAAAGCATTTGACACAGTTCCCCATAAACATTTACTGTACAAGATAAGGTCATGGACCATAGGGTGAGTACATGGATTGAAAACTGGCTACAAGGGTGAGTTCAGAGGGTGGTGATAAATGGGGAGTACTCGGAATGGTCAGGGGTGGGTAGTGGGGTCCCCAGGGTTCTGTGCTGGGACCAATCCTATTTAATTTGTTCATAAATGACCTGGAGGATGGGATAAACAGTTCAATCTCTGTATTTGCAGACGATACTAAGCTAAGCAAGGCAATAACTTCTCCGCAGGATGTGGAAACCTTGCAAAAAGACCTGAACAAATGAATGGGGGAGGGGCAACTACAGGCCAAATGAGGTTCAATGTAGAAAAATGTAAAATAATGCATTTGGGTGGCAAAAATATGAATGCAATCTATAGACTGGGGGGAGAACCTCTGGGGGAATCTAGGATGGAGAAGGACCCGGGGGTCCTAGTAGATGATAGGCTCAGCAATAACATGCAATGCCAAGCTGCTGCTAACAAAGCAAACAGAATATTGGCATTAAAAGGGGGATCAACTCCAGAGATAAAACGATAATTCTCCCGCTCTACAAGACTCTGGTCCGGCCGCACCTGGAGTATGCTGTCCAGTTCTGGGCACCAGTCCTCAGGAAGGATGTACTGGAAATGGAGCGAGTACAAAGAAGGGCAACAAAGCTAATAAAGGGTCTGGAGGATCTTAGTTATGAGGAAAGGTTGTGAGCTCTGAACTTATTCTCTCTGGAGAAGAGACGCTTGAGAGGGGATATGATTTCAATATACAAATACCGGACTGGTGACCCCACAATATACAAATACCGGACTGGTGACCCCACAATAGAGAGAAAAAATTTTCGCAGAAGAGGGTTTAACAAGACTCGTGGCCACTCATTAAAATTAGAAGAAAAGAGGTTTAACCTTAAACTATGTAGAGGGTTCTTTACTGTAAGAGCGGCAAGGATGTGGTGGTCTCAGCGAGGAGCATTGATAGCTTCAAGAAACTATTAGATAATCACCTGAATGACCACAACATACAGGGATATGTAATGTAATACTGACATATAATCACACACATAGGTTGGACTTGATGGACTTGATGGACTGGTCTTTTTTCAACCTCACCTACTATGTAACTATGTCTTCTTCTAATGAATTGTCCTTTTGGTAGGTTGTCCATCCAGGGTGTATAATGGCAGCTCTACAAAGGTAAGTCGCTCTTCCTGTCTCCAGGCTTGGAATAGGTCTGGGGGGTCTCACTTCTGTCTTCTTTCTTTATCAGTCCAACAAGTGGATTTCGTCATCGTTTATCTCCCAGGTGAGATTTAGATTTTTATCTTTGTTATTTAGGTGGAAACAGAAGTCAGTGAGACTTGACCAGTGTATATAAGATACACACCTTTCCTTTTACTGACTGCCGCCATTTATTATACTCCAACCTTAAACTCCCCTTTAACCTTACCGATAATGACAAAACCACACTTTGTTGGAGTAAAACTGGCCATAGCAGCCTTTTTTATTAAGCAATATAAAATATATATAAAATAAATATACCGTATTTATCGGCGTGTAACACGCGCCGGCGTATAACACGCACCCCAAGTTTAGGAGGGAATTTTAAGGAGAAAAACTTTTAGGAGGGAAGTTTTTTTTTTTTTTTAAATATATTTTTATTAAGATTTTGAGACAAACAAACAGTAACACTTATTTGCTACAGTACATCAACACCACATCTGGTTAAACAAAGCTTCCGACAGCGTGAGTTGCCAGGTTACATAGCAGTAATATGGGTATACAAATGGTCCTCCTCAGCAGCAAGTGGTCAGTTAAATACCGTAAGAAATACAATCCTGGAATTGCAGACAGTTGGGTCTAGTAGCACGCTATTTCTAATCAGTATTTTGACCTGAAAATTACTGTAAATCTATGTTTATTGAGTGATATTCATTTTTTCCATCCATTTACGCCAGACTTTGTCAAATTTCAAAGGACAACCTCTGTTAGCATATGTGTCTTTGTATAGCGGGAGGTTCCCATTAACTAGATGTTTCCACTGCGTAATTGATGGAGGGTTCGATTTTTTCCACTGCATTGCGATATTTTTCCTGGCATAGAAGAGTAGTAGACTGATCAGAGTGCGTTTGGCTATGGTAGGAACAACATTTTCTAACAAGCCCAGTATACATATCTCCATCAGCGGAGAAAGGTTGGTTGAGGCCACCTTGTTAGTAAGATCTAGTACCTCTCTCCTGTATTGTTGTAATCTTGGACAGTGCCAGAAGATGTGTGCGAAGTCCCCTGGAGATATGCCACATCTCCAACATTCCGGAGAATGCTGAGGGTTCATCAGGTGTAATCTATGTGGGGTAAAATAGGCCCTATGGACAATTTTAAATTGTACTACTCTGTCTCTTATGGAAACGAGTGACCTGAAGTGGAAATCCCAGACGTCATCCCAGTCATCGTCATCCAACGCAGGGATATCGCGTTGCCAACGGGACCAGAGTCCATCTAGAGGTGGCAAAGACACAAAGATCAGATGCGCGTACAAACGCGAAGTAGGTTTTTCAGCGCAGCCGTATCGGAGCGTCTTTTCCAGCTCGGATTGAGTCAGGGTGCAAGAGGAGTGAGGAAATTGGGCAGCAAATGCATGTGCCAATTGAGAATAGCGGAACTGGTAGTGTTTCGGTAAGTTATACATTACGGATAGCTGGTCAAAAGGAATCAACGAAGACTGTGATATAACATGTGATATTAATTTGATGCCGTATTTAGTCCATATTTGGGGGTCTGGGAGTTTAAGTAAATGTGGTAGATTGGGGTTTGACCATAATGGGGCGTTGGGGGAGGGTTCAGAGTGTTTGTGTTTTCCAATATTAAGACCCGTCCGCCATGCACGCAGGGTGGTGTGCATGGATGGGGTTAGTGGGTGTGGGGCGCGTGGACCTCTATGTATTAAAAGCTGGAGGGTCTCCCAGGAACCCACCACTGTAGCTTCCAAGGCTGAGGCCGCGTTGGTTTTGTCAGGGACTAACCACCAGACCACCGTGACTAATTGTGAGGCTAAGAAATATTTATAGCAGTCCGGGAAAGCCATGCCGCCCTGAGATGTTGGCCTCATCAAGGTAGACAGTTTGTATCTAGGTGGGGTGGGGCCCCACAAGAAATCCGAGAATTTTTGGTTAAGTTTGGTGAAGAATGATTTGGGGATCCACTGCGGGGAGTGACGAAAAAGGTAGGTGAATTTGGGAATAATTTTCATCTTGAGGAGATTCACTCTACCCCAGACTGATAGAGGTAAATTGCTCCATGATTTGAGTTTAGGTCTCATATCATCCAGCACTGGGTCGAGATTTAGTTTAATGAAATCTTGGGCATGAGATGAGACCTGAACCCCAAGATATTTGAAGGTGTCTACCCATCTTAACGGGCAGTCAGGGGGAGAGGTAGTCTTAGCCTCCTGATCTATTGGAAATAGGGTGGATTTTGACCAATTAACTCTCAAACCCGTAACCTCGGCGAATGTGTCTAGGACTGAAAGTGCTCCTTGGAGCGACGGACCAGCATCTGCAAGGAAAAGGACCATGTCGTCTGCGTACAGGGCTACCCTCTCCTCCAGCAAGCCAATACGCAGCCCCTTGATATGGGGCGATGTACGCAGGGCTTCAGCAACTGGCTCAATGGCTATGGCAAACAAGGCCGGGGAGAGAGGGCAGCCCTGTCTAGTTCCCCTAAACAGTCTGAAGGGAGATGACAGACTAGAGCCAAGACGTATCGAAGAGGTGGGGCACTTATATATCGTCTGTAACCACGAAATGAACTTTAGTGGAAAGCCCATCCTCCGGAGAGTTTCCCAGAGAAAGGGCCACTCCACTGTATCGAAAGCTTTTTCTATGTCCAATAGAGCAATGGCCCTTGTCCCCGAATTACAATGCTGGGCATGGATATTTGTGAAAAGTCTTCTGAGATTTACATCAGTAGACCTCTTGGGCATAAAACCTGTTTGGTCGGGATCAATTACTGATGGCAACAATGGATAAAGACGAGAGGCTAGGAGTTTGGTTAGAATTTTAAGATCGTTATTCAATAATGCGATCGGTCTGTATGATGCACATAGCTCCGGGTCCTTGGGGGGCTTATGAATTAGGGTCAAGTATGCCTGGTGCATTGATGGAGGTAAATCACCCTTGGACAAGCAGGTAGTATACAGCTGGGCTAGAATGGGTGCCAGCAGCTTGCAGTGAGTTCGATAGAAATCAATTGGGAGTCCGTCTGGCCCTGGTGCTTTACCGGTGGGGAAGGAGCGGATAACATTTAACACCTCCAGTGCCGTAAAAGGCTGGTCCAGTGACTGTCTTTCCGCGTCCGAGAGCCAACCGAGAGCCAGCGGATCCAAGAGGTCCTGTAGTGACTCGGGTCGGAAATCGGAGGGGAGAGAGGAGTTATAGAGCCTCCCATAAAAAGCACCGAAAGCTTCCAATATTGCAGACTGGGACGTCACTACGTCTCCCTCTGAGGAACGTAGACTGGAGACAACTGTGAGTGGATGGTCATGTTGAGCCATCATGGCCAAGAACCGACCGTTCTTGTCCCCTTGCTCAAAGAACCGTTGTCTACCTTTGTGTATGTCTAGCCTGGTGACCTCTGACATATGTAGGTTTAATGCACTCTGAGCTGCATTAAGCGAATCAAAGTGGGAGGGCGAGGGGTCTGCACTAAACACTGCACTCTGGTCATCAACTGACTGTTGGAGTAGCTGAGTTTGATGACCCTGCTGTTTCTTGACACTGGCTATGGTGGAAATGTATAGGCCTCTGACATAGGCCTTGAATGTGTCCCATACTATTTGCGGAGATGAAGATTCCCTATTGTGGTCCCAAAAATCTACCAACCCGGGAAGGAATAATGTCAGCCACCTCGGGGTGAGAGATCCACTGTGTTCCCAGCCTCCACAAAGCCACATCACGACATGCAGACGAGCGGAACTCCACAACCAGAGGGCTATGATCGGATAAGCCACTGGGAAGGTAGGAGGCCTCCACTACGTCTGCTAGCAGCGATTGGTTGGAGAAAGCCAAGTCTATTCTTGAGGCAGTTTTGTGGGAAGCCGAGAAGCACGAGTAAGCCCTAAGGGCAGGGTGTCTCCATCTCCATATCTCCTCCAAGCCCATTGCCTGTGCCCAGGAGAGTAAGTCAGAGTTGTGGCTTTTAGGAGGGGCAGGTCTATCCATATCTGGGGAGAGAATAGCATTGAAATCCCCCATTATCAAAAGTTTCCCCGGGCAAAAGGGGGCTGCTTTTTCCAGGACTGAATAGAGAAGGCTTGGAGAAAAGGGTGGAGGTATGTAAGTATTTATCACAATATATCTCTGAGACCAATGTCTGAACACCAAAATAACAAATTTACCCTGGGGGTCCGTGCATACTTCCTCAATTGTACATGGAAATTTCTTGGCAATTAGTATTGAGACCCCCCTTGCATAGGAGGAGTATGTAGCATGCACAGACCTTTGTATCCAGGGTTTTTTAAGGGTCAGGACCTTGCTGCCTGTGAGATGAGTCTCTTGGAGAAGAATAATAGGAGGGGAGTGGAGTTTCAGGTATTTGGTTAATAGTGCGCGCTTGAATTTGGAATTCAGGCCTCTGATGTTCCATGAGAGGACAGTAAATTTTTCAGTTAGGGAGGTAGCCATATGTAGAAGGGGAACCGATGTAGAACAGGATGATGGGGGGGGGCATATGGGAGAGCAACTCACAGACAGCAAAATCCCTGAGTAACCACACCGTGTGGCGGTAGTAATTGAGCACTGCAGCAACCATTTAGCAACTAACAGTAAAAACAACAAACTAAAACATAAACGACCCAAGCACTGAGTGCTTATCCTACTAATTCCCATCTCCTCTCCAGAAGAAACAGAAAAATAAAACCGGGGAGGAGAGCGGGAATAGTTTTACCCAAAAAAGAAAAAAACAACTTCTAACTGTAGGTGTACCCTTAGATAGGGTTATCACTCTGCAATATTTTACTGCAGACCAGTCCGTGATCTTGTAAGGGGGGGTAGGAACCCACTTCACTCCCCCAACCGTGGGCGACAGACCACCCTCAACCGGGGGCAGATGGAGGGGGGGTACAGGAGGGCAGGTAGGTGTTTTTTTGCTTGGAGATCCTGTTGGGGAAGTTTGTATAGTTCGCTCAACCGGAGGGCGAGCAGTCCGGCTCTCAATATAATGCTCAATTCACACACATGGCGAATGATTTATCAAAACTGGAGCTGTGAAATGAAATAGGCGACATAAGAAAAAAAAGGGGGGGAGGGAGGAAAATAAAAGTCCAATGAAAAAAAAAACAAAAAAACCCCCGTATGGGATCAGCTTGCCATGCAATGGATATGGGATCAGGATTTCAACGTGATCTTTGAGAATTTTAAAAGAACGGAGATCCGCAGCGGATAACATGACCCCGAGGGTAAGTAAAAATTATTGATGAAAAATCCAAGTGGAAGGGAAGAAAATAGGAGGATTGGAACTTGCAGGTTAATTAAGCCAAGTCACAGTACTTGGGGATACAGAGCTGCCATTCAGCCACGACCATCCAGCCAGGAAAGAGCTGCCTCAGGATCCATGAAGAAGTGAGCTCTTTCGCCATCAATCACACGAAGCTTGCTAGGGTAAAGTAAGCTGAATTTTAACCCTTTGTCTCTCAGGCGTCGTCTTGCTTCCGTGAACGAACGGCGTCTCTGCTGTATCTCTGGGGAATAGTCGGGAAAAAGCATTATTTTTGCATTGTTGAAGCACAATTCTTGCTTCTCCCTGGCTGCAGCGAGCAGTTTATCCCGGTCCCTGTAATTCAGGAGCCTGAGGAGGAATGGTTTTGGCGGGGCTCCAGGTACAGGGGGAGCAAGGGGAACCCTGTGGGCCCTCTCCACTACATATGTAGGAGGCATGGCAGGGATATCCAGGAGAGAGAGGAGGAAGGATTCTGCAAATTCAGTCGGTTTAGACCCCTCTGCTCTCTCAGGGAGACCTATGACACGAATATTGTTCCTCCTCAGTCTGTTCTCAGTGTCTATGGACTTTTCTTGCAGGGCCTTCACTTGCAATTGCAGGGCACGGAGGTCCCGGGAGTCGGCTCTGGTATCATCCTCTAGCTGGGAGATGCGGCCTTCAGCCTCAGCAAACCGGGACCTAAATTTGTCCATGTCATGCCTTATAAGGCTGACATCTGTGACTAGATGGTCTATCTTGACCATGACAGAGTCATTGCCCGTTTTTATAGCAGCCAAAAGCTCTGCATGTGATGCTGCTTGAGCTGCAGACAGCTCAGAGAGGGTCTGTGTCTGTGTACCGGCCGACATTGTGAAGACAGGAGGCCTCGTGGACAAGATGGCGGCGGCCGAGGAGCGGGTATAGGCCGCGGATGACGAACGGGTCTTACCCGGTGTTGGCGGGGGGGTCTGTTTAGTGCTGCGGGACCTCTTGGACCTCTTGGACCCCAGGGTGCCGGATTAGGTGGAGGTAAGTGTGATTTTCGAGCCAGGATAAGTATCAGGATCTATGTGAGAGCGGAGCTCAGCCGCAGCACGTCCTCTCTCCTTCACATCCGGCCACGCCCCCTAGGAGGGAAGTTTAAGGGAAAAAAAAACTTACATTTAAATGACCATCAATGCAGCGTTATCATGTCCATCTGCAGCCTTGTCAGTGCAGCTTTGCCCCAGTGCAGCCTTGTCAGTGCAGCCTTGTCCCCAGTGCAGAATTGTCAGTGCAGCTTTGCCCCAGTGCAGAATTGTCAGTGCAGCTTTGCCCCAGTGCAGAATTGTCAGTGCAGCTGTGCCCCAGTGCAGCCTTGTCAGTGCAGCTTTGCCCCAGTGCAGAATTGTCAGTGCAGCTTTGCCCCAGTGCAGAATTGTCAGTGCAGCTTTGCCCCAGTGGAGCCTTGTCAGTGCAGCTTTGCCCCAGTGCAGAATTGTCAGTGCAGCCTTGCCCCAGTGCAGCCTTGCCCCAGTGCAGCCTTGCCCCAGTGCAGCATTGCCCCAGTGCAGCTTTGTCCCCAGTGGTCAGTGCAGCCTTGTCCCCAGTGTACATTACATGATCGCCGCCGACATACACAAGTTTAGTGTGTAGTTTTAAATATGGCGCCGCGGAGTTCGGAGGGACTCGGCGGCGCTGAACGAGCGCCGTCGAGAACACAGTGACTGGGCGGAGCCGAGATAACATAGCTGAGGGTTCTCGGCTCTTCTCGGCGCCGTTCACAGTCTTTCCCAGTCCCTATGATGGACATAACACAGGTCCAATGGCGGGACTGGGCGGGACTGTGAACGGCGCAGAGAAGAGCCGAGAACCCTTGGCTATGTGTATCTCGGCTCCGCCCAGTCACTGTGTTCTCTCAGCTGAACGAGCGCCGCCGAGTCCCTCTGAACTCCGCGGCGCCATATTTAAAAATACACGCTATGTGAATGTTGGCGATCGCTCCGATAGATCACAAAATACCGGGGATCGCGTATAACACGCACCCACGATTTTCCCCTGATTTTAAGGGGAAAAAAGTGCGTGTTATACGCAGATAAATACGGTATATATATATATATATATATATATATATATATATATATATATATATAACATTTTAAACGTAACCAAACTCAAATGTCAGTTTCTCCCCCCGGTGGTCTATGACGGCACTTCCCAACATAAATTCTGTTCCACTTCTACACTGCGGGCCTTCTACCATAATAGGCCTACGGCCGTGATAACACCAGCCCAAAGACAACTCGTTACCCGCAGTGTCACCATTACCATCTTCAGATAACCCGTCTTAACTGTACACACCAAGAGGGGCCCATAACCACTGAGTCCCCCACATTTCCATCTCCTGGGTTAGTTACCACCATCAAAGACCACCACCACCTCCACAGCTAACAAGGGTGACCCCCTTACCCTTGGGAGCCCCTCCACACTCTCAACGCCCTCTGAATCCCCTCCTCCAGGGACCAGAGATCAATTCCTACTTCAGACAGGTGAACCCCGTCCCTTCGCAGGTACAGCCCAACATCCCTCTCCAACTCCCAGTGGCGGACCACAAAACCTCCGGTCCGTATCACGAATTGGCCCACCCTTTTGTTAACCTTAATCCTGGCTTTATTTAAGCGGTCCACAGACCTTGCCAACCTCCAAGTTGTCCTGGCCACAATATCGGACCAAATGATCAACATCTCAGGGAAGGAAGTTCTGAAGCGTAAGAAATCAATCTTAACATCCTTGATAAGCTCCCGGATGGGACGACCCCCCAGGTCATTACCACCGTCGTGAAGCACCAACACATCAGGTGGTCTGTCAAGGTGCGCAAAATGCTGCACCTCAGGCAATACCCTAGCCCACTGCATTCCTGGCCTACCTAACCAGCGTATACATGCCTCATCCCTGGAAATCCCCAATTGCCTCCCATTAGGTCTCATGTCAGCCCGCCTTGCCCCCCAAAACACATAAGAGTGGCCCAATATCCATGCGAGACCCCTCTGGATTCCATCTGAAAGAAAGGAAGAAAAATCACAGATAACCAATGTCACATAACAGCTGACCACCAAAACCCATAAACTTTGAGCAATCCCCTTAAGTACCCATCATCCTCTTCAAAGTCAATTAGTGGGCCGCTCTCTACTCGACCACCAAGTGCGGCCGCACGTAGGTACGAAATCTCTGTGATTTCCAACGGCTAATCCGCTTAACAGCAGCTTTGTCCAACCCACATCGAGCAGCCTCTGTGGCCGCTCCAATGGGGAAGGAGTGCGAAGCATACTGCGTGCAATCCAGACCCGCAGCCTTCAAGCATTTTCTGAAAACCGCCACGAACTGAAATTTCGACAAAGGTGACCCATCATTGTGGATCAACAATACCCCCTCCCCTAACAGGCGAACTCCCAAGAAATCCCTTACAGAGCTCACGGGGCACACCGGAGAGTCCGGCATCTGATATAGCTGCACCTTAACCCCTTTACCACTCTGGTCCGTTTTTGACCGTCTCAGCAATACCTCAACGCTGTACCCCCAAACCCCCCCGGAACCCTCCTAGAAGGGATAACCAGTTCGCTTATCCTGAAGGCACCAAAAAAAGGCCAGCGAAAACGCTGCCCGAAATAAGGACACCTTGTATGCCGACGTGCATACTGCACCCAACTGATCGGATAAAACTCGCAGGTTGCCAAAAGTCACTGGCCTCCTACTATCCCTAACTTTCCGCGACCGACGATAGCCTTTCATTGCTTGTCGCACACAGAAATCCTTTGTATAATCCGCCCCACCCTGGAACTTGAACAAAAATGCCAGACCTGCGAGCTTGTGGTCCATCGCTGAAACCGACACCCCTTGCTCCAGATTCCTGGAGACAAAATAGACGACTAGCAACCTTACCTCTTCAGCTCCAGGGTCCACTCCGACCTGCCTGACAATCGCCCACCACTCGTTCCAGACTTTTTCGTAAGCCCCCCATGTGGACCCACTCACCGATCCCCTTATCCATCTTGCGAGGGCTCCAAAACGATCGACCACAGCCATCGGGGACACCGAACACCCTGCCGGTCCGCTGCCGGAGCCAAATCCTGGAATTTGTCCCACTGGAAACGAGACAAGGCGTCAGCCAACGTGTTATCCACGAGAATATGAAAACACTGCGCTCTAATAGCAAAAATAAAATATATGTGAGCCAGCAGCTGCATACATTGTGACAAACAATAACTGGTAACTGGGAAAAAAATGCAGCGCTAAGAAATATTGGGAAGTTAGGGTGTAGTGAAACAATTAAGTAAGAGATGCTGTACTGAACAGTAAAGCATATGTGCAAAAACCATAAGTGAAATGAAATGAACAAACACAGTATAAAGTGTCCACATATGGTAAATGGATGATTTGGTATGGACCAAAAAATGATGTGAAACTAGAAAATAAAGTCAATGGTGCACGATGTGGATCTGTGACTGTGAGTCAACAACGGGGTACAGAACTTCCGTAGCTGTAAACCAACATCTCGATATGGGGCATCAGAATGAAAACATCAGGAAGTAAGATAAGATGGGTACTCTTACCAGATGACGTGGACTCCACTGTCGTATGACATGGAGTCAATGGTGCATGGAGCCAAACCTAGGCTGGAAAACGATATCCGGAACGGTGGAACCTCTGTCGCACTTCTCGACTTCTCTGGTGGGGTGAAGAAACATCAGGAAGGGCCGCCAACTGGATATCAGCCAATAGACCTCAAGGATATGTTCCAAGGAGAAGCCGGGGACAGATTTGATCCAGACCCCGTGATGGAAGTAGGGCTACTGGAAGGCAGTTTCTTGCATCGGGATAATATGCAAATAAAAAATAAAAAGCTTCTGCATAGTGCAGGTAAACCAGGGATTTTTATTTCTAAAAATACCATACAAAAAAATGGATAAAAATGATCACAATTAAAATAAAATCTAAGCAGCGTAAGGAAGGGGAGATCGCACGACGCGTTTCGACCAAGGGGGTCAACAGGGGCATGAGCTTCTCCCTTCACGCTGCTCCTATATATAAATATCTAATCCAATTAGATAACCCCTATAGCCAATCACAGTGGAGCTACAAAGGTCAAGTAATCAGGAACTGGATCCTGTTGATCGCTAGACCAATCAGAATCATAAATAAAACCGCCGGTGAGTGTAGGACCCAATAGCGCAGTCTAATAGTGAGACTGATGCCTGGAGACCTCCCCACCGCATGGCAAACAATAGTAGACATCACTTCCTGGTAATGCATCACTTCCTGGTCAAACAATAGTGGACATCACTTCCTGGTAATGCATCACTTCCTGGTAATGCATCACTTCCTGGTCATGTGATGTGGTGTGAAGGGGTGGTGTCCCGGCTCCCTGACCCAATCAACAACCACCAAAAGGTGCACAGGATGGAAGAGGGTAGTCACGGAAACCGAATCTCCTCAGCTCAAGTCCCGATCACATGATCGGATCTGGTGCTGTCACATGGCTAAAAACATCAATGTGAAAATCAACAATAATAATAGCAAACACTAGATGGCAGCACTAAAGTGAAATAGTGCTAGCAAGTGGTGATAAACCAAAACAGAAAATAAACATTACTGAACAATACTAAGCAGCATTACCTAAATCAGACACAAGATGTACCAAATAGATCTATACCAGTACATACAAAATATACATAGCAATGAAAGAAAAAATTATAAAAATATTAACATGGCTGTTAGGTAATCTATTACAAATAATCAATATATTGAATTGAATAAAAATAAAATGTATAAGATTGGAAAATTAGAAAATAAAAACATGGAACAAATTGGTATTGTAAAGGAAAAGAAATAAATGAAAAAAGACACTGATAATAACGCAATAATGAATCAGCAAAAAAAAAAAGGGGGGGGGGGCAAATGGAACACCCATACCTTAAAGGGACATAAAAAATGAACAAGCAGAAATGGAAAAATCGTACATGAAAAATACATGACTACTAGGATGTATTGATAAACAAGTTGAGGTCCCACTCGACGTTCATCCCAAACAGAAAGAAGGACCTCAACTCGTAGATCCAGTAGGTTTCGAGGCGTGATACGCCACGTGATCGCGATTCACCCCTCCAGTGTGGGACAAATCTGTCTATGACCTGGAAGAGGGTGCCTGAAGGGTCTCTATTATGATGTTGCAAATAGTGTCTCGGTACCGAATGTTTGCTCTTTCCCCCCTTAATGCCGGTGATATGCTCATTGACACAAATGGAGAAGGTCCTGATGGTACGTCCGACATATTGTTTATGACAAGGACATGTTATCAAACAATATATTGAGATGCACATGTGGCAAACTCCTTCATGTGATATACACGAGACGTTACTGTGGATGTAAAGGTCAGTAGCTTTTGTCTGCCTGCACTATTGTGATGGCATACGTTGCACTTACGGCAAGGGTAAAAACCCTTGCAGTCTTGGAAGAAGGATATCTTTTTGGGTGGATCGATAACATTAGGGGCAATCTGCCCCTGAATGGATCGTGCACCTCTAAAAATCACTGGTGTTCGTTCGGGAAGAACGGGACCCAATAGTCTATCATTCAAAAGCACCCTCCAATGTTTCTTAAGGATTTTTTTGACCTGTTTAGACTGTATAGAATGTGTGGTAGTGAAAGCCCACTTAAAACTAGAGTCTGAGGTATTTTCGTCAATGTGGCCGTTCGCTCCACAGCCAAGACGGCATTAATCTCCTCATCCAAATGGTCTAGACCATAACCCTTTTCAAGAAATCTTTTCTTGAGCAACTGTGATTGGACTAAAAAATCGGATGTTTTGCTACAGTTGCGACGTAGCCTTAGGAATTGGCCGCGTGGAATAGCTTTAAGCCATTGTTCTTGATGGCAACTCTCGACCGGAATGTACCCATTCCGGTCGGTGGATTTGAAATAGGTTTTGAATTCCAAGTGGTCCTCCATGGCCATAATCTCTAAATCAAGGAAATGAACATGGGAGGAGCTGGCCTCATAGCTTAGGGAGATACCCCTATCATTAGAATTCAGGATGGTCATATAGTCATCCAGGGACTGGCGATCTCCATCCCATAGGAAGAGGATGTCGTCTATGTACCTGGCCCAGAGGACTAACTCCGGCTTACGGTCAACATAGACGACATCCTCCTCCCACTGCGCCATAAAAAGATTGGCGAGACTGGGCGCGAATTTATCGCCCATAGCCACGCCTCTCTTCTGTAGGAAGAACTGGTTCTGAAACCAGAAGTAATTGTACCGAGTGGCAAAATGCAACAGTTGCATAATAAAGTTACGCTGTAGGAGGGGAAGTTGGGAATCCCTAGACAAAAAACTCTCGACCGCTTCAAAACCAAGCCGATGGGGTATGCACGTATAAAGTGCCGCCACATCGGCTGTGGCAAGGAGCATCCCTTTTTTGAAAGGCGTGGATTCTAAGAGTTTGATGGTGTCCCTCGTATCCTTTAAATACAAAGCGGTAGATCTAACCAGTGGTTGTAAATAGTGGTCCACGTATTTACCAATTCGAGCTGTGACCGAGTCAATTTGCATGTTCTCCCTGTGCCTGTGTGGGTTTCCTCCGGGTACTCCGGTTTCCTCCCACACTCCAAAGACATGCTGGTAGGTTAATTGGCTCAACAAAAAAAAAAACTCGCCCTGGGTAGGGACTGATGTGAGGGTGTACTCACTCAGGTTGAACTGGATGGACTGGTGTCTTTCTTCAACCTTACTAACTATGTAGATATCAAAAGAGACATTACTACTACACTACTGCTCTACTCCTACTACACTACTGCCACTACACTACAACTAATACTACTAGTACACTAATACTATTGCTACTGTACTACTACTATTACTACTACACCACTACTACTGTACCCTACTACACTACTACATTACTACTAGTATTATTACTATTACATTACTACTACTACTACTACTACTACTACACTACTACACTACAACTATTGCTACTGTACTACTACTATTACTACTACTACACTACTACTACACTACTATTACTACTACACTACTACTAACCTACTACGCTACTCCTACTTTACTACTCCTACTACACTACTACTACATTACTACTAATAATACTACTACAACTAATACTACACTACTACTACTACACTATTACTACTAATACTACTTCTACTACACTACCACTACTACTACTACTACATTACTACACTACTACTACACTACTGCACTCCTACTACTACTACTACACCACTACTACTAAACTACAACAATACACTACACTACTACACAACATTACTACTACTCTACTACTACTACTACTACTACACTACTACTAAAACTACACTACTACTACTACTACACTACTACTACTACTACAATACTACTTCTACATTACTAGACTACACTACTACTACTCTACTACACTACTACTACACTACTACTATTACTACCCTACTATTACTACTACTAAATTACTCAACCGCTACTACTACTACACTACTACTAAGCTACACTATTATTACTACACTACTACTACACTACTACTATTACTACTCTTTTACTACAATACTACTACTACATTACTGCACTGCACTACTACTACTCTATACTACTACTACACTATTACTACTCCCCCTCCATCCCTCCAGCACGGCTCCTTCACTCCCCACCTCACGTTTTCCCCTCCCCCGTCACTTTCCCTTCATACACAGGATTGTCTTGTGGTCGGATGTCTGCTCTGGGGGACACCTGTGGGGCTCCTCCTCCGAGATCTTCTCCGCGGCTCCCGTTTCGGATGACGTTCGATGCCCGGCACCCCTCCCCCACCATACGATCTCCAGTGAGTTATCATGTATTGTCTGGTGGGATTATAATAATAATTCTGCTCATCTTTATATAAGACAATATCTTTTATTCATAGATTCATCTTCTTACTTCTCCTGATAAGTGGCCCATCAGCCACGAGACGCACCACACTTTTCTTTTACTTTTTTCCTTTGAAATGTCATTTTGCTGTCAGACTGTTCTAAACACGGGAAACATGCGCCCCTTTACAGGCATACTATAGACACCCCCCAGGTACGAAATTTAAAAGGAATATTACACTTTTATTGATTGACTTTAAGCTTTATTAAAATCACTGCTCCCGAAAAAACGGCCGTTTTTAAAACTTTATTTTGCATTGATCCATGTCCCCTGGGGCAGGACCCGGGTCCCCAAACACTCCCCTGGGGCAGGACCCGGGTCCCCAAACACTCCCCTGGGGCAGGACCCGGGTCCCCAAACACTCCCCTGGGACAGGACCCGGTTCCCCAAACACTCCCCTGGGGCAGGACCCGGGTCCCGAAACACTCCCCTGGGGCAGGACCCGGGTCCCCAAACACTCCTCTGGGGCAGGACCCGGGTCCCCAAACACTCTCCTAGGGCAGGACCCGGGTCCTCAAACGCTCCCCTGAGTCAGTACCTGGGCCCCCAAACACTCCCCTGGGGCACTGCCCGGGTCCCCAAACACTCCCCTGGGGCAGGACCCGGGTCCCCAAACACTCCCCTGGGGCAGGACCTGGGTGCCCAAACACTCCCCTGGGGCAGGGCCCGGGTCCCCAAACACTCCCCTGGGGCAGGACCCGGGTCCCCAAACACTCCCCTGGGGCAGGACCCGGGTCCCCAAACACTCCCCTGGGGCAGGACCCGGGTCCCCAAACACTCCCCTGGGACAGGACCCGGTTCCCCAAACACTCCCCTGGGGCAGGACCCGGGTCCCGAAACACTCCCCTGGGGCAGGACCCGGGTCCCCAAACACTCCTCTGGGGCAGGACCCGGGTCCCCAAACACTCTCCTAGGGCAGGACCCGGGTCCTCAAACGCTCCCCTGAGTCAGTACCTGGGCCCCCAAACACTCCCCTGGGGCACTGCCCGGGTCCCCAAACACTCCCCTGGGGCAGGACCCGGGTCCCCAAACACTCCCCTGGGGCAGGACCTGGGTGCCCAAACACTCCCCTGGGGCAGGGCCCGGGTCCCCAAACACTCCCCTGGGGCAGGACCCGGGTCCTCAAACGCTCCCCTGAGTCAGTACCTGGGCCCCCAAACACTCCCCTGGGGCACTGCCCGGGTCCCCAAACACACCCCTGGGGCAGGACCCGGGTCCCCAAACACTCCCCTGGGGCAGGACCCGGGTCCTCAAACGCTCCCCTGAGTCAGTACCTGGGCCCCCAAACACTCCCCTGGGGCACTGCCCGGGTCCCCAAACACTCCCCTGGGGCAGGACCCGGGTCCCCAAACACTCCCCTGGGGCAGGACCCAGGTCCCCAAACACTCCCCTGGGGCAGGACCCGGGTCCCCAAACACTCCCCTGGGGCAGGACCCGGGTCCCCAAACACTCCCCTGGGACAGGACCCGGTTCCCCAAACACTCCCCTGGGGCAGGACCCGGGTCCCCAAACACTCCCCTAGGGCAGGACCCGGGTCCTCAAACGCTCCCCTGAGTCAGTACCTGGGCCCCCAAACACTCCCCTGGGGCACTGCCCGGGTCCCCAAACACTCCCCTGGGGCAGGACCCGGGTCCCCAAACACTCCCCTGGGGCAGGACCCGGGTCCCCAAACACACCCCTGGGGCAGGACCCGGGTCCCCAAACACTCCCCTGGGGCAGGACCCGGGTCCTCAAACGCTCCCCTGAGTCAGTACCTGGGCCCCCAAACACTCCCCTGGGGCACTGCCCGGGTCCCCAAACACTCCCCTGGGGCAGGACCCGGGTCCCCAAACACTCCCCTGGGGCAGGACCCGGGTCCCCAAACACTCCCCTGGGGCAGGACCCGGATCCCCATACACTCCCCTGGGGCAGGACCCGGGTCCCCAAACACTCCCCTGGGGCAGGACCCGGGTCCCCAAACACTCCCCTGGGGGGGCAGGACCCGGGTCCCCAAACACTCCCCTGGGGCATGACCCGGGTCCCCAAACACTCCCCTGGGGCAAGACCCGGGTCCCCAAACACTCCCCTGGGGCAGGACCCGGGTCCCCAAACACTCCCCTGGGGCAGGACCCGGGTCCCCAAACACTCCCCTGGGACAGGACCCGGTTCCCCAAACACTCCCCTGGGGCAGGACCCGGGTCCCCAAACACTCCTCTGGGGCAGGACCCGGGTCCCCAAACACTCCCCTAGGGCAGGACCCGGGTCCTCAAACGCTCCCCTGAGTCAGTACCTGGGCCCCCAAACACTCCCCTGGGGCACTGCCCGGGTCCCCAAACACTCCCCTGGGGCAGGACCCGGGTCCCCAAACACTCCCCTGGGGCAGGACCTGGGTCCCCAAACACTCCCCTGGGGCAGGACCCGGGTCCCCAAACGCTCCCCTGGGGCAGGACCCGGGTCCTCAAACGCTCCCCTGAGTCAGTACCTGGGCCCCCAAACACTCCCCTGGGGCACTGCCCGGGTCCCCAAACACTCCCCTGGGGCAGGACCCGGGTCCCCAAACACTCCCCTGGGGCAGGACCCGGGTCCCCAAACACACCCCTGGGGCAGGACCCGGGTCCCCAAACGCTCCCCTGGGGCAGGACCCGGGTCCTCAAACGCTCCCCTGAGTCAGTACCTGGGCCCCCAAACACTCCCCTGGGGCACTGCCCGGGTCCCCAAACACTCCCCTGGGGCAGGACCCGGGTCCCAAAACACTCCCCTGGGGCAGGACCCGGGTCCCCAAACACTCCCCTGGGGCAGGACCCGGATCCCCATACACTCCCCTGGGGCAGGACCCGGGTCCCCAAACACTCCCCTGGGGCAGGACTCGGGTCCCCAAACACTCCCCTGGGGGGGCAGGACCCGGGTCCCCAAACACTCCCCTGGGGCAGGACCCGGGTCCCCAAACACTCCCCTGGGGCAAGACCCGGGTCCCCAAACACTCCCCTGGGGCAGGACCCGGGTCCCCAAACACTCCCCTGGGGCAGGACCCGAGTCCCCAAACACTCCCCTGGGGCAGGACCCGGGTCCCCAAACACTCCCCTGGGGCAGGACCCGGGTCCCCAAACACTCCCCTGGGGCAGGACCCGGGTCACCAAACACTCCCCTGGGGCAGGACCCGAGTCCCCAAACACTCCCCTGGGGCAGGACCCGGGTCCCCAAACACTCCCCTGGGGCAGGACCCGGGTCACCAAACACTCCCCCGGGGCAGGACCCGGGTCCCCAAACACTCCCCCGGGGCAGGACCCGGGTCCCCAAACACTCCCCTGTGGCAGGACCCAGGTCCCCAAACACTTCCCTGGGGCAGGACCCAGGTCTCCAAACACTCCCCTGGGGCAGGACCCGGGTCCCCAAACACTCCCCTAGGGCAGGACCCGGGTCCTCAAACGCTCCCCTGAGTCAGTACCTGGGCCCCCAAACACTCCCCTGGGGCACTGCCCGGGTCCCCAAACACTCCCCTGGGGCAGGACCCGGGTCCCCAAACACTCCCCTGGGGCAGGACCTGGGTCCCCAAACACTCCCCTGGGGCAGGACCCGGGTCCCCAAACACTCCCCTGGGGCAGGACCCGGGTCCTCAAACGCTCCCCTGAGTCAGTACCTGGGCCCCCAAACACTCCCCTGGGGCACTGCCCGGGTCCCCAAACACTCCCCTGGGGCAGGACCCGGGTCCCCAAACACTCCCCTGGGGCAGGACCCGGGTCCCCAAACACACCCCTGGGGCAGGACCCGGGTCCCCAAACACTCCCCTGGGGCAGGACCCGGGTCCTCAAACGCTCCCCTGAGTCAGTACCTGGGCCCCCAAACACTCCCCTGGGGCACTGCCCGGGTCCCCAAACACTCCCCTGGGGCAGGACCCGGGTCCCCAAACACTCCCCTGGGGCAGGACCCGGGTCCCCAAACACTCCCCTGGGGCAGGACCCGGATCCCCATACACTCCCCTGGGGCAGGACCCGGGTCCCCAAACACTCCCCTGGGGCAGGACCCGGGTCCCCAAACACTCCCCTGGGGGGGCAGGACCCGGGTCCCCAAACACTCCCCTGGGGCAGGACCCGGGTCCCCAAACACTCCCCTGGGGCAGGACCCGGGTCCCCAAACACTCCCCTGGGGCAGGACCCGGGTCCCCAAACACTCCCCTGGGGCAGAACCCGAGTCCCCAAACACTCCCCTGGGGCAGGACCCGGGTCCCCAAACACTCCCCTGGGGCAGGACCCGAGTCCCCAAACACTCCCCTGGGGCAGGACCCGGGTCCCCAAACACTCCCCTGGGGCAGGACCCGAGTCCCCAAACACTCCCCTGGGGCAGGACCCGAGTCCCCAAACACTCCCCTGGGGCAGGACCCGGGTCCCCAAACACTCCCCTGGGGCAGGACCCGAGTCCCCAAACACTCCCCTGGGGCAGGACCCGGGTCCCCAAACACTCCCCTGGGGCAGGACCCGAGTCCCCAAACACTCCCCTGGGGCAGGACCCGAGTCCCCAAACACTCCCCTGGGGCAGGACCCGGGTCCCCAAACACTCCCCTGGGGCAGGACTCGGGTCACCAAACACTCCCCTGGGGCAGGACCCGAGTCCCCAAACACTCCCCTGGGGCAGGACCCGAGTCCCCAAACACTCCCCTGGGGCAGGACCCGGGTCCCCAAACACTCCCCTGGGGCAGGACCCGGGTCACCAAACACTCCCCCGGGGCAGGACCCGGGTCCCCAAACACTCCCCCGGGGCAGGACCCGGGTCCCCAAACACTCCCCTGTGGCAGGACCCAGGTCCCCAAACACTTCCCTGGGGCAGGACCCGGGTCTCCAAACACTCCCCTGGGGCAGGACCCGGGTCCCCAAACACTCCCCTGGGGAAGGACCCGGGTCCCCAAACACTCCCCTGGGGCAGGACCCAGGTCCCCAAACACTCCCCTGGGGCAGGACACGGGTCCACAAACACTCCCCTGGGGCAGGACCCGGGTCCTCAAACACACCCCTGGGGCAGGACCCGGGTCCCCAAACACTCCCCTGGGGCAGGACCGGGTCCCCAAACACTCCCCTGGGGCAGGACCCGGGTCCCCAAACACCCCCCTGGGGCAGGACCGGGTCCCCAAACACTCCCCTGGGGCAGGACCCGGGTCCCCAAACATTCCCCTGGGGCAGGACCCGGGTCCCCAAACACCCCCCTGGGGCAGGACCGGGTCCCCAAACACTCCCCTGGGGCAGGACCCGGGTCCTCAAACACTCCCCTGGGGCAGGACCCGGGTCCTCAAACACCCCCCTGGGGCAGGACCCGGGTCCCCAAACACTCCCCTGGGGCAGGACCCGGGTCCCCAAACACCCCCCTGGGGCAGGACCGGGTCCCCAAACACTCCCCTGGGGCAGGACCCGGGTCCCCAAACACTCCCCTGGGGCAGGACCCCGGGTCCCCAAACATTCCCCTGGGGCAGGACCCGGGTCCCCAAACCCTTTTTATGACAATAACTTGCATATAAGCCTTTAAAATTAGCACTTTGGATTTTTCATGTTCGTGTCCCATAGACTTTAATGGGGTTCACGTGTTCTGGTGGGAGGGGTGTTCAGCTCATCCTTAGTGACGGGGGAGGGGTATACAGTCTCAGAAAGTGGAAATCCTCGGCTCTGTTTACAGGAATATTGATCAATGATTGGATATAGATAGAATCGTGTGATGTCAGAAGGGGTGGTGCCACCGCGTGACATAGCCAGGTGGCCCCGCCTCCTGCCTATATAAGAAATGTCAAAGCACAGAGCGGGCATATGGTGGGAGGCCTCCCAGATGGGGGAGCAATTTTAATGTTTTTTATTTTTCAGGTCTGGCGGGCGGCGTGATTGAAAATGAATTTAAATTGAGGGACACTATTTTTTTATTTTTTAATAAAGGATTTATCAAAAACTGTTTCTTGTGATGATTACTTTTTTATACTTTTTTGGTGAATGGGTAGGGGTACGATGTACCTGATACCCATTCACATAGGGGGCGGGATCTGGGGGCCCCATTGTTAAAAAGGGGCTTCCAGATTCTGATAAGCCCCCCACACACAGATCCCGACAACCACTGGCCAGTGTTGTCAGGAAAAGGCCCTTGTCCACATCAACATGGAGGTAAGGTGGTTTGGGGGGGCAGAGCCCCCCGCCCTAAAGCACACAACTCCCATGTTGAGGACATGTGGCCTGGTATGGTTCAGTAGGAGGGGCTCACTTGTCCCCTCCCCTTTCCTGACCTGCTGGGCTGCAAGCTCAGATAAGTGTCTGGTATGGATTGTGGATTTTGGAATAGATTAGTTATGTTACTAATTTTGTTTCGTTATGGAATTCATTTTGTTTCATTCAGTTTTTGTTAAATTTTATTTCGCTTTCATAAAAATTTGTTTCATTTATAAATTTTCTAATGAATTCAAACTTTGTAGAACGATTAGAATCCGGATTGGTCGAAAAATGATCGACTGATTCTAATTCTGTGTGAAGAAATAGCTGGTTGCTAAGCAGGGGGCTGGGAAGCCGGCCGCCCGCGTCCTTAACAACCATAAGTCATCATCTGTCAGCCGCCCTCCCCACTGACACCCGCAGACTCCGACAACCACAGCCCAGGGTTTGTTGGGAAGAGGCCCTTGTTCCCATCAACATGCGGACAAGGTGCTTTGTGATGGGGGGCAGAGCACCCCCCTGACCCAATGCACCCACCCCCCCATGTTGAGGACAAGTGGCCTGGTATGATTCAGAAGGGGGGTGCTCAATCGTCCCCTCACTCTTCTCAACCTGCTGAGCTGCAAGCTCAGATAAGTGTCTGGTATGGATTCTGTGGGGACCCCTACATTTTGGCATAGGGTTCCCCTTAAAATCTGGGTGGGTGATTATTTTTTCAGGACACAGAGGGGTACAACAGCCAGGTCAGATGGGGTGCAGAGCGGAGGAAGACGAGGGGGTAGGCCTTGCCAGGGCTCCACAAGATGGGACACACGCAGTAGCACAGCAGCAAGTAGGTCCGGTGCTGGTGGGCGGTCGCATCCGCGGCAGGGATCCACAGCCTCCAGACCCTCCTCGCCTGGGGGGCTGCAGAGTTCATTCCTGCAGGCTCCTGAAGTACAGTCCGAAGTGGAGCTGTCTGGTTCGGAGGAAGAAGAGTTGCAGAGGCTCGCGGCACAATGAAGGTGGGATCAGCAGCTGTGGGGGGTCATTCCTGGTCAGCCCGGGAAGTTACCTGTTTTACATACTTCTTTAAATGCTGCACTTTGTGGTTTGTTGGGATTGGAAGATGGGGAGCCGGTGTTCTGACGAGAACTCTCCTCCTATCGGATAGTGTCCGCCCCGTACTGCGCAGGCGCAGCGCTTGCGCAGTACAGAGCAGAAGGAGATGCCGAAAGTGTCCGAAGTTGATCAGCTGACCATCAGCTGTACACGGCGCTTCGGCAGTTCTTAGCGATGGCTGTGTAAGAGGGCCCCTCGCGGGCTCGCTTCGCTCGCCACGCTTCGGGCACGGCCTCGCTGCGCTCGGCAACTATTTGTTTTAACTCTGTGTCTACTTGGATAGTAGGGAATGAACCTGGACACAGGGTGAGAATAAAAGCGCAGGTGCCGTGTACAGCTGATGATCAGCTGTTGAACTTCGGAGACTTTCGGCGTCTCGTTTGTCCTCCGTACTGCGCCTGCGCAGTACAGGGCGGACACTATATGATAGGGGACTGTATTCGACAAGACACCGGCAGGGACTGGCAGAGCTGAAGCACAGCCACCTGCGGCCACGGCAGCTACCCCTGGAGTGGCGGGGGTGTCGCCCGCCAGTTTGGGGTCAGAAGCACAGTTGCTGGATTTGCTAGGGGGGTTGTGGGATCTAATCCAATGTTTTTCGCGGGGGTCAGAGTCAGTCCCCACATGTGTCACCATGGGTATAACCAGTTGTGGGGGAAAATTTTGGGGGGGGGGCAACCCAGGATGGGACCCCAGCTACACCATCCCAGGTCACGGGGGTCCCCACGGCCCAGTCAGAGCCTCCCGCCTCTCCCTCGGAAGTGGTGGCAGTGAGTGCCAATGCTGGGCAAAGAGCAGGAGCGTCACAAGAGGGCACGGGTAGAAAGGATGTGGTGAGGATCGTGGACGCGGTAAAATGTGAAATGTATGTGTGCTTTGAGGGTCCCTTAGGGGCACATTTAAAGCAAGAAGTCCGGGAAAAAATTTGCAAGGGTGAGTATGTGGAGATTTTCTCATTACTGCCTCTGGAAAAATGTAATTTGGACTCCAAGAAGGAGGGTGAGGAGAAGCAGAGGTATAGGTTGATTCCTCGAACGTTTGTTACAGGCGTTTGCCATTATGGCAAGTGTTATAGGAGAGAGGAACCCAGAACATTGTTCTGCTCTGTTTTGTTACATGGACGCCGTCGGTGAGGCCCATCGGGTGTATGGGGGGTCAGCGTGGCTGAGGTATGATGAACAGTTCAGGTAGCGTAGGGCGGTCCGTCCGTCACTCAGATGGGACCACAAAGACATCATTGGATGAAGCTTATGTCGTCGAATCGAGCCCCGAGCCAGTTTATTCAAGGGGGGGCTGGGGGTGCGCCTTCCTGGGGACTGTCGGCCAGAAAAAAAAAAAAAGAGGGATCTGCTGGCAGTGTAATGAGGGCTCCTGTAAGTTTGGGGGGTCCTGTTGTTTCAAGCACGAGTTCTCTGGATGCGGGGGTGCACAGCCCCTATCCCGATGCTTTAAAAAGGGTAAACGT
Source organism: Aquarana catesbeiana (assembly GCF_042186555.1). NCBI lineage: Eukaryota > Metazoa > Chordata > Amphibia > Anura > Ranidae > Aquarana > Aquarana catesbeiana. Next base: position 989,748,489 of record NC_133324.1, on the reverse strand, counting down.
GCCGCTGAGTTTGCTCACAAATAGGATGACACCGGTGAAGGGGAAAAGGATGCAAACTTTTCTAAATAGATTCCCGGATCGGGAAGCGGCAAAAATCCTGGCCAGGTTTCTCTGAGGATTTCAGGATTCCATGTACCCTGTCACATGTCCCATGGCAAGGAATTTGAGATCAGCTTTACAACACCCAGGGGTGTTTTCAGAAAAATTGGCCAAGTGGCACTGGGGTACATGGGTGGTCTTTTCTCTGAGAAGCCTTTGCAGACTTTGGTTGTTTCACCTCTGGGGGTGGTGCCTAAGAAGGAACCTAACAAGTTTCGCCTTATTCACCACCTATATTTCCCAAAAGGGGTTTGGTTAATGATTCGATAGACCCTGAAGCTTGCACAGTGTCCTACACCTTATTTGACGCAGCTGTTAGGTGGGTGAGGAGATATGGGCGGGGGGGGCTGATGGCAAAAGCTGACATTGAATCCACTTTTCGCTTGCTACCGGTGCATCCGGACAGTTTTTGGCTACTGGGGTGCTGCTGGCAAGAGGAATTTTATGTGGATCACTGCCTGCCCATGGGCTGCTCCATTTCATGCGCCATGTTTGAAATGTTCATCTCATTTTTGGAATGGGTGGTTAGGGACGTGTCGGGCCTGGATTTGGTCATCCATTATTTGGATGATTTCCTTTGTGTGGGGCCACCTTCATCCAATGTCCTGTCTACGTTGCAGCACGTTGCGTGTAGGTTGGGTATTCCCTTGGTGGTGGAAAAGACTGAGGGCCCGACCACAGAGCTTAGTTTCTTAGGTATAGTGCTGGATTCTGGTGCTATGGAATGACGCTTGTATGAGGACAAATTAGCGGCGCTCAAGTTGGAGATTCGAGGGATCATGGGGCAGCTCCAGGTGCAACTTCTGACACTTCTATCATTATTGGGGATGTTTAATTTTACCTGTCGCATTATCCCGATGGGGAGGGTTTTCTGCCGCAGGATGGCTGCAGCGACAGCTAGGATTAAGTTCTCCACCCATTTTATTAGGCTGAATAGGGAGCATTGTGAGAATTTAAAAGTGTGGCACTCGTTTTTGGAAGCATACAATGGTCGATCGGTCTGGATGTCTGGCCCGGTGAGTAATTTTGATTTAGAACTAGTTACAGACACGGCTGGGTCTACTGGGGGACATTTTATCAGGGACAATGGAGTGCAGAACCTTGGCCTAGGTCATGGGTGAAAGCTGGTTTGATTCGAAACACGGTGCTTTTGAAACTTTAGGTTGAACTGTGACAACATGGGAGTGGTGCAAGTTATCAACCGCATCTCAGCATCGTCATAGCCAGTGATAAATCTGCTGCGCCACTTGGTGCTGCGATGCCTGCAACTAAACATCTTTTAATATTCCGTTCATCTACCGGGTGTTGAGAACACTCTGGCTGACACCTTATCTCGGTTTCAGTAGGACAGGTTCAAAGAGTTGGCTCCTTTGGTAGAGATTCCTTGCCCGGGTTGGCTATGCGAGATTGCATTGAAGTCACCGCGGGATGGATCAGAAGGTTGATGATTGAGTCCACATGGACGGCATACACCAAGGTATGGCAGGAATGGTTGGGTTTGGTTCAACAGGCAGGGGTGGTACAAGGGGATGCCGAGGTGGAACTGCTTGATCTATATTTCGTGTTGTGAAAAATGGAACACGGGGGGTCGGTGTCTGCCATTGAACGGAAGTTGGTGGGTCTTGCCTTTTTTTTCAAGTTACAGGGCATGGCGGATTTCAAAAAAGGATTTTTGGATACGACAGGCAATTAAGGGTTATAGGAATCTGCATAGGCACAAGGACACTAGGCGTCCAGTGTCATTTGCTAACCTTCAGGCCATTTGTGGTCATTTAGGATTCTTGTGTACATCCGATTACGAGGTCTCTTTATTTAAGGTGGCATTTTCGTTGGTGTTTTTTGGAGCATTTCATGTTGGGGAATTAGTAAGCCCGTCTAAGGGAGTAGCAGGTGGATTTATGGCCTGGGACGTGAATTGTATGGAGGAGCGGGTTTTGTTACGGCTTCGGAGATCGAAGACAGACCAAAGGGGAAAAGGAATGAGTGTACAGCTGTTTCCATTGCAAGGTTCTCTGGCTTGTCCGGTGGGTTGGAGCGGGAGTTCTTGGAGGTTCGCTCGGAGTCGGCCCGGTGTGGGTTGGGCGCGGCGGCATTGAAGAGAATTGGTAGGTGGGAATCGAGGAGATTTTGGACGTACATTAGGCCGCATCTGTTGGCCGAGTAGAAATGTTAGAGTGTTGGTGCTATGTAGTGTTCTGTCCTTTGTATTTTCAGATGGAGTGCAAACACGCCTTGTCTGGATTATGGGGCATGCCTATGTCTTTTGGGGGGCCAGGAGAGCTGATGTTAGACCAGATGGCAGACAGCTAGGTATCTCTAGGAGGGTGGCTTGCATTCGCTGGCTGGGGATATCGGGGATGATGTGGGGTAGGGTGGTGCCGGAAGTGCACCATTATGCCAGGCTGGACCGGCCGCCAGACATTTTGGTGCTGCATGTTGGGGGAAATGATTTGGGGGTTAGGTCTATCAGAGATCTGATTTTGGATGTGAAATCAAACTTCCTGAAACTCTGCATGGCTTTTCCGGACATGTTGCTGTTGTGGTCCGATATTGTTGCTCGGAAGGCTTGGTGCATGGCACAATCAGTAGAGAGGCTCAACTAGGCTCACATAAAAGTGAACAAGGTGGTAGGGAGATTTATTTCCAGGAATGGTGTATGGTCATCCGACACATGGAGTTGGAATCCAATGTTGGCCTGTATTTAAGAGGTGATGGGGTTCATAAGGTTGCCACATCATCCCTTTAATCCAGGACACACATTAATTACTCGGGTTCTGTGGCTGATTAAGGTGGCAATTAAACTCACTTGGTGCCTTATCTGCAATAAATCAGCCTCAGAACCTGTGTAATTAATATGTGTCCTGGATTAAAGTGATGTGGCAACCCTAGGGGTTCACCTCTCATCAGTGGGGATTGACCTGTGGGCGCTGGATCTGCAAGATAGGATTCAGCGGGCCCTGCGGGTGTGGAGGGGCCCTTAAGGTTAATGTGTGGGCTGTGGCAGTGTTTTTGGTCTTTGATGGTGTCAGAAAACATACGAGTGGAAGTGTTGGGGGGCTTGTTGGTAGTATGTGCCCCTCTGGTGTATTCCAGTAGAACGGTTAGCTGGAATATGGTAATATTTGCACTGCGGGAAGGGGGTTGTCTCTGAGCTGGTGGTACGAAGGGGGGCCTATCATGGAAAAGGTCCCGCAGTGTAGTGGTGGAGAAAGTGTGAAGTTCGGGGTGCCATCAAAGACCAACAGACGTTATAGATGTTATGTTTAAAAGTTTGAGTTATTGATATTTTGTTAATAAAAGGCTGCTATGGCCGGTTATACTCCAACTTCAGGTGTGGTCTCGTTAATTTAGAATGGTAAGAGGGTGTTGGTGGAGTATGAGTGGTTGGGCAGTCTAAGAAGGTTGGAGACATATGGACTACACTGGTCAAGTAACTGCGCATATACTTCTTAGTAGAACAAAAGATGAAATAGAAAAAAGAAATGTCTGGATAGCCGCACTCCAAATATTCACCTTTATTGAAAAATTAAAATCAAAAGGCATGAAGGGTAAGTACAGACTAACTGCACAGCCACTGACGTGTTTCAGTAATTAGACAAATAGATAAAACCTCTATGTCATAGATAATGATATGGAAAGCACCTGAGACCATCCAGAGTCCAAAGTTTAACCATTAAGAAGATGGAAAAATCCTCTCCACCTGCTGAACATTCACATATTGAAAATGCATGTAGTAATAAAAAACATGAACAATCTTATGTTCGGGAAAAAGAGACACTGGTGCAACCTAAAGAGAAAAAAGACACAACACATAAAAAAAATGTTTAATAAATTATATGTGACAGAGTGCATAAAAGGGACGCCCCTTTGGACTTTTTGGGGCAGGAAAAAAGTAGGAAAAGTAATTATGAGTAAAAGGCAAACATATGCCAGCTTTATTGATTTACAAATATGAAAAATATATCTAAAATACAAAAATACAATAAACAAAGTGAATAATGTAGAAATGAGTTGATATAAGACATACAAAGCATGGATATAAACTGTCACCCAAAGCCATCAATCCCAGGAGACCAACCCAATCCAGGTGGGTATGGTAGGGGTAGGTGGCTAATGTGTACATCCCGACATGTTTCGGAAAAAAACGTAATCGGACGTATATATTCCTTCTTCAGGGGAGTTTTCACAGATGGGTAGAAATATTTCTTGTCTCTGAAACATAGGTACGTAAATATGTAATCATATTACAGCAGTGACATAGCAAAGAAAACCTCAAAGGATGGCTTATTCATGCCGCTATATGAAGTAACCAAATGTATAGTACTTACATAGTCAGACTTATGTGAGGGGTAAAAAACATACAAATAAGGGGTCACGTGCTGGCTGCAGGGGTCCACAAATGGCAAGGGAGGTCCATGTGTCAGTATGCAAATTCGCCAAAGCGCGTTCACAAGGGACGCCCGATCCTCCCTGCAGAGATGGTGCGCCATGCACTTTCGCAATTCAGTGAATGTAAGCCCCAATACAATGAGTTCATCTTGAACTCTTGAATTCATACTATCCCACAACGTATTTTGCTTTGATGGTTCCCACTACCTCCAGTTACAGGGCGTTGTGACATGTTGTGCCCCTTCGTACGCCAATCTGTACCTGGGGGAGTGGGAACATTCACTGCTTACCAACGATTCCTTGTCTGCCTATATGTGCCATGTTTTAACATGGCATATATATATATATATAAATTTACAAGTTATGCGCTGCGCTTGGGTGACCCCAAAAACAAAATTAATAATAACCAATTTGTGCTTACTAGTGCGATAATATTAAATACAAATAATATGAATGTAGAATAAACAAGGTGTGAAAAAACAAGTGCTTGTTACACCATAAATTAGTGCTTATTAGTGCTTTTTACACCATACATAGTGTCTTAATCAACATAAAAAGTGTGCTTAGTGCTCAATACACAGTAACCTAATTTTCTTAAATGAAAAAAAAAAAAAAAAAAAAAGTTCTCTATGGCACAATGTCCAGCAGTGATAATAAAACAATGTGTGCAGGTGGTGTTCAGCTGTGACAACAATCCAACATCATGCCGAAGATATCCTGAGTGCTGCAAAACATGCTGCTGTGCTCCTTCGTGACCCCCTTAAGCTAATGTGCTCACCTCAGAGTGTGTGACTCAGCTTCTACCCTGAGTCCAAATATGCTTTGGAGCCACCCCTGGGCTCAGTCTCAGTGTCTGCTCCACTCCTCCAGCTGGAAACAATGTGGCTCCATACATAGAATGAAAAGGAAACTATATAGTGTAATATAGTCAAAATGCTTTTATTAAAAGAAAACGCTCCCCACACCGGGGTACTCACATGGCACTGGTGCGTCAGTGCACCATACTATAACGGCTTTCTATGCAAAATCAGTGGAAGTTTGGTGCGGTATTCTGTGCTGAGACAGCGCTGGTGTAAAGTCTGTGTCAGTCTCTCCATCCTGGCCCCTCCCCTACGCGTCTTCGACACAGGGATCACGTGTCATCATCAGGGGGATATGATTAGACGGATGCTCTACAGGATTATATAAGGCGATCGCGGCCATTTTGCCTTAGATCGCAGACACTCTAATGCTAGGCTACAACTTCTGTTACGACTAATCGGCCTATCCCATCACATTAACCCTAACTGCTGCTGAAAATAGTAAGTGGGGAAAATTTGCCTAGTGTTATTTTACGACCTGTCAATAACAGCCGAATGAGACTCATGTGTAAGTGTAATTCCAGGACAGAGCTCTGGTACCCCGCACAGCGCATACCACAGCATACCTCCAAAATTACAGATAAATGCATATCTACATATAAAATATAATAAATAACAGTAATCTAGGATTAAAATCAAAACTAAAATTATTATACCGCAAATTCCCTGTCCATGCGATTTTAAAATGCATCTCATCAGAGTGATCTGAATATGTGTGTGGGGTAAACAGATATCCCCATTATGAATCAATATTTTTATACAATAAAATTATTATACCACGAATCCCCTGTCCATGCGATTTTAAAATGCGTCTCATCAGAGTGATCTGAATATGTGTGTGGGGTAAATAGATATCCCCCTTATGAGTCAATATTTTAATATTTTAATCTTGAAGATTACCAAAAGAAACAAGTTTTTTGCTGGCAGTCAACATTAGCCAATATGAGTACTGTTAACCCTCAAGAGCAGACCACCACTGATAGAAATGGAAGAACCAGCAGCATCGTCCACAGTATGATACTAAACAGCCCGTTAAGGGGTATCCTCCATATTATCAGGAGGTCAGACAGTCTAACACCCCATATGGGCAACCACCGAGAAGACCTGATTATGAGCAGCAGGAGTATCGAGGATATAATGGGAATGATGACCGATATCAACAATATGGTCCACCACCTGAATATGACAACAGGGGTTATGGGGGATCACAGTATCACAGAAATAACAACAGAGCTCAACCACGTAGAAATCAATATGGAAAGAGCTTTCCACCAAATCGCACACCCTATCGGAGAGAGGGGCAGCAACATAATTATTACAACAATGGTCATCAAAATTATGGCTACCAACAAGGAATACCATATGGTGGAGGCCAACGTCAGCCCCTTAGGGGCCCCCCAGAGGGTGATTTTCAGCACCCTAGGCAGTTGCCCCGCCCCTATGATGGTACACAAAGGGGGGGAACTTACTATTCGCCCAAACCTCAGCGTGTAAGATATGAGAAATCACCGGATCAATATGAGATACCTGTGTATAATAGTTATCAACCATTGGAGGGGATTGTAGACCAGCATAATGATGAGTCTTTTTTTAGGGGCAGACGGGGGGGGGGGGGGGGGCGTCCGCGATATAAGAAACCTAGAAAGAGGGGGGGGGGGGGGAGAGCTGGACGAAGGGTACAACAAAAAAAGAAAGCTGGAAGATTAGGAGAAGGAATTTACAACTTGAGTGGAGCCACACTATCCAAGGAGGAAATCATGACCCTGGACAAGGGTATTAAGTTTGCGCCAAAAAAGGGGCTTAATAAATTCGAAACTTATGTTGGATTACAAAAATTCATTAGGAAGCTCAACATCAAAAAATACTATGCCATTAATCCGATGGAAAGGGCGATTACGAACAACAGTTTCACTAATTTGAGGAACAACTCTGTATTCAACCACCACATAACCAACAACAAATATGTTGACCTATTCAAAAAACTAGTCACGAGTGAATTAGAAAGACTACCTATCAAGAAGGTGTATGAATCCATTGATCTCAGGAAGGGGTTGGAATCATTGGAAGACAGGACTGATATAGTGATCAGGCCTGCGGATAAAGGGGGGGGGGGATTGTTGTCCTATCCCTTGAACAATATAAAGCAGAGATGAACAGAATATTAAATGATGAGGACACTTACCAGCCTCTAAATGCTGATCCCTCTAAATTATACAAAGAAAGATTAGAACTTATCGTGCAAAGGGTATGGAGAACAAACTTCTCAGTAAACGGGAAGCAAAATATCTGGTTCCCATGGTCAGTAAAATCCCGGTAATATATTACCTTCCTAAAATTCACAAAAATAGCGTTGAACCTCCCGGAAGACCTATAGTAAGTGGGATCGAGTCTTTAACCTCGAGATTGGGAGAATATATATCGATCTCCACTTACAACCACTGGTAAGGAAAACGGATGCCTACCTCAAAGATACCAAGCACACTTTACAATTATTAAAGAGATTTAACACCAATGAAGATCTTATCATGGCCACAGGAGATGTAGCCTCGCTGTACACTAATATTGACCATGAAGGGGCCCTGGATGCAGTTAAGTGGGCTCTGGAAAAAAAAGAGGATGATTTAACGCGAGAGGACCTACACAAATTTATTTTGAAGTGCTTGGACTTTTGTCTACATCACAACTTCTTCTGGTATGATAATAGATTTTATCTGCAAGTACGAGGAGTAGCTATGGGCGCCAAGTTCGCCCCGAGCGTAGCGAACCTCTATATGGCCAAGTGGGAGGCTGAACGAGGTCTGGGTGATGGATTTGGAGATATCCGGTTGTACAAAAGATTTATTGATGATCTCCTGATTATCTGGAGTGGAAATATGGAATCACTGATGAGGTTACTGGAATCAATGAACAATAATGACCGGAGTATCTCGTTAACCTAGGATATTAGTAGGGATCGGATACACTTCCTTGATCTAGAGATATTTAAAACTGTTAGTGGTATTGAAACCAAGTCCTTTTTTAAGGTTACGGATCGTAACTCATATATTCCCACATCAAGTTGTCACCATAGGCCATGGCTTGACAACATTCCCAGAGGCCAATATATGAGAATGCGGAGAAATTGTACGCGGGATGCGGATTTTGAGACCCAATCGGACAGGTTGAGCGCAATGTTCTCTGTTAAAGGTTATGGTAATGAATTTCTGAAAAAAGAGAGAGATAAAGTCAGGCATCTGAATAGGGAAGATCTTTTGAGGGATAGAATTGGAACAAGGGATGATGACGATAATGGGAGCACATCGGTCATTTTGGACTACAATCTACAGAGTTAGGAAGTGGAAAAAATCATAAATAAATATTGGGATGTATTAAAACAAGATGTACATCTTAGAGATACACTCCCCAATAAACCTAAAATTGTGTATAAAAGAGCGCCGAGTCTACGTGACAAATTGGTACATAATGTTGTAGAACCGCCCCTTTCCAGACCCAAGATGTTCTGGGATCTAAAAGGATTTTATGGTTGTGGAAGATGTTACAGTTGCATCAGGGTTCCTACTAATACTAAGAGGGTTAAGGAATTTCAGCATCCCCACACTAACCACATATACGCGATAAGGGATTTTATATCCTGCAATACAGTGGGAGTGGTATATGCGGTCAAATGCCCATGCGATTTTCTTTATATTGGGCGCACCACAAGAGCTTTAAAAGATCATATGGAGGAACATGTGAGGAACATACGGAAAGGTTTCGATAAGCACTACCTTTCGATACATTTTAAAGAGGTGCATAACAAAAGTACAGTCGGGATGTGATTTTGGGGAATAGAGGCACCTAAGAAACATTAGAGAGGTTCAAATTATACTAGGGAGATTAGCAAGCGTGAGTCATGGTGGATATACCAGTTAGGCTCCCTCTTCCCGGGGGGGTTGAATAAAGAATTGGACCTTAGGTGCTTCCTTAGCAATTTTTAACCCTCAGATTGAGCATTCCTGGTGGTTTTTCAGTCCTATTCATTTCCCAGCTTGAATGTTTGATTGATGCGTATCAATCACGTATTTCTAGGGTTAAGGATTATATTAATATATAGGATTTGAGCGATGGTTGGTACGTACATGAGGATTGAGTGATAGCCTTTTAATGGTCTTCTATGGTTATCTTTTTATTTCCTAATTTTATCTATTTTATCTATTTTTTATTTTCATATTTTATTCATTGTACATCATACTGTATTAAAATATTGACTCATAATGGGGATATCTATATACCCCACACGTTTATTCAGATCACTCTGATGAGACGCATTTTAAAATCGCAAGGACAGGGGATTCGTGGTATAATAATTTTATTGTATAAAAATATTGATTCATAATGGGGATATCTGTTTACCCCACACACATATTCAGATCACTCTTATGAGATGCATTTTAAAATCGCATGGACAGGGAATTTGCGGTATAATAATTTTAGTTTTGATTTTAATCCTAGATTACTGTTATTTATTATATTTTATATGTAGATATGCATTTATCTGTAATTTTGGAGGTATGCTGTGGTATGCGCTGTGCGGGGTACCAGAGCTCTGTCCTGGAATTACACTTACACATGAGTCTCATTCGGCTGTTATTGACAGGTCGTAAAATAACACTAGGCAAATTTTCCCCACTTACTATTTTCAGCAGCAGTTAGGGTTAATGTGATGGGATAGGCCGATTAGTCGTAACAGAAGTTGTAGCCTAGCATTAGGAGTGTCTGCGATCTAAGGCAAAATGGCCGCGATCGCCTTATATAATCCTGTAGAGCATCCGTCTAATCATATCCCCCTGATGATGACACGTGATCCCTGTGTCGAAGACGCGTAGGGGAGGGGCCAGGATGGAGAGACTGACACAGACTTTACACCAGCGCTGTCTCAGCACAGAATACCGCACCAAACTTCCACTGATTTTGCATAGAAAGCCGTTATAGTATGGTGCACTGACGCACCAGTGCCATGTGAGTACCCCGGTGTGGGGAGCGTTTTCTTTTAATAAAAGCATTTTGACTATATTACACTATATAGTTTCCTTTTCATTCTATGTATGGAGCCACATTGTTTCCAGCTGGAGGAGTGGAGCAGACACTGAGACTGAGCCCAGGGGTGGCTCCAAAGCATATTTGGACTCAGGGTAGAAGCTGAGTCACACGCTCTGAGGTGAGCACATTAGCTTAAGGGGGTCACGAAGGAGCACAGCAGCATGTTTTGCAGCACTCAGGATATCTTCGGCATGATGTTGGATTGTTGTCACAGCTGAACACCACCTGCACACATTGTTTTATTATCACTGCTGGACATTGTGCCATAGAGAACTTTTTTTTTTTTTCATTTAAGAAAATTAGGTTACTGTGTATTGAGCACTAAGCACACTTTTTATGTTGATTAAGACACTATGTATGGTGTAAAAAGCACTAATAAGCACTAATTTATGGTGTAACAAGCACTTGTTTTTTCACACCTTGTTTATTTATTCTACATTCATATTATTTGTATTTAATATTATCGCACTAGTAAGCACAAATTGGTTATTATTAATTTTGTTTTTGGGGTCACCCAAGCACAGCGCATAACTTGTAAATTTATCTTATGCACGTTATATGAAGCGTGATTAGCGCATGCAGCTGGAGGTAGCACAAGCAAGGCATAAGATCATTGTGGCTCACAGAATTTTTCCAATTTGATTTGTATATATATATATAGACGATGTGTTTCTCATATGGGACGGCACCGTTGAGCTTTTACATGAATTTCTAGCCGCAATAAATCTCAATGAATTCAATCTCTGCTTTACTATGTCATATAGTACAACAGAGATTACTTTTCTGGATGTGCTGGTTAGGAAACAACTTGATGGCAGTCTTTCGGGCCAGCTATACTGTAAACCCACAGCAGGAAAGTCGCTTCTACACATGACTAGCTCCCATCCCAAACCCCTGATGTCTTCCATACCCTATACACAATACCTGAGAACACGCAGAAATTGCTCTGATGATTCTACATTTAAAGACGAAGCTGACAAATTAAGGTTAAGACTACTTGAAAGGGGTTACTCTCATTCTTGCCTTAAAAAAAAAAGCATACAAAAGAACATTAAATTCATCACGTCAGGCCCTATTGGATACACATAAACAATCCCCTGCTGACGATACAATTAGAATCATTACCACATACACAACACAGCATAAACAATTAAAACAAATTCTTAATAGGTATTGGCATTTACTTACGATGGACCCTCTATTATCTCCATTTGTCACAGATACACCTGCTGTAACTTATAGGAGAGCGCCATCTGTTGGCGATTGGGTAGTCAAAAGCGAATACAAATCATACAGAGGGGACACATGCAAAACCTTAGGCACCTCCTCTTGTGGTGCTCGTATTGTCAATACATGGACAGACGTAGGGACATTCATTTACCAAACGGACGGTTATTCCGTCCTGAGCACTTTATTAATTGCACAACTCCCAGCGTGGTATACTTACTCACATGTGAATGTGGGTGTTACTACGTCGGGAAAACTATCAACACCTTTTGGAAAAGAATATATCAACATACTCTAACTATTTCAAAACGTGACCCCGATGTGACCATTGGCCGACATATGGACCTCTGCACATCCAACTTCAATCCCCTATTTATTGAATTCTTTACATTTTCCTATTATGTGCAACAATGTACTTTCTTATGAATTGCTGTACTAATATTGAATTCTATTTATGTGGCCTGTCTTGGCAATGCTGAATTATCAATTGTGGTCACCTTTTTATATGTTCAAACATTTTCCAAGCATGACTATATGCCAATTTATTTAACTATGTGTCCAATTCAATTTTATTTTCTCCTTTTTCTTTTGTTTTTTGTAAACCTGCTGGCTGCCTCTGTCTATCTGTCCACTAGATGGCTTGTGGTTTTATGTTCCTGTGCCTTATTGCTGGGCCGACACCCAGCGGGTGGGCTCCACTTGTGCAGCGAGGGCCAGTGATGGGCCTATCTCTGTCCTTGCCTTCTGTTTGCTGCACAAGGTGGAGCGTCTCCACACTCCCATCATCATCTCCATGACGATCGGTGGATGCTCACCCGCCAGAGGTGCGTCGACGCATGGCGCCATCACGACACCTGTGGGCGTGGCTGTGCCGCGCGCACCTGAGGTACGCCCTTGAGACTTGTGCCATCACGCTGTGCTTCTAACACAGCTGTGTTGGCGAGTCTCTTTATCTGTACCTTATTGGCTGTTGTCAGTGGGCGTGGACCCCCCTCGTACATCCTGATACCCGAGATATGCCCGAGATATGCTCCCATACTAGCCTCGTTTTTGCTGTGTTTACACACAGCTGTACTGACATGATTGCCCTCACCCATTGGCTGATTCTACATACACACAGGTATTTTAGTGCTCACACCCTGATGGCATGTGTTAATTCACTAGTCAATACCGGGTTGTCAGCAGAAGATGTCCATGCTCAACTTGAGGTAAGAACTATGCCCTGTGTAGGTTATACACAGGTATAGCTGCTCACCTTATAAGCTTGTTACAGCTTCTTTAATTCTTTTTTATTGCATATCCTATGAGATCTCCCCCGTATTTTCTTACTTTTAATATATCCCCCTTTTTTGGTGCAATTTCTCCCTACAGTGGCGACTATCTGTTGGCTGCAGGGAGGATCGGGGGTCCCTTGTGAACGCGCTTTGGTGAATTTGCATACTGACACATGGACCTCCCTTGCCATTTGTGGACCCCTGCAGCCAGCATGTGACCCCTTATTTGTATGTTTTTTACCCCTCACATAAGTCTGACTATGTAAGTACTATACATTTGGTTACTTCATATAGCGGCATGAATAAGCCATCCTTTGAGGTTTTCTTTGCTATGTCACTGCTGTAATATGATTACATATTTACGTATCTATGTTTCAGAGACAAGAAATATTTCTACCCATCTGTGAAAACTCCCCTGAAGAAGGAATATATACGTCTGATTACATTTTTTTCCGAAACCTGTCGGGATGTACACATTAGCCACCTACCCCTACCATACCCTCCTGGATTGGGTTGGTCTCCTGGGTTTGGTGGCTTTGGGCGATAGTTTATATCCATGCTTTGTATGTCTTATATCAACTCATTTCTACATTATTCACTTTGTTTATTGTATTTTTGTATTTTAGATATATTTTTCATTTTTGTAAATCAATAAAGCTGGCATATGTTTGCCTTTTACTCATAATTACTTTTCCTACTTTTTTCCTTCCCCAAAAAGTCCAAAGGGGCATCCCTTTTATGCACTCTGTCACATATAATTTATTAAATATTCTTTAGGATGATGGCAGGCCTGCACACCAACAATTCTCATATAATTCAATTTTTACATAAAAAAAAATGTCATATGTAATAAAAACTCCCATGCACCAACAAATACACAAGGAGAGAAGAAGCCGAGACGTCTCTCCCCCATGTCTCAATGCTGGTGCATGTAGATCAGAGATATCTGATCCGATAAAGATAATACCATCCTTCCTCAATATTAATTCATATCTATATCATTGTACAGAGACAACATTTAGGTCACTAGAATCTTCCACTTTTCTATTCTGTACTAGGGATTAGGGATGAGCCGAACACCCACCGGTTCGGTTCGCACCAGAACCTGCGAAAGGACCAAAAATTTGCACGAACGTTAGAACCCCATTGACGTCTATGGGACTCAAACGTTAAAAATCAAAAGTGCTCATTTTAAAAGCTAATTTGCATGTTATTGTCCTAAAAAGGGTTTGGGGACCCGGGTCCTGCCCCAGGGGACATGGATCAATGCAAAAAAATTGACAGTTACTTACCGATAACTGTTTTTCTAGGAAATCTTCCAGGACGGCACACCTGAGAGATGAGAGGCTCCTCCCTACAGGAAACACAATCAATCGACAGCTGTTTTAAGTCCCCACCCTTCCCCTTGATCCTCAGTTTGTAGAGAAGTAACTCCTGAACCTGGTTCACAAGGGAAATCATTCCTCATAGGTACTCACTTTCTAGTGTTCTACCATTTTCCCTTCTCCAACGGGCGGGAAGTAGGCCTGCCGTCCTGGAAGATATCCTAGAAAAACAGTTATCGGTAAGTAACTGTCAATTTTCTCTTAGTCATCTTCCAGGACGGCACACCTGGGAGGATAATCAAGTACCTCAGGCCTACCTTAGGGTGGGACCACTGCAAGACCCTCTTGGCGAACCTTGGTTCTGCAGTGAGTTTTACCTCCACTCCATATTCTTGATGAAGGTATCTTAGCTGGATCATGCGGCTGGTCTGCAGGTCTACTCCACCGATGTCCGTGCCTTCTCCGCTTCAGATGCAGGACCTAGGTGGAGTGGGCTCTTAAAGATGGAATCAGAAAACATGTTAAACTTGTAGGTTATCAATGTTGCCTGTCTCACACATCTAACAACCATGGCCTATTGTGCCTGTAGGTGCTACTTAGAACCCTTAAAGATTAATCAGAGACCTGTGTTGTAAGACAAAGACACTAACTGATCACTAAGAGGGCCTGTCTTAACACTACCCTGTTCAGGGAATCAAAACTGCAAAAAAAAAAAAAAAAAGGTGGGCCCCTAACAGACAACCTTTTTTGTTCATTTTTATCTTTACATCAGCAAAGACTAAAGGGAAGCCTACTTAAGGGTAATAGACTAACCGAGGCTTGATCCCTGGGTTTAAGGCATGCCCACTCTGTGGCTTTACTTACGCCTGAGTGCCTACTTCAGGAGAATAAAGTTCATATCTGGTGTATAACACTTATACTGATACCTCAAGTTCTGCTAGAAGGGTGAGATGAAGGCCATGCACCGAGCCGTAACCTATTCGGTCGGGTGGACATCTTTATACTTCATCTTCAGGTCATAATACTCCTCTGAACAGAACTTCCCAAGTTCTTACTAAGCAGGGTGATTCTTTATCGCCTTCCTCCAGTGTCCTATAACCCTACTGGGCCTCAACCCTAGGAAATGGTTCCAGCATCCCTGAATGTAAGGGGCTGAGGCTTTCTGACATGTGACGTCTGCAGCCAGAACTCCAGGCCCCTCCACGGAAAAGAGGGCTGAAATACAAAAGGTGATACATGCATTATTAATATCACAAATTCATCATAGATTGTGGACCCAGCACAATAGATTTAGACAGAAAGGACACAAGCATAGACAATAATGTGTATCCGAGTGTGGCTAGCTAAACCAACATATCAAATATGGGAGAGACCCAAATCTGAACTTCAATGTAGACAAACAGTCCTCACAGTCTGGTTTTCTGATGTGCAGCCAATCTGTAAAAACATTAAGACACACGCAAACCCTCAGCCTTGGTTCACACTGGGACGACTTGTCAGGCGACCTTGTCACCTGACAAGTAGCGTCCTGTTCTGTGCAATGGAACCGTTCTAAATCGGCGCGATGCAAGTCGCTCCGACTTAGAAAAAGGTTCCTGTACGACTTTTGGGGGCGACTTGCATTGACTTCTATACAGAAGTCGTTTTGCAAGTCGCCGCTGAGTCGTGTCCTGGGTCGCCTGAGGCAGTCGCGCTGTAAGTCGTGCTGCCTCAGTGTGAACCGACCCTAAATGCTGCGTGTTTCTGAAGTGCAGCTAGCTAGGTCATAACTGATATATATATACATAAAGGACGGGAGTCCTGTTTACGGTGGAGTTTTACTGATGTACAGCAAGACAGGGCCATAAATATAAGACAGAAAGACCCAAACTTCTATGTTGTGTATTTCTGATGAACCACCAAATACAGTTATGAGATCAATATGGCACTGGCTAGCTAAACCAACATAACAAGACAATATCTTTTCTGTTATGCAGTTCTGTAGTGCAGTCAGATAGAACCAACACAGAAAGGACCCAAGCAACCTGCAGCATTGTGTTTTTCTGAAGTGCAGTAAGGTAAGGGAATCTGAAACAGAAAGCACCAACAAGCTTCAATGTTGAGCATTTCTGCTGTGCAGCCACATAAAAACAGACAGCCTTCCTAGCTGTGATCTTTCTGGTGTATTGCAAAGTAAGGCAATAAACTCCATGATGTCTATTCTTGTGTGTAGCAAAACCTCAACCAGAAGGGAAACTTAGTGCTCCCACACCTGTGCGACCCAACCTGCAACCGCAAAAATGCAAGAGAAAAGTCATACACTATGGCTTCCAATGGGAACCATTCGTGTCTGTGCAACTCCAGGTCGCAGCGCCACCAAGCAGACCCTGCTTTCTGGATCCACAGACCTCAAGATTACACAGGTCGCAGGGAACTTGCAATTTTCAGGTTGAACAAGCGAGGGGTCCCCAATGCTGTATCTCCCTGGAGGCGTGCAGCCAACAACCCCCTGCTGTGTATCCTTAAGAAGCAGCAAGGTAGATCAATGAGAAACAGAAAAGACACCCCTCACTGCTGTGCCTTTCTGATATGCAGCCGATAAGGCAGTAAATATAAGACATACAGGACACAAACAATCTTCAATCTTTGTGTATGTCTGATGTGTAGTAATATACCAATACTGAGCAGAGATGTCACCATCCTCAATGTGTCTCCCTGCTGAGGCAGCAAAATCCAATCAGAAAAGGACAATCAACCTTCACTGCTGTGTCCTTTCTGATATGCAGCCAATAAGGCAGTAAATGTAAGACATAAAGGACAGACAACCTTCAATCTTGTATATGTCTGATGTGCAACAATATAACAATTCTGAATAGAGATAGCACATCCATATTGAAGTGATTTGGCATGCGACTCAACATGTCAAATCGCATGCCTAAAATCGTCAACCTTTGCCGTTAATAGTACTGTCAGCCTGACGCCACTTTGCGGGGCTGCACCGATTACCAAAGGCAGTTCCAGTACTACCCCTGGCACAGGTTCAATTTGTATTTCCCAACAATTCAGGACCATCAATCTTCACTACTGCCTTTCTAATAAGCAACCAATAAGGCAGTAATACAGGACACAAAAACACCACAGACAGAACTCAATTTTGAGTATGTGTGAGAGAATCTAATTGACCAGACTGTGTGGACTGCACAGAGGAAACCCAAAACACATATAAGTGAAAGAATGGTGTTTAATAAATAAGTGACAAGTAAAAGAAATATAAACAGTGCAAAACCAACACAACAAACCCACTACAAACAACAATATATACAAGGAAATGGAGATACCGTAATCGTAAACAAGCCAGGCCAAGGTCATACACAGGGAGATCAAACCAGCAGGACAGGAAGAGGGTGGATGGATGGGATACAGGGCAGGGATCCAAGGTAACCAGGAACAGAGGGGATAGGCTCAGGATAGGGATGGGATCAGATCAGGTCAGGTCAGGACAAGGCAGATGCAGGCTCAATGTCAAAGTAACAGGCAGCAAGGTTAGAGTGCAGGGAGAGAGATACCAAGGCAAGCCTATGAGGGCTTGCCGGGTATTTATAAGGCTGGTAATTGGCTTCAAGTCACACCTGAGCGCAGGGAGTGTTGTCTGTTCCATACTGCCAGGATCCATCCGCTGGTGGACATCAGTACTGCAGCCAAAAGATGACAGGACACCAGCAGGGAAATATTCTCCTGACAGTTCAACACTGCCAGGAGACACCTGCTGGTGGACCCCAGTACTGCATGCCAAATGACATATCTTACCAACGAATGGACCCTTTCCTGACAGTACCCCTCCCTAAAGGAGCGGCCTCCGGACGCTCCAACTGGTCTTAATTGTCCATGGTCTATGGCATCAGGCAGAATGGTGGAAGAAGGTATTTCAGGCTGGTCATCAGGCACATCCGGGCAGACGGCTGGCATGTCAGAGTCATTGAGCTGGGCAGCAGACAGGAACAAGCCGAGCTGGGCAGCAGACAGGAACAAGCCGAGCTGGGCAGCAGACAGGAACGAGCTGGGCAGCAGGCTCCGGGTCATCGAGCTGGGCAGCAGGCTCCGGGTCATCGAGCTGGGCAGCAGGCTCCGGGTCATCGAGCTGGGCAGCAGGCTCCGGGTCATCGAGCTGGGCAGCAGGCTCCGGGTCATCGAGCTGGGCAGCAGGCTCCGGGTCATCGAGCTGGGCAGCAGGCTCCGGG
Source organism: Aquarana catesbeiana (assembly GCF_042186555.1). Classification (NCBI taxonomy): domain Eukaryota; kingdom Metazoa; phylum Chordata; class Amphibia; order Anura; family Ranidae; genus Aquarana; species Aquarana catesbeiana. Next base: position 989,730,019 of record NC_133324.1, on the reverse strand, counting down.
TCATCGAGCTGGGCAATAGGCTCTGGGTCATCGAGATGGACAGCAGGCTCTGGAACATTGGGCCGAACAGCGAGCACCGTAAGGGCAGGCCGGATTACAGGCACCGGCTCAGCAAGCTGGGTAACGGACCCCGGCCCAGTGGGCTGGGTAACAGGCCCCGACCCAGCGAGCTGGACACCGGGCACTGGTTCGGCAGGCCAAGTGACGGACTTCGGTTTAGCAGACTGGGTAACGGGCACCAGTTCAGCGGACCGGGTAACGGGCACCGATTCAACAGACTGGGTAACGGGCACCGATTCAGCAAGCTGAGACACGGGCACCGAAACTTCAGGCTGAAACACGGGCACTGAAACCTCAGGCTGGGATACCAACATCACAACATCAAGCTGGAAGACAGGTACCAGGATATCAGGCTGGAGGATGGACACATCAAACCGGAAAGCAGGCTCATCAGGCTGAACAGTGGGCACATCAGGCAGAACAACAGGTACTGGCACAACAGGCGGAACAGGTACATCGGACTGGTCAGTAGTCGCTGGAGCGTCAGACTGGAACATGGACACTGGGATTTCGGGCTGAGCAGCAGGCACTGGGACCTCAAACTGGGCAGCGGACACAGGCATTGGCACAACTGGCTGAGTCGTAAACACTGGCACATCAGGCTGGAAAGCGGACTGGAAAGCCGGCACCGAGACATCAGACCAGGCAGCGGGTGCTGGAACTTTAGACTGGGCAGCAGACACAGGCGCTGGCACATCGGGCAGAACAGCAGGTACATCAGACTGGTCAATAGTCGCTGGGGCGTCAGACTGGAACATGGACACTGGGATTTCAGGCTGGAAGGCAAGCTTCAAGACTTCCGACTGGAAGGCAGGCATATCGGACTGGATTGCAGGTGCATTAGACTGGAGAGCGGGTGCATCAGGCTCGGTAGCAGGCACTGGTTTGACAGAATCAGGTGGGTTAGTTGGTGTGGAAGCAAGTTGGGTTACTGGCAGGATCGTGTGGGTAGGAAAGAATTTTTGTTTCTTTTTTGGTTTAGCCCGTGCAGTCTTGTATGTAGGTGCAGGGCTGAAAGAAAAGAAAGTAGCTGGATCGAAGGAAGACCAAGGAACTGTAGCTAGAGAGGGGTTTTGTGGGACTGTTACAGGTGGAGGAGAAGAGACAGGTGGATTGAAGGCGGGATAGGTGCTACACTTGGAGACTGGGTAGTAGTATTTGGTAGGGGGTTTGATAAACTGGGCTGTAGCTGAGGTTGCCATAGGCGACGGGGAGATACATTTTTGGGGAGACAGAGGATTAATGGCAGGGCTGGAGTATTGTGGCTTAGCAAAAGACAGGAGATCTGACCATACCTGCAGCACAGGTTGAACAAACGCTGATTCACACACAGGCTGACTAATCAAGGATTGCACTGACTGGATGCAATTAGACAACACTTGCTGTGAACAGTTGGAATAATGTTCCATAAAATAGGCTGGATCATCCTCTAACAACCAAACCAAGGATTCAACTTGGCCATAATTGAAGGGGGGTGAAAAATCATCACTTCCCTCAGGAATGCATGACAGGGCTGGTTTTGCACATAACTGGATCAGGGGCTGAACCTCTTCAAAGGACATATACCCCTGATCCACTAGGGAATGAGCTGATCGGATAGTTTCCATCAGCCTGTCACTAGTCCACCCTTTTAAAATCTGGCGACAATATTCACCATCCTCTTCTGCTAGCAGAGAATAATAAAGGATTTCATCGAAATCCATATTAGCAGACCCGATAAACCAGGATGGTTTCCTCAATGCAGCCACGTCTGGTCAGGGATGGCCTTGGTATACTGTCAGAGAATCTAATTGACCAGACTGTGTGGACTGCACAGAGGAAACCCAAAACACATATAAGTGAAAGAATGGTGTTTAATAAATAAGTGACAAGTAAAAGAAATATAAACAGTGCAAAACCAACACAACAAACCCACTACAAACAACAATATATACAAGGAAATGGAGATACCGTAATCGTAAACAAGCCAGGCCAAGGTCATACACAGGGAGATCAAACCAGCAGGACAGGAAGAGGGTGGATGGATGGGATACAGGGCAGGGATCCAAGGTAACCAGGAACAGAGGGGATAGGCTCAGGATAGGGATGGGATCAGATCAGGTCAGGTCAAGGCAGATGCAGGCTCAATGTCAAAGTAACAGGCAGCAAGGTTAGAGTGCAGGGAGAGAGATACCAAGGCAAGCCTATGAGGGCTTGCCGGGTATTTATAAGGCTGGTAATTGGCTTCAAGTCACACCTGAGCGCAGGGAGTGTTGTCTGTTCCATACTGCCAGGATCCATCCGCTGGTGGACATCAGTACTGCAGCCAAAAGATGACAGGACACCAGCAGGGAAATATTCTCCTGACAGTTCAACACTGCCAGGAGACACCTGCTGGTGGACCCCAGTACTGCATGCCAAATGACATATCTTACCAACGAATGGACCCTTTCCTGACAGTATGTCTGATGTGCAGCAATATAACAAATATGAGCAGAGATGTCACAAGACTCAATGATGTGCATTTCCGCCATGCGTCACAAGACCAGAAAGTACAGACCACCTTCCCTGTTGTATTTTTCTGATCTGTAGCCAAATAAGGCAATACATTTAGGATATAACAGACAACAACCAAGCTTCAGTGCAGTGCATTTCTGATGTACAGCAATATACCAGAGATGCAGAGATGTCACCAATCTCAATGTGTATTTCTGCTGTGCCACAAAACATCCCAGCAAGGACAAACCTTCACTACTGAGGTCTACTGGTGTGCAACCAAGGAGGAGTCATGGTGTATCCCTTTATGAAATAACCAAACAGAGCAATTTGATCCCTAGGCATAGCCTGGGCTGTAGATACTAACCCTTCACCCCCAGTGAAGGAACAAATTCTAAAAATGGTTAGACACCTTACTATAGTAGCTGTTGTCCTACCTTACCTCCGTAGACTGAGCAAGCCAGCTCACACACAGGTGGGGCTGATCAGAAACTAAAGTCTCAATGAGCCCAGCCCTAGAGACCAATTTAGGACAGCCTCTAGAAAAGGTGATCACCAATTTAGCCTGGAGGAAAATAGCCACCTGCAGGCCTTAAACAAGCAATCATGTATCTATCTAGCTCTTGCATAAGTTTGCACAGAAAATCCTTAATTAAAGGATATAGGAAGCGATTTATGGTAAATCGCCTTTAGATCTGTCACCGAGTTGACTGTAGCCCAAACCAACAAAAAGGTTTTTCTTACCTCCTGCACTTCCATATAACCACAATGTAAAGGTGGAGTGGGAGGTTGGAGCTTATGACTTCAGATTCCTAGCAGCTGGGCTAATAGGGCCATATAACCTAGTGCACCTGCTGACCAGGAGAGCTTACTCCTGAATCCTTCAACCATTGCACAATTCATAAATTGTTCAGTGGTAGACCTGGCCTGTAAGGAACTCTTTGTATCTACCAGGTCCTCCCCCCCTTCGCTCTATTCATCCCTACTAATGTCCCACAACCGGACATGTAGGGAGAGGCTGGAAACCTACTGTTGTGATAAACACAGTGTCTTCTGGGCTATTTTGTTATGCAGACCCCAGGTCCTGCACTGCACCACTTAGTAAATACAGGAGGAAGGGGAAGAAATGCCTTACCTACCTCTTTCCCATCTGAGGTGGTTTAGGCACACTCGCTCCTCTGCACCACTTGTCCACCATACAGCATCTCTGATGTAAGAGGGAGCTGTAGCTGGTGTTTTTAGCAGAAGCTTCTGGGCTATTTGAATCTAGACCCCAGGGGAGATTATCTCAAATGCCCAGAAACCATCTGGCTGGGATTGGGGATTTTGCAGCTAAATTCCCAAGGTAAAGGAAAGTACTCACCGTTGTAGTCTTCCCCTTTTTCCACAGCCACCGGGCTTGCTTTTCCATCCTTATGGTCCACACGCAAGGAGGATAGCCGCCAAAGTGCCCCCCCAACTACTGTCCCCGTAGGGAGCTGCAAGGTTAGGCTGTGTCCTGCCAGTCAGTATATACACCTGGGGGGGCAATGCCGTGCGTTCCTCATTCCCATCTGAGGTGGTTTAGGCAGACATCCACCGTAGTGAACTGGTGCCTCCTCGAAAGGAGGATGTGGGCGCCTGCTCCTGCTGACTCTCAGCCTTCCCTCCTGGGTAAGAACGCGGGTCGTTCAGGCGGCGCCCTCCCCAGCAGCCCACGCGAGCTACCAGGGGCCCAGGAGTCGGGGGCCCTGGAAAGAACTGACAGCCAGCACCCCTGTCTGAACGGATAAGGGGGGGGGAGACAGGAAAAAGGCCCCTGAAGTTCTGGGGACACCACTGTACCCAGGGGCCTTCAGCTCTCTTCCAGTTTCTGCTGCCCCCCCTGAGGAAAGGATAGGGGAACCCCCCAGGAAGGATAAATATATCCGGCCAGACCCAGAGGCCCATCAGGTACTAACCAAGCCCGACCCTGCTTTGCCTCCGAGATCATACGAGATCGGGCAGGCGGCGCCCTCTTTCACTTTCAGGGTGATGTGGCCGTAGGCCTTCCCAGGCATTTGGTCCGGCTCCCAGGGGGGGACCACCAGCCCCAGGCTTCGGGTCATTTGGAAAAAAACAAATGGTTTCGCTGTGTAGGGAGAAACACAATCAAAAACTGAGGATCAAGGGGAAGGGTGGGGACTTAAAACAGCTGTCGATTGATTGTGTTTCCTGTAGGGAGGAGCCTCTCATCTCTCAGGTGTGCCGTCCTGGAAGATGACTAGAGAAAAACTTTTAAAAACGGCCGTTTTTTCGGAAGCAGTGATTTTAATGATGCTTAAAGTAAAAAAAAAAAAAGTGAAATATTCCTTTAAATATGGTACCTGGGGGGTGTCTATAGTATGCCTGTAAAGTGACGCGTGTTTCCCGTGTTTAGAACAGTCCCTGCACCAAATGTCATTTTTAAAGGAAAAAAAGTCATTTAAAACTGCTTGTGGCTTTAATGTAATGTCGGGTCCTGGCAATATGGATGAAAATCAGTGAGACAAACGGCATGGGTACCCCCCAGTCCATTACCAGGCCCTTTGGGTCTTGTATGGATATTAAGGGGAACCCCGCACCCAAATTAAAATAAGGAAAGGTGTGGGGCCACCAGGCCCTATATACTCTGAACAGCAGTATACAGGCGGTGCAAACAAGACAGGGACTGTAGGTTTGTTGTTAAGTAGAATCTGTTTGTAATTTTGAACGGGTACATTTTTAACGTGTTTAGCTCCAGCCAAAAAATCTATTTTAAGCTTTTTGGAAAACATAGGGAAGGGTTATCACCCCTGTGACATTTGTTTTGCTGTCTGTGCTCCTCTTCAGAAGATTTCACCTCACTTTCTGTCTCAATGACAAATTTTTTTTGAAAATTTGGGGTTTTTTGTGAAACAAGGATTGGTGATAAAACATCGGTGGAAAGGAGAAATGTTTTTCCCATATTAACTCTTACAGGAGAGAATTTCCCTTCCTAGGGGTAGATTTCATCTCACTTCCTGTTGTCTCCTTCTGTTTGCAAGTAGGAGTCGTTTATAAGTTGGATGTTTGAAAGTAGGGTCCTGCCCTATATACTCAGCAGAAATTTGGGCCTTAGGTGTTGTTGTGGCCACAACACTGTAAGCCCTCACAGGGCCCTGCTGTGAAATATTAGATCAAGAATTGTAATTACACGGCCCTGTTAAACAGGGGCAGAAAAATTGGGCCTTAGGCACTGGTGGCGGGACTGGCGGCGCCCAGAACCAAAAATGTTCTTATAAGCTATCATCATGATGATTGAGGAGGAAGAGGATAATTACTCAGGATAGTCACTCAGCATCAGCATAGGCAGTCTTTGAAGGGATCTGAGATTTCAAAGAAAATTATTCGGTTACATCAGCATCAGGTGCTTGGTAGCTGGTGGTGATCCAAGACTGATTCATTTTTATGAAGGTCAGTCAATCGACCGAGTCGGTGGACAGACGCACCCTGTGATCGGTTACAAAGCCTCCAGCAGCACTGAATGTGCGTTCCAAAAGAACGCTGGATGCAGGACAGGCCAGTAGCTCAATTGCATACTGTGCAAGCTCTGGCCAGCGATCCATCCTCAAGACCCAGTAACCTAGAGGATTTTCAGTAGGAAAGCTGTCTAAGTCAGATCTTGCCCCTAGGTATTCCTGCACCATGTAAAACAGACGCTGGTGATGGTTGCTGGAACCGATCATACCCTGGGGCTGCGGACTAAAAAATTGTCTGAACGCATCGGTCAGACAGCCACCTTCTCCACCGCTCCTTCTTTGACTGACCGAAGCCTCAGCAACACATTGTCCAGAAACAGGAGTTTGTAACCTCCCAGTCTCTTGGAACGCGTTGCACAGACCTTTTTGCAAGGCCTCCCGAAGATGTTTCATCCTCTGCTCCCTCTGCGATGGCAAGATAAGGTCCGCAACCTTACCCTTGTAATGTGGATCAAGGAGGGTTGCCAGCCAGTATTGATCCCTCTCCTTGATACCACGAATACGTGGATCCTTCCGCAGGCTTTGCAGGATCAGGGAGGCCATGCAGCGTAGGTTTGCTGAGGCATTCGGTCCGGAGTCCTCTGGGTCACTAAGGACGACATGGTCCGCAGCCACCTTCTCCCAGCCACATACAAGTCCATGTGTTTCTTGGGACTGTAAATGATCCCTTAAAAACTGCTGCTGATGCTGAGTGCCAGGCTCCACATTTATAATGACCCAATCCTCCTCCTCCTCTTTTTGTGTGATCGGCAGGCACACAGGAACACTGTCTGGATAAAGGGGGCCTTGAGAGCTAAGGAAGTCCTCCTCTTCCTGCCTCTGTTCTGCCTCAAGTGTCCTGTCCATTATTCCACGCAGCGTATGCTCCAACAGGTGGACAAGGGGGACAGTGTCACTGATGCATGCACTGTCACTGCTCACCATCCTCGTGGCCTCCTCAAATGGTGACAGGACAGTGCATGCATCCCTGATCATGGCCCACTGGCGAGGGGTAAAAAAACAAGCTCCCCTGACCCTGTCCTGGTGCCATAGTCGCACAGGTACTCATTGATGGCCCTCTGCTGTGTGTGCAGCCGCTGCAGCATGGCCAACGATGAGTTCCACCTGGTGGAATGTCACAGATTAGGCGGTTCTTGGGCAGGTTAAATTCCTTTTGGAGGTCCGCCAGCTGAGCACTGGCATTATATGACCGGCGGAAATGCACACAGACTTTCCTGGCCTGCCTCAGGACATCCTGTAATCCCGGGTACCTGCCCAAGAACCGCTGCACCACCAAGTTAAGGATGTGAGCCAAACAGGGCACATGGGTCATTTGTCCCTGTCTGAGGGCGGAGAGGAGGTTGGTGCCATTGTCACAAACCACCATTACTGCCTTAAGTTGGCGTGGCATCAACCACCTCTGAACCTGCCCCTGCAGAGCTGACAGAATCTCTGCCCCAGTGTGGCTCCTGTCCCCCAAGCACACCAGCTCAAGCACCACATGGCATCTTTTGGCCTGCGTACTTGCGTAGCCCCTTGAACGCCTACGGAGCACAGCTGGTTCTGAGGACAAAGCACAGGAAGAGGCCATGGAGGAAGAAGAAGAGGAGGGGGTGGAGGAGAGAGGTGTGTCACAATCAGTAGTGGCATTTTGGAGACGTGGTGGCGGAACAACCTCCAACACTACTGCACCTTGTCCTGCATCCTTCCCAGCTGCCAGCAGAGTCACCCAATGCGCCGTGAAACTTAGGTAATGTCCCTGTCCATGCCTGCTGGACCATGAGTCAGTGGTAATATGCACCATACCACTGACCGCCCTGTCCAGCGAGGCATGGACATTGCCTTCCACATGCCGGTAGAGAGCCCGGAATCGCCTTCCGTGAGAAAAAGTGGCGTTTGGGTACCTGCCACTGAGGAACCGCACATTCCACAAACTCACGAAAGGGGGCAGAGTCTACCGAATGAAAAGGTAGCATTTGAAGTGCTAGCAATTTTGCCAAGCTAGCATTCAACCGCTGGGCATGTGGATGGCTGGGAGCAAACTTCTTTCGGTGGTGCAGCAGCTGGGGCAGGGAAATTTGCCTGGTACAATCTGACGTCGGTGTACCGAAAGCAGATTGCCCACAAGTACTTGGCTGTGACATACCTAATTCTACACCTTCATTCCTCTCAGTGCAGGTCTCAGAGAGGACTGAAGGTATAGTGGGGTTGGAAATCTCAGCTGATGAGGAGCAAGGAGAGGTCCTCTTTGTTCTTTGGTGTGGGTCTTTAAGATACGCTTGCCAACGAACTGCATGGCAGGTCAACATATGTCTGGTCAAGCATGTGGTACCCAAGCGGGAGATGTTTTTGCCACGCGAGATACGCTTGAGACATATGTTGCAAATAGCAGTGGTGGGATCTGATGCACTCGTCTCAAAAAAGGCCCACACCAAAGAACTTTTGGAATAACGCGCAGAGACAGCAGCGCCCTGCACATGCAGAGCTTTGCGGTGTGATGCAGTCAGTGTGCTGCCCTTAAGCTGGCCCCTGGAGGGCATCCTGCCTCGTTGGTGATGTGCCGCCTCCTCCTCCTCCTCTCTCCTATCAGGCACCCACGTTGAGTCAGTGACCTCATCATCCCCTCCCTCCTCATCACTGGAGCAAACCTTGCAGTATGCTGCAGCAGGGGGGAACATGACTGCCAGATTTCTGTCCTTCTTGGGCACCCCCTCTGTCCATGCTCACGTTACTGCCTTCATCTAGCTCAGTATCATCAGAGCCTTCTAAACGCTGGGCATCCTCCTGGAGCATGTATCCAACACTGTGGTCAAACAGTTCGAGGGACTCCTCAGGAGGACATGGTGGGGCTATGGAAGGAGTCACTGATGACATTGAGCCGAGGGAAGAGGCCGCGTTAGCAGCTGCTTTGCCAGACAAAGTACCCTGGGCATGGGTGAGAGGGGATGAGGAGGATGAGGACAGCTTGGTCATCCACTCGACCAAGTCTTCCGCATGTTGTGGCTCAACACGGCCAGCTGCCGAAAAAAAGCCCAAGTGTGTCCCACGGCCACGTGCTGATGAGGATGCACCATCTCCACAATCAGCACTGTTGCCTCTAGACACAGAGCCTGCTTGCCCTCTTTTATTGGCTTGTCACTGTCTGCCTCACCTTATTGGCCTTCCAGACATACTAATGCCCTGTAGCTGCACTAAGCTGGGAGATTATATATATATATATATACACATACATACATACATATACACTGATACTGCAGCTAGCAAAATCAACTGCCTGCCTGTAGTATGAGAACACCACCAACCTTCTACAGGTAGCTTTAGCTGAACACTGTTCAGAGGTCGCACTACACTAACTTGTAGCTTTAGCTGAACACTGTGCAGAGGACACACTACACTAACTTGTAGTTTTAGCTGAACACTGTGAGGAGGACGCACTACACTAACTGTAAATTAGACATGTGCATTCGTTTTCGTCCGAATTTCAGATATTTTCGTTATAACAAACGATAACGACAATGCAGAATCCGAAAAATGAAAGATCAGACATAAACAAATGCTTTATTTTCATTTTCGTTGCTACAACAGTTCGATATAGATAGGAGATTCGACATGATGATGACAATAACAATCTGTGTCCATTAAACCTGTGGTCGAATGTGCCTAACCTTAACTATTAGTCCAAGATTATTCTACATAGAGAGAAAAAAGACTCGACGTAGAGAGAAAAAAGACTCGACGAAGAGAGAAAAAAAGACTCGACGTAGAGAGAAAAAAAGACTCGACGTAGAGAGAAAAAAGACTCGACGTAGAGAGAAAAAAAGACTCGACGTAGAGAGAAAAAAAGACTCGACGTAGAGAGAAAAAAAGACTCGACGTAGAGAGAAAAAAAGACTCGACGTAGAGAGAAAAAAGACTCGACGTAGAGAGAAAAAAGACTCGACGTAGAGAGAAAAAAGACTCGACGTAGAGAGAAAAAAGACTCGACGTAGAGAGAAAAAAGACTCGACGTAGAGAGAAAAAAAGACTCGACGTAGAGAGAAAAAAGACTCGACGTAGAGAGAAAAAAGACTCGACGTAGAGAGAAAAAAAGACTCGACGTAGAGAGAAAAAAAGACTCGACGTAGAGAGAAAAAAAGACTCGACGTAGAGAGAAAAAAGACTCGACGTAGAGAGAAAAAAGACTCGACGTAGAGAGAAAAAAGACTCGACGTAGAGAGAAAAAAGACTCGACGTAGAGAGAAAAGACTTGACACGGTGGGGGAAGTAAAATAAAAATAATGATGATGATGACTGTTATTGGCTGATTATAACCAAAGAGGAGGGGCAGTAAAATAGCTAGAACTAAGTACACGCGTACAGCCAACTTACTTTCATTTACGATTATGGTGTCTGTTGAAAGTTCTAAGAAGATTCGATGGAGCAGCTAAACTATACGGCATCGTACAGTTTAGCTGCTCCGTCGAATCTTCTTTGAACATTCGACAGACACCATTAGCCTTCAATGACAGATTCGACCTTAATTAATTTGGATTTTCGGACGAATGCAAGTTTTTAACGAAAAACGAAATAAGGAAAAACTAATTTCAGGAGTAACTAAATAAATTTTTTTTTCGGTTGAAAACGAAATTCCGAAACAAAATTTTCAGTGTGCACTTGTCTACTGTAAATAGTCTAGCTGCCTGACTGTGGTACTAATAGGATCAAAAGAACACCAGCAATTTTCTTCAGGTAGCTTTATATACTGTAACAAGACAAGCCTGCCTGTCAGTAGGAAGATAACAGGAACGGATCTAGCTAAACTGAATACAGTGTAATAAATATATACACACACACACACACACACAACACCTGGGATGCATATATATACACAATACACTGTAAGTGCAGCTAACTGACTGACTGTCCTGCCTAATCTATCTAACTCAAATCAAATGTCACTGTCTGTCTCTCTCTCTCTCTCTCTAAGCACGCCGGAACACACTACACAGGGCCGCCGTGCAGGCGGCCTTATATAGTGTGGGGTGTGTACTAAACCCCCTGAGCGATAATTGGCCAAAGCCACCCTGGCTTTGGCCAATTACAGCTCTCTCTACAGAGGGTGCTGTGATTGGCCAAGCATGCGGGTCATAGTGCATGCTTGGCCAATCATCAGCCAGCAATGCACTGCGATGCCGCAGTGAATTATGGGCCGCGACGCGCCACATGAATTTGTCGCGAACAGACCATATCGTTCGCAATTCGAGTCGTGTGTTCCATCATTCGCCGAATTGCGAACATTATGGGCCATTCACGCCAAATTCGAGTAGCGCGATCTCCCTCTTGTATATGGTTAATCCCCCTCCTCCTGTATATAGCTAAGCCCCTCCTCCTGTATATAGCTTACCTCCTCCTCCTGTATATAGCTTACCCCCCTCCTCCTGTATATAGCTAACCCCCCTTCTGTACATTAAAGTTAAATTGCTGCAGAGACAAGAGCCAGTGGCGTCACTACAGCTGGTGAAATTGGAAATTGAAAAAAATTGGTGTCACCCCCCCTCCACCAACTATGGCCCCCCTTCAGTACAAACCCCCCTCCCTCAGTAAAGAAACCCCCACTAAGTACAGACCGCCCTTCCAGCATATAGATCCTCCTCCCTCAGTACAGACCCCCCCACTAAGTACAGACCCCCTCCATCAGTTTAGACACCCTCAATGTAGACCCCCCTCATCAGTATAGACCCCCTCAGTACAGACCCCCCTCAGTGCGGTCTCCCCATCTATCAGTATAGACCCCCTCAGTGCAGACCCCCCTCTACCAGTGCAGACCCCCCTCTATCAGTGCAGACGACCCCCCTCTATCAGTGCAGACGACCCCCCTCTATCAGTGCAGACGACCCCCCTCTATCAGTGCAGACGACCCCCCTCTATCAGTGCAGACGACCCCCCTCTATCAGTGCAGACTCCCCGCTCAGTGAAGATCCCCCGTTTATCAGTGTAGAACCCCCTCAGTGCACCCCCCCTCATTAATGCAGGCCCCCCTCTATCAGTGCAGAACCCCCTCAGTGCAGCCCCCCCTCAGTGCAGAAAATAAAACAGAATCTGTTGCGCTTAATAAAACATATAATGGAAGCTGCTGACACAAAAATTGCTGGATGCAATTGAAGAGATATCAATAGGAATGGTGCAGCGCTAAAAATATTAATGTAAAAATGTCCCAATAAGAACCAAAATAAATATAGTCAAACAAAAGTCCTCTCCGTCAGGAAGAAATAATACTCTAATCAGCGAGATCCATAATGAAAGGAGACACAGAAGAGAGATGAAAACACCGTCACCAACACCCAAACAAACTGACCCTTACCATCAGTGTATGGGTTATACATGTGTGTAGAAGAAAGGCCGTCTTCATAGAATAAACCAACCATCTTCTAATGGAGTAGCACCAACATATTCCCCTCTGACCTAAATGGAAGGCTTTAGATCTCCTTTTGGTAGCTGGATATTAAACCAAGTATACTCCAGTATGAATATACACCTCAAGATCGTGGTACGTAGGGAATAAAAAGAAAACGCTCATTGCCCAATCTCCATAGACAAGGATCATTTATTGAGAAGATAAAAACCACTCACATTTAGTAAGAAGGTATACAGCAGTGTGAAGCGTCCAGCGCTTCTAACCACAAAGATGGCCGCCGTGTCACCGTCTCACCACGTCCTGCGTCGCCAGTCTCTATCATCGCCCAACGTTTCGTCATCAACATGCGTCTTCAGGGGCGTAGTTATGACGCAAACTGACGTGTATTTATAGGAACAACAGAAATGGACAGGCGGAAATCAGAGGACAGGAAGTATGACCTTCCGACCCGGAAGTAATATGTCTCAAAGACATTGATATATTAGATAGTAGTAATATTCAGTTTAGGCAAAGGACTTGAATCAAAGATAAAAATATCCTCAAAACAAATCTTATTATAATACAAAGGAAATCTGGGTGATCATTAAATCAAAAATGTAGAGACAGAGCAGCGGTGGTTACCGGTGGTGGCGGCATCTTGTGGCCAAAATACAAACTACCATATAAATAATGAATAGAAAGAATTTGGATACAAAAAATGCCTTACCCCAATGAATATCACTGGAGGTGGCGGCATCTTGTGGCCAAAGTACAAACTACCATATGAATAATGAATGCAAAGAATCTTGATAAGAAAATACTTTACACCAATGAATATCAGGAGGTGAAGAAAAACGACCACACTACATGATACCCAAAAAACATACCGAAAACATAATCAATAATGCAAAAATGAAACAACATAAAATTAAAAAAATAAAATAGAATAAACGCAGGAAACCTAGCTGTTACTAATAAAGGCATTCAAATCCCATTCCACATTCATCCCGTATGGAAAATAGGTCCTGGCTTGATATATCCATTTGGTCTCTAGCTGAGTGACCCCTCTAGTCATGTTGCTTCCCCTCCAATGGCCAGAGAATTTATCAATTCCCAAAAACACAGCGCCCTTTGGATTACAGTCATGTTTCAGAGCATAGTGCTTAGATAGACTATGCTTAGGGAACCCCCTTTTTATATTATCAACATGTTCTTTAAGTCTGATGTGTAATTTACGGATAGTGCGCCCTATGTACTGAAGCCCACAGGGGCAAATAATAATATACACCACATGTCTAGTAGTACAAGTAATGAAGGGCTTAATTGGAAAGGATTTATGGGTGGCAGTGGATTGGAAGGAATCTACTTTCCTAGTACAGGGGGTCCCCGGGTTACAAACAAGTTAGGGACTGTAGGTTTGTTCTTAAGTTGTTTGTAAGTTGGAACAGGTACATTTTTTAAGTGTAGCTCCAGCCAAAAAAACTATTTTTAAGCTTTTTGGATAGCATAGGGAAGGGTTATCACCCCTGTAACATTTGTTTTGCTGTGTGTGCCCCTGTTCAGAAGATTTCACCTCCCTTTCTGTCCCAATGACAATTGGGTTTTGAAAATTTTGGGTTGTTGTGGAAACAAGGATTGGTGATAGAGCATCAGTGGAGACACCTTTTTCCCATAATAGCACTTACAGGAGTGAATTTCCCTTCCTAGGGGTAGATTTGCTCTCACTTCCTGTTGTCTCCCTCCGTTTGTAAGTAGGAGTCGTTTGCAAGTCGGATGTCTGTAACTAGGGGACCCCCTGTAACCTACTTTCGTAGGTTGGGCAAATCAGGGCCCAAAACCCTGTCTCCCTTCAAGACTTTCCAATGCCTTTGAATAATTTTTTGAATCTCATAATATTGGTTAGAGTAGGCAGTGATAAACGAAAATTTAAAAGAGGTATCTTGAATTTTCGCAGTTAGCAAGTCCTCCCTATTTTTCTCTCTTGCAAGATTAAACGCCACATCCAAGGCTTCCGCTGAATAACCCTTTTCAAGAAACCGCTGCCTGAGAATAGAGGATTCGGACACAAAGTCCTCACTAGTTACGCCTCAACCTTAGGAATTGGCTCTTAGGTACTGATCCCAGCCAGGCCTTATGGTGACAGCTTTTAGTGTCTATATAGCCATTGCAATCTGTAGCTTTAAAATAGGTGGAGGCAATAAGAACACCTTCATTCACTCTAATCCTAAGGTCAAGAAAATGTATTTCAGTAGTGCTAGCCTCAAATGTAAGGGCAATACCCCTATCGTTAGCATTGAGACCAGCAATAAACTCCGACAGGGACTCAAAACTACCATCCCATAGGAGGAGGATGTCATCTATATATCTTTTCCAGAACACCAGCTCTACCCTGGGTTCTTCATAGACGACATCCTCCTCCCATTTGGCCATGAAAAGATTGGCCATGCTCGGGGCAAATTTAGCCCCCATGGCTACACCCCTATTTTGCAAATAATAAGAGCCATCATGCCAAAAATAGTTGTGTTGCATGGCATATTCCAGTAAACTTAGAATAAAGGTGGTTTGGTTGTTCTGGAGAGAATCCTTCTTCAAAAAGTGCTCTACTGCTTCTTTACCATGATGGTGCGATATTACAGTGTAAAGTGAAGCAACGTCCGCAGTTGCAAGAATGTAAGAATCTTTCCACTGTATACTGCTAAGCTCATTAATTACTTGTGTTGAGACTCTCAGATAAAAAGGCGTCCCAACCACAAGAGGCTGCAAAAAATGGTCCACATATTTGCCCACCCTGGAAGTAACCGAGTCAATACCGGTGACTATCGGCCTTCCAGGGGGGCAAATGGGATCCTTATGAACTTTAGGTAAGTAGTAGATCACTGGGATCCTAGGGGCTGATGGAATAAGGAAAGCCTTTTCTTTTTTGGAAATAATTCCATTATTGAAACCCTCATCTACTACCCTAACCAACTCCTTCTTATATTGGGAAGTTGGATTGCCTCGCAAAGGAAGGTAAGTATCTCGATCTGAGAGCAACCTAGACATCTCTTTGTCATAGGCCTCTCTGTCCAAGATCACGATACCCCCCCTTTGTCCGCTGGTCGTACAACGATATCAACACGATCTTTGAGTTGTTCTAATCCCTTTTTAAACGTATATTCCCTCCTGTTCTTCTTGACCTGTAAAGCAAGTAAATCCTTGTTCACTAGATCCCTGAAAACAGAAATAGCCGGGGCTTGTTGTACCGGGGGGTTAAATAATGAGGCATTCCTTAAATTAGATTGCCTAATCCCTGTAGACACCGCCACATTAGGGTGAGAGGGATTTGTCAAAAAATGGCGCTGAACGTTCATTTTCCGAATACATTTTTGAACGTCTATAAAGGTTTCAAACTTATTCAAAGGCTTCGGGGGGGGGGCAAATTTCAGTCCATGATTTAAGACGTGTTTCTCCTCATTGGAGACAATGGCCTCACTCAAATTGAAAAGTCCTGAGTCTCTTATGTGCGCTTCCTTTTTTGCGCGGACCCGCCTCCCCCCTCTGGTGCCCTTTTAGGTCTAAGACCCTTTTGTTTTGCTTGGCCTTGGGAAAAAAATTGTTGTTATCATAACCTCCCCAGGCACCCCCATCTCTCCTTGGCTGAGTGCGCCCTAGGGGGTAATGTTGTTGCCACCAATTATCTCTTACCGAAGTTCTAGGGGAGTAACCTTGTTGTGGATAATAAGGGGGACCCCAGTTATCATGAGAATCAGTAATGAACCTATCATCTCTACGTGGACTATCTAGTCCACGCAGTGGGTCAAAGCAATTATGAACCACAGTGGGAAACTGGTTATAGGGTGCATGCTGTCCACCTCTCTTGCGCCCACCCCCTCTATTTTTGGGACCTCCTTTAAAGGCAACCTCTGTGGGGGTAGTTGGTTAGAAGCTGGAAGCAATGGAGGTAGGGCTTGCGATGGATTGCGGACATTGCCCTGGGAGGAAGGCATCCCACCTGCAGCTCTAATCCCAGAATCCATCCCTGGACTTTCCGTGGTTTTAGTTTGCCATTTAAAGACACTTTTGCTTTTATAATCAATAACATCTCAAATATATTTTCCTTTTCTTAGTCCTTTGCTCTAACTCCTCTTTTTCAAGGTGCTTTTTCAAAAGATCAGATCTTTTCTTATAGTCATCATTATCCTTGAAAGGATTCAATATTTCTTTAATAACACCGATCTCCCCATCTACCTTGAGGAGTTTCTGCTGCTTTTTTATTTAAGCAGAAATCGAATAAGATCCAAACCGGCTGTATTAAAGAATTGAAACCATTCTGTAGTATCAGTGACATCACTCAAAGGGGTGATCTCCCATCGTAAACTACGTGGATCCATTTTGTCGGCTAGGTATTTGTTCAAAAAAGGCTACATCCCAGTTGGTATGTAACTCGATGGTTAACAGGTTTTTAAGCCTCATGAACAAACCACCGATATCATCAGTCGGATTACTTTGTTCGTTAAAAATCCCCTCTGTGTTAATTGAATGGGTAGCCCTGAATTCAAAGATATCCATTGCCATTGGGCCCTGATTTGCCCGACCTACTGCATATGGTATATAGGGGAGCTCCCCCATTGAGGCTACAGGTAGCTTCCAATATTATTAATCCACCTAAGCAGATTTCGTTCTTCCAAAAGATGGGGGGTTTCTTTCCTTGTAGGAGGTGCCCGATTTGTAAGCTTAGCACCAACAAATCTAGGAAAGTAGATTCCT
The DNA here is from genome assembly GCF_042186555.1 of Aquarana catesbeiana. NCBI lineage: Eukaryota > Metazoa > Chordata > Amphibia > Anura > Ranidae > Aquarana > Aquarana catesbeiana. Next base: position 989,712,889 of record NC_133324.1, on the reverse strand, counting down.
TCCAATCCACTGCCACCCATAAATCCTTTCCAATTAAGCCCTTCATTACATGTACTACTAGACATGTGGTGTATATTATTATTTGCCCCTGTGGGCTTCAGTACATAGGGCGCACTATCCGTAAATTACATATCAGGCTTAAAGAACATGTTGATAATATAAAAAGGGGGTTCCCTAAGCATAGTCTATCTAAGCACTATGCTCTGAAACATGACTGTAATCCAAAGGGCGCTGTGTTTTTGGGAATTGATAAATTCTCTGGCCATTGGAGGGGAAGCAACATGACTAGAGGGGTCACTCAGCTAGAGACCAAATGGATATACCAAGCCAGGACCTATTTTCCATATGGGATGAATGTGGAATGGGATTTGAATGCCTTTATTAGCAACAGCTAGGTTTTCTGCGTTTATTCTATCTTATTTTATTTAATTTTACGTTGTTTCATTTTTGCATTATTGATTATGTTTTCGGTATGTGTTTTGGGTATCATGTAGTGTGATCGTTTTTCTTCACCTCCTGATATTCATTGGTGTAAAGTATTTTCTTATCAAGATTCTTTGCATTCATTATTCATATGGTAGTTTGTACTTTGGCCACAAGATGCCGCCACCTCCAGTGATATTCATTGGGGTAAGGCATTTTTTGTATCCAAATTCTTTCTATTCATTATTTATATGGTAGTTTGTATTTTGGCCACAAGATGCCGCCACCACCGGTAACCACCGCTGCTCTGTCTCTACATTTTTGATTTAATGATCACCCAGATTTCCATTGTTTTTATAATAAGATTTGTTTTGAGGATATTTTTATCTTTGATTCAAGTCCTTTGCCTAAACTGAATATTACTACTATCTAATATATCAATCTCTTTGAGACATATTACTTCCGGGTCGGAAGGTCACACTTCCTGTCCTGTGATTTCGGCCTGTCCAGTTCTGTTGTTCCTATAAATACACGTCAGTTTGCGTCATAACTACGCCCCTGAAGACGCATGTTGATGACGAAACGTTGGGCGATGATAGAGACTGGCGACGCAGGACACGGTGGGACGGTGACACGGCGGCCATCTTTGTGGTTAGAAGCGCTGGACGCTTCACACTGCTGTATACCTTCTTACTAAATGTGAGTGGTTTTTATCTTTTCAATAAATGATCCTTGTCTATGGAGATTGGGCAATGAGCGTTTTCTTTTTATTCCCTACGTACCACGATCTTGAGGTGTATATTCATACTGGAGTATACTTGGTTTAATATCCAGCTACCAAAAGGAGATCTAAAGCCTTCCATTTAGGTCAGAGGGGAATATGTTGGTGCTACTCCATTAGAAGATGGTTGGTTTATTCTATGAAGACGGCCTTTCTTCTACACACATGTATAACCCATACACTGATGGGAAGGGTCAGTTTGTTTGGGTGTTGGTGACGGTGTTTTCATCTCTCTTCTGTCTCCTTTCAATATGGATCTCGCTGATTAGAGTATTATTTCTTCCTGACGGAGAGGACTTTTGTTTGACCACATTTATTTTGGTTCTTATTGGGACATTTTTACATTATTATTTTTAGCGCTGCACCATTCCTATTGATACCCCCTCAGTGCAGACCACCCCCTCCATCAGTGCCAGTGCAGACCCTACCCCCCCATAACGCCCCCAGCACACGTCCAGGAACTCCATTAGCGGCCGGTGTTCTGGCAAAAAGTGTCCCCCCATCGGATAGTGTCCGCTCCGTACTGCGCAGGCGTCGTGTGTTCAGTGGACAGGGGAGGGGCTGATCCGTGCAGCTAAAGAAGCCGATTCATTGGCTGCACGGATCGAGCCCCATTCCTCTTTCCACTGAACACAAGGGGAAAGATCTAGCGGCGTTGCTGGCGACCATTTTGCTGGAGCCAGCTGCTCAGAAAATTAAAAAACAAACATTTGGGACAGCCTCAGATCGGGATGAGGGTCCCAAAATCGGGATTGTCCCGGGAAAATCTGGACTGTTGGCAACTATGACAGTGTTGTGGCAACACCAACACCTAAGGCCCCAATTTCTGCAGAGTATATAGGGCAGGCCCCTACTTTCAAACATCCAACTTACAAACAACTCCCTAGGAAGGGAAATTCTCTCCTGTAAGAGTTAATATGGGAAAAACATTTCTCCTTTCCACTGATACTTTATCACCAATCCTTGTTTCACTAAGGCTACTTTCACACTGAGGCATGTGGGCGCCGGCGATACAGTGGCGCTAAATATAGCACCACTTTACCGGCGCTAGTGGGGCGGTTTTAACCCCCCGTTAGCGGCACAAAAAGGGTTAAAATTGCCCGCAAAACGCCGCTGCAGCAGCACTTTGCGGGCGGGTTTGCAGCGCTGCCCCATTGTTTTAAATTGGAATGGACGCTTTAGGAGCGGTAAATACACCTCTACTAATGCGTTCCAAAGATGCGGCTTGCGGGACTTTTATGACTGCCCTGCAAGCGCACCGCTCCCGTGTGAAAGCCCTCAGGAGTGCATTGAGCAGCTCTTTCGGGGCGCTTTGCAGGTGCTATTTTTATCACTTTAGCGCCTGCAAAGCACCTCAGTGTGAAAGGATCCTAAAAACCATGTGCGCCCCCTAGGGATCCTGGAAGGCAGCGCCGTCATATGATGGTGGGCGGGCAGCAAGTGGTTAAACATTTATATTTAGGATTAGTTCCATTTGTGCATTTATCATAATTCACAGACATCAATTCTTTATTTGTGAAAAGCATAAAGAAAGTAAGAGGTTGCGCTAATATTTAAAAAACACAATAAATACTTAACAGTGAAGAAAGAATTCATATGAGGATTGAAAACACGTAAATGTGCAAAACTCAGTGATACAGATTGTATATAAAAGTCCATAAATCAAACTATCACTCAAGTGCTGTGAAAAAGTCCATAAGAATAAAAACTCAATAAAGTGTTGTAAAACGTCCAAATCACCAAAGAGAATTGGTAAAGATTGATGAAAAAAATCCAAGTGATAAATAATAAAATTCTGTGTAAATGGAAGGGGTCCGCCACCAGATATTGAAGGGGTTACTCCTTACCAGAAGGCCATGACCCCCCACTACAGAGGATCACAGCAAGCAGAGATCTTTAAAGCCAAAGTGGGGATTACCAGCGGTGTCCGCTAGGGGTCATCTCGTCAGCAGCCACTCCAATGGCCCAAGGCATGGATACAGGAAATGTCAGCTAGATGTGGAATGCTCAATATTCCAATTATTGGGTTCTCAACATATTTGTACACACCAGGTGCAAAAATTCTTCCAGTCATATATCAATTGTTCTCACTCCTTCAGGTATGTTCCAAGCCTTCAATTCTCCTGAAACTCAGGAGAATTGAAGGCTTGGAACATACCTGAAGGAGTGAGAACAATTGATATATGACTGGAAGAATTTTTGCACCTGGTGTGTACAAATATGTTGAGAACCCAATAATTGGAATATTGAGCATTCCACATCTAGCTGACATTTCCTGTATCCATGCCTTGGGCCATTGGAGTGGCTGCTGACGAGATGACCCCTAGCGGACACCGCTGGTAATCCCCACTTTGGCTTTAAAGATCTCTGCTTGCTGTGATCCTCTGTAGTGGGGGGTCATGGCCTTCTGGTAAGGAGTAACCCCTTCAATATCTGGTGGCGGACCCCTTCCATTTGTGAAGGAATGTGATGTAGATAATAATAATAGTAATCTGAAAATGTCTATTTTCTTATGTGCATACATATTTTTCTCCTTACTCATTATATAAGTATACAGATTTGCTCTGTTCCTATATTTTCTCAAGATGGCGATTACCCCCTGCATCCCACACACAGAAGAACGCGGAACTGGAGATAAGACCAAAGAGAGCCAAACCTCGTTATGAAAATTATGCATCTTCTTTTCTATCTTAACCAATGAGATGTACCTATTAGACTAACATAGCAATGACGTATTTGTGTGTATAAAACATTAACACCGCCTTGAATAAATCAGAAGTGGAATGAGTTAGCAATTCTGAGCGTGTCTCAGAGTGTTTACTTTATATGCATGCATATCTACACTTTTCAAATTAGAGACAGCAGCAGATAACCTTGAGCTCGATTGTAGCTCTTAATCATTTCCATAACAGATGGTGCCCGGGATCTCAGGCTACGGTCGAAGTTATACCGCGACAAGCATTCGGGCGTTAACTGATTAATGAGAGTGGGGTTTGCGCAGCCCTAACAGTACCGGTGAGTTGATTTATATTCTTACTACTGTACGACTCTCTTATCTTTCGGTTGACGGCTGGATTCTGTCGGTATGCTGAGACTGTCTTAGAGGCAGGTATTTCCTCGCCTGAGGTTGTTTAACGAACCTGCTGATGGGTTTCTGCTGACTGTATTTTTTGTTCACTGTCTGTCATTCTTTGGGTTACGAAACTCAGCAGTCTAAAAGTGCTACATGCGTGAATGTATGGTCTCATCTCCAGACGAGCTGTCGGCCTCTGGGATGAGATAGTTTCCCTGTAGCAGTCGTTTATAGACGGGTGTACTCTAGGTTCAAGGAACCTTTGAGGGTTATCTCAGCTGCGGGCTTTGCAGTCTGAAAGCGTTACAGAGGACTCACCCCAAGAAGAGTTGTCGGCCTCTTGGTGTAGAGCTGTAGAAAAACGTCTATAAACGGGTTTATTTTTGCAGGGTGGTCTGCCCTTGCGGTTATCTTAGCCTGCTGAGGCTTTACGGTTCAGAGAGTGGCAGGTGTAATGTCCTGTCCTGAGTGTATCTGTGGTTTATTGTTTGCTATACATGAGAGGGGGTGGGGACTGGTGAAAGTCAGAGAAGGAGGCTACCCGAAGGATCTGTTGGGTCACAAGCCGTTGCTCCCTACTACCCCTGACGTGCTTGTACTGAGATTAAACGTACATTAAACGTACATTACCCGGTGACAGGGGGGTTTGGGCAGACCCTCGAAGTGATAGAACAGAGAGCCAGGGAGGAGGGTCATCAAACCATCAGTTGTCCTCATTCCCCCTTCAAACCGTCAGCCGAGACTGCGGCAGACGAACAAAACAGAGTTAGAGACCTTGGTTACGTCTTAGGAGGTCCTGAGAGAGGAGGGGGAGATGGGTCAGAACAACTCTAAACCGGAGAAAGGAATCCTAGCTTGTGATATTGTGAAGAGGAGGGAGGGCAGTGAAGCAGTTAAACGGTTTTCCAAATTAATGAAAGTTTGTGGCTTCACAGATTACGTTGCTAGGCTACAAGCAGAGGAATGGCGTGTGCTGATAAGAGAACAAAGGGGGGTTTTGTGTGATAATGGCTTATTAGCTGTGGCAGAAGCTTGGTATAGGACTGCAAAGGCATTGCACAACGAGGGTTGGATTGAAGAGGAAATCAAGAAAGATGCCAATTGTATTATGTATGTTTATCACAGAATTGATAATGTGCCTAAACCACCCCCCTATCAAAAAACCTGGACCGAGAGAAGGGAGGGACAACCCTGCCCTCCACCTGACATCCACTCCCTTCTCTCCCTCCCAGCCCAAGCACAGCCCACAGTGACAACTCCTGCCGGCGGCCATCTTGGTGCACCCATGCCTTCATTGACTGCCCAGCCCAGTGCACTTCCTGCCGGCGGCCATCTTGGTGCACCCATGTCTTCACTCACTGCCCAGTGCACTTCCTGCCGGAGGCCATCTTGGTACACCCAGTGAGCTCAAACACCGCCTGTACCCAGTCCTCCCTGTTTTAAACAGGGATGGTTCCTTCCACACACCTGTCTTCCCCAATACGGAAGCACCACATTCACAGGCCGGATATATTAATGATGAAGAAGCATCTGAGTGGGAAGACCAACAACAGGCAGCAAGGCCACCTGCTGATTTAACCCCCAATCCAGTTCCAGACTCACAGTTTAAAGAGGATCTCAAACACATGCTGACAACCATAAGGAACAGTGTCCCTTCCCAGCCCCCGCAACAACAACAGTCTCGGTTACCAGAAGGGGCACCAGTGATGTATGTCGCTTTTACTCCATCACAAGCAGCGGCCTTAGTGACAAGTCTGCCTGACCCAGAGAAGCAGCCAATGCCCTTCTACCGCAGGATAGTGCAGATACAAGAAACTTACTCAGCTGCCTGGAGAGACTTGATCAGCCTATGCCAAATCAAAGCAGGATATGTCTTTTGGCCAGTCATGCAGATGGCCTTCAATGATGCCTGCCTGACAAGTGCCACTTCCTACACCTCAGGTGCGGAGTTCTGTGCACAACTTCGTGATTGGGCAAAGGAGAAATTGACAGACCAGACTACCACAATCCAAGATATTGCCCAAGACAAAGGGGAGTCTGTGGAGAAGTACCATGCTAGACTCATACAGGCCTTTGATGATCTGGGCTTCTCCCATTATGAAAAGGCACACACAAACATGTTATCAACTGCTTTTGTTTCAGGACTCAAGGAAGATGTTAGAAAAGGCCTGATGGTGGCCCGCCCAGAATACCGTTCAATGAAAATGTCTGATTTATTGTTGGTGGCTAGAGGTATAGAAAATCAAAAAGGTAAAAAACCAACGCCCCTCATGGTAACCCATGACGAAGATCCCACCTACACTCGTCCACCACCACTGCCCAATACCAGGGAAAGGATCACCTGTTACAACTGTGGGAAACGGGGTCACTACAGAAAAGAATGCAGAGCCCCAAGATGTCCCAGACGAGGCAGGGAACCCTATGCAGGGCAACGGGGACATGAACCACCACCACCACGCCCCAACTCTCACTAGGAAATGGGCAAACCCGTGTCACCCCTTATGGCAGTGTCCTCGAATGGAACTGGGGGACCCCTAGCAAAGGTCACGTTACCCATACAAGGAAAACCTACCACCTTTCTCATTGACACGGGTGCAGCCAGAAGCGTGTTGAGGGCTGTGGACCTGCCTGATAATTCTTTTCTTTCTACTATTGATGTTTCCTGTGTAGGAGTGGATGGGGTACCCCGCTCCAGTCCACTTACTGAGCCACTACAAGTGGGAGCATTTCCTGATTTACTTGCCAGATTTGTAGTCTCCTCTACATGTCCCTTAAATCTGCTAGGAGCTGACGTGCTGTCCAGACTACAGGCTTCAATCATATTCACCCCTGAAGGGGGGGTGAAGTTACATACTCCCCTATCTTTGGACGACTCATCTGCCTTGTGTTCTCTGCCTCTCATGATGACACTTCATGAAGCAATAACTCCAAGTGCAATACCACAGGAAGTACTTGACAGAATCCCTGCATGCCTATGGTCCACAGGGCCGGAGGACATTGGTCATTTAAAAGTACCACCAGTTTCAGTCAAGCTCAAAGAGGGCGTATTATTGCCCCGGAAACCACAATACCCACTTAAGATGGCTCAATCCGAAGCTATCTCAAAACATGTAGCTGCCTTGGTGCAGAATGGAGCCTTGATTCCCTGTACCTCACCGTGTAATACACCTCTTTTTCCTGTAAAGAAGAAAACGCCTAAGGGAGAACCGGACAGATACAGGATGGTGCAGGATCTGCGAGCAATCAACGAAGTCACAGTGTTGGACACCCCAACTGTGCCAAATCCACACACATTATTATCCGGTGTACCTCCAACGGCCGAGTACTTCACTGTAGTGGACCTGGCAAATGCATTCTACAGTGTACCCCTGCATCCTTCTTGCAGGTATCTCTTTGCTTTCTCACACGAAAGACAACAGTACACTTGGGCAGTTATGCCACAAGGGGCGCAAAATTCTCCGAGTCAGTTTGCCAAAGCCATAGCCTCCATACTTGATACATGGCAAAAAGAACACTCTGCTGTGACTCTCCTCATATACGTGGATGATCTTCTCCTTTGCGCAGATGATCAAAGCGCTGCAGAAGAAAATTCAGAAAGTCTACTATGCTACCTTGCGGAACAAGGTTGTAAAGCCTCCAAAGACAAAATGCAGTGGTGTTCCAAAGCAGTCATCTTTTTGGGCCACTGCATTTCCAAGGGTGCGAGACATCTCACATCGGACCGAGTAGCTGCAATCCAAGATATTCCCCAACCCAAAGCAGCGAAACAACTACATGCTTTTCTTGGACTCATATCTTACTGTAGGGCGTGGATCCCGGATGCATCAATCCTTATGCAACCACTCTATGATGCCCTCAAGTCTGCGCCATTTACCCTGTCAAGTGAGGCTCTGGACAATTTTATTCTTCTGAAGCAGGCAATATCCATTGCTCCTGCTTTGGGCCTTCCAGATTACGGGAAACTCTTCAAACTGTTTGTGTCGGAAAAGAAAGGCCACGCCACAGGGGTCCTAGCCCAAGAACACGGAGGACGGACCAGACCCATTGGATATTATTCTTGCCACTTGGATCCTGTGGCGAGGGGTGGCCCTGTCTGTTTAAGAGCTGTCTTTGCTGCTCAAGCTCTGCTGGACAAGACTTCAGATCTCGTTTTAGCACATCCCCTGCTTCTTCTGGCACCGCATGATATTGCTGCCATCCTGAATCAGGTGCAACCCAGACACTTGTCCACGGCCAGACATCTACGGTTGCACATTTCCCTCCTCCTTCCTGACAATGTGACCCTCCAAAGGTGTCTCACTCTCAACCCGGCCACTCTTTTGCCATTTTTCGAGGGGGGAGAAAAGGAAGAAGCAGAAGCAGAAGGCGAAAGAGACCCCTGTACTATTCCACATGACTGCCTTGAAATGATGCGCATGGAAACCACACATTTTCCGACAGTGAGTGAAATTCCTCTGGAAAACCCTGACTACACACTTTTTGTGGACGGCTCCAGATATGCAGATGAAGGAGGCAAGTATCACACAGGTTATGCTGTAACCTCTGAATCTGAAATTCTACAAGCAGAAGCGTTACCGCCAACTGTATCTGCTCAGGAAGCAGAGCTCCAAGCTCTCACTGCAGCATGCAAGATAGCAGAAGGTAAAAGAGCCAACATCTACACAGACTCAAGGTATGCCCTAGGAGTAGCTCATGACTTCGGTATTATCTGGAGGGCCAGAGGATTTCTGACAGCAGCCGGAACACCGGTGAAACATGGCCCAGCCATCAAGGATTTAATGGATGCACTACTCCTGCCTGACCAAGTGGCTGTCTTGAAGGTTAAAGCACACGGCAAACTGAATTCGCAAGAGGCCAGAGGGAACCACTTGGCAGATATAACTGCCAAACAGGCAGCAAGAAACCAGCGAAAAATGGCTGAAGTGGCCAAAATGGAGAGTGAATCCTCAGCACAAATGCTTTTGGCGGTGCATGTGCCATCTGACCAGCATTACTTAGCCTCTATGCAAGGGGCTGCTTACACAGAAGAAAAGTTAGAATGGATCAATAAAGGAGCGGACCATGATGGAGATTTGTACTTGATGAGAGGGAAAACTTGCCTACCAAGATATATGTATCCAGCAGTTGTCCAATGGGCGCATGGACCTGCACATCTCTCTAAGAACTTAATGAATTCATTGATCAGCAAATACTACTGGGCCCCAGGGATAACCACCTTAACCAGAAATTACTGCGCCTCATGTGCAGTATGTGCAAAATGCAATCCGGGGAGAACAGAAAAGACGCCACAGAAACATTTGGCGAAACCCCTCTATCCATTCCAGAGGATACAGATTGACCATATACAGATGCCAAGAAGTGGCCAATATGAATACGCCCTAATAGTGGTGGACATGTTCTCCTGCTGGCCAGAAGCCTATGCCGTTACAAACATGACAGCCAAGACCACGGCTAAGAAACTACTAAGTGAGATAGTATGCAGATTTGGGGTTCCAGAGGTGATAGAGAGCGATCAAGGCCCAGCCTTCACAGCAACCCTTACAAAAGAGATTTGGGCAGCATTGGGGGTTCAGTTGGCACTACACACCCCATATCACCCTCAAAGTAGTGGGAAGGTAGAAAGGATGAATGGGACACTAAAAAACAGGATGTTAAAGATGGCCCAAGAGACTAACATGAGTTGGCCAGACAGTCTGCCCATTGCCCTATTCAGTGTCAGACACACCCCCCGGGGGAAACATGCCCTATCCCCTTATGAAATCTTGTTTGGTTCAGCCCCCAGACTTGGTTGTTATTTTCCACAACAGTTACAGTTGCAGTCTGATGTGTTAACTAGCTATGTTACACGTTTGTCTAGGGAATTAACCAATATCCATTCTCGAGTGTTTTCCTCCATTCCAGATCCAGATACAGACTTGGGAACCCACAGTCTTCAGCCAGGAGACTGGGTGTTAGTGAAGAAATTCACGAGGAAAAATTCCCTTGATCCAAGATATGATGGACCATTCCAGGTGCTGCTGACCACAGCTACATCAGTCAAGCTAGAAGGGAAAAGCACCTGGATACACGCCTCCCACTGCAAGAAAGCCCCATCTCCTGAAGACAAGACTCTACTTGTGCCATAATGATTGTGGCGTATATACTTTGCCTAATAAGTTTGGTAGAAGCTCAGCAGATAGTTATCACCAAAACAGGTACTCAACAGGCAGCCATCACTAAGATAGATGGTATCACTACATTTTGGTACAACTCATCCAACACACAAGTGGTTGCGTTTACCTTTGATTTTTGTAGTATAATACCCAGATATTGCAAAAGGTATGAACCAGGTTGGGCAAAGCGGGCCTGCATGGCGATTTGCCCAGATCAGATATACATATGTGTAACGGATGATTTTTGGGGACAAAATTGTGACTATTGGGGATCAGTGGGATGGAGTACTGGAGCAGGCTGGGGATATCAACCACAGAGTGCCTTAAAAAGGAAAGATCACATGGGCAAGCCCCTCATTAAGCGCATGTCCATCTGGAAGTCAGGGTGTAGTGATGACGGAGAAAGACTGGTCTTAAACATTGAGAATCCCACTTCTGGTGATGCAGGACTTTACTGGTTAGGCAGGTACCCATCGTATGGTGTTCCGATAGCAAAATTTTACCTAAAAGACATGTATAACGTATCAAAGGCAATAACGAATCCACTTAAACCTTCTATCACTGCTATAAAGGACATGGTAGCAATGGTAAACCCAACCTTTGAAGAGACGATGGCAGCTGAAACCGGGTTCTCTGACACTAATTTGTGGCTTGAGTGGATGAGATTCAGTGCAAACCAACATAACAGAAGTAACTGCTATGTTTGTGGTAGTGCCAGGCCACACTTAGGGACAGTCCCTCTCCAGATACCACAAGACAGTGAGGAATGTTTCCTCAGTCTGTTCACTAATACATCCACCAATCACACTGTGTGTGAAATGTGGAAAAAGGAGTATCCTATAGTTATCAAAAATCCAAAGCCTGGAGAGGGCATCACCATATATCCCGGGAACTATACCTGTTACTCTAATTACCAGGGTAAGGGAAGGTTCCTGGGTAATTTCACCAAAGGCTACTGCTCCACCTACAGTGAGGTCCCGGGGAAGTTAACACAGAACCAAATCCAGTCACTTGGTGATGTGTATTGGATTTGCGGGGACCTAAAAATCAGGACCAGATTAGAAGGAATCTGGACTGGTGAATGTGCCCTTGCAAAGGTCATTATGCCTCTCCATATCTTAACTGAAGATACCCCCGATACATACACTGAACCAGCACACAGTCAGAGGAGGAAGCGAGCAGCTCTCTCCGGAAGCTTTGACCCTCATGTATACATAGATGCCATAGGGGTCCCAAGGGGGGTACCTGATGAATTTAAAGCCAGGGACCAGGTAAAAGCTGGTTTTGAGTCACTGATCCCTATAATAACTGTCAATAAGAATGTAGATTGGATTAATTACATATACTATAACCAACAGAGATTCGTAAATTACACTAAAGACGCCCTCCAGGGAATTGCTGACCAGCTAGCCCCCACTTCCTACATGACATTCCAGAACCGGATGGCCTTAGACATGCTAAAAAGTAGGACCTTTAGTATTAGGGACAGAAAAGAGAAAATAGTCATTTTAGGGGGGATTGTGAAGGAATGTGATGTAGATAATAATAATAGTAATCTGAAAATGTCTATTTTCTTATGTGCATACATATTTTTCTCCTTACTCATTATATAAGTATACAGATTTGCTCTGTTCCTATATTTTCTCAAGATGGCGGGTACCCCCTACATCCCACATATCAGAAGAACGCGGAACTGGAGATAAGACCAAAGAGAGCCAAACCTCGTTATGAAAATTATGCATCTTCTTTTCTATCTTAACCAATGAGATGTACCTATTAGACTAACATAGCAATGACGTATTTGTGTGTATAAAACATTAACACCACCTTGAATAAATCAGAAGTGGAATGAGTTAGCAATTCTGAGCGTGTCTCAGAGTGTTTACTTTTATATGCATGCATATCTACACTTTTCAAATTAGAGACAGCAGCAGATAACCTTGAGCTCGATTGTAGCTCTTAATCATTTCCATAACACATTTACACAGAATTTTATTATTTATCACTTGGATTTTTTTCATCAATCTTTACCAATTCTCTTTGGTGATTTGGACGTTTTACAACACTTTATTGAGTTTTTATTCTTATGGACTTTTTCACAGCACTTGAGTGATAGTTTGATTTATGGACTTTTATATACAATCTGTATCACTGAGTTTTGCACATTTACGTGTTTTCAATCCTCATATGAATTCTTTCTTCACTGTTAAGTATTTATTGTGTTTTTTAAATATTAGCGCAACCTCTTACTTTCTTTATGCTTTTCACAATTGATGTTTTTGTGAGGATTGCTGCTTTTTCACAGTATCTATTTTGCATCTGGTTTTTAGCGCAGTTTCCCCCACTATTTCTTCCAATCAATTCTTTATTTATTTATCTTTTTAGTTATTTTGTCTGTGGATATGTACCCATGTGGATACAGTTGTATGCAAAAGTTTAGGAACCCTTGACAATTTCCATGATTGTCATTTATAAATATTTGGGTGTTTGGATCAGCAATTTCATTTTGATCTATCAAATAACTGAAGGACACAGTAATATTTCAGTAGTGAAATGAGGTTTATTGGATTAACAGAAAATGCGCAATATGCATCAAAATGAAATTAGACAGGTGCATAAATTTGGGCACCCTTGTCATTTTGTTGATTTGAATACCTGTAACTACTTAGCACTGATTAGTTGTAAACACACAATTGGTTTGGTGAGCTCATTAAACCTTGAACTTCATAGACAGATGCATCCAATCATGAGAAAAGGTATTTAAGGTGGCCAATTGCAAGTTGTTGTTCTCTTTGACTCTCCTCTGAAGAGTGACAACATGGGGGGCCTCAAAACAACTCTCAAATGACCTGAAAAAAAAGATTGTTCTACATTATGGTTTAGGGGAAGGCTACAAAAAGTTATAGCAGAGATATAAGCTGTCAGTGTCCACTGTGAGGACCATAGTGAGGAGATGGAAGACCACAGGCACAGTTAAGGCCAGAAGTGGAAGGCCACATAACATATTGGAGAGACGAAGGATGGTGAGAGGTCAAAACCAGCCCACAGACCACCTCCAAAGACCTTCAACATCAACTTGCTGCAGATGGTGTCACTGTGCGTCCTTCAACAATTCAGCGCACTTTGCACAGGGAGAAGCTGTAGGGGAGAGTGATGGGAAAGAAGCCTTTTCTGCACATACGCCACAAACCGAGTCACTTGAGGTCTGCAAACACGCATTTGGACAAGCCAGGTTCATTTTGGAATAAGGTGCTGTGGACTGATGAAACAAAGATTGAGTTATTTGGTCATAACAAGGGGTGTTATGCATGGCGGCAAAACAACACAGCATTCCAAGAAGAACACTTGCTACCCACAGTAAAATTTGGTGGAGGTTCCATCATGCTGTGGGGCTGTGTGGTCAGTGCCGGTACTGGTGGAGGTTCCATCATGCTGTGGGGCCAGTGCCGGTACTGGGAGAGGTTCCATCATGCTGTGGGGCTGTGTGGTCAGTGCCGGTACTGGGAGAGGTTCCATCATGCTGTGGGGCTGTGTGGCCAGTGCCGGTACTGGTGGAGGTTCCATCATGCTGTGGGGCTGTGTGGTCAGTGCCGGTACTGGGAGAGGTTCCATCATGCTGTGGGGCTGTGTGGCCAGTGCCGGTACTGGGAGAGGTTCCATCATGCTGTGGGGCTGTGTGGCCAGTGCCGGTACTGGGAGAGGTTCCATCATAGTAGTAGGTGAGGTTGAAAAAAGACACAAGTCCATCAAGTCCAACCTATGTGTGTGATTATGTGTCAGTATTGCATTGTATATCCCTGTATGTTGTGGTCATTCAGGTGCTTATCTAATAGTTTCTTGAAGCTATCAATGCTCCCCGCTGAGACCACCGCCTGTGGAAGGGAATTCCACATCCTTGCCGCTCTTACAGTAAAGAACCCTCTACGTAGTTTAAGATTAAACCTCTTTTCTTCTAATTTTAATGAGTGGCCACGAGTCTTGGTAAACTCTCTTCTGCGAAAAAGTTTTATCCCTATTGAGGGGTCACCAGTCCGGTATTTGTAAATTGAAATCATATCCCCTCTCAAGCGTCTCTTCTCCAGAGAGAATAAGTTCAGTGCTCGCAACCTTTCCTCATAACTAAGATCCTCCAGACCCTTTATTAGCTTTGTTGCCCTTCTTTGAACTCGCTCCATTTCCAGTACATCCTTCCTGAGGACTGGTGCCCAGAACTGGACCGCATACTCTAGGTGCGGCCGGACCAGAGTCTTGTAGAGCGGGAGAATTATCGTTTTATCTCTGGAGTTGATCCCCCTTTTAATGCATGCCAATATTCTGTTTGCTTTGTTAGCAGCAGCTTGGCATTGCCTGCCATTGCTGAGCCTATCATCCACTAGGACCCCCAGGTCCTTTTCCATCCTAGATTCCCCCAGAGGTTCTCCCCCCAGTCTATAGATTGCATTCATATTTTTGCCACCCAAATGCATTATTTTACATTTTTCTACATTGAAACTCATTTGCCATGTAGTCGCCCACCCCATTAATTTGTTCAGGTCTTTTTGCAAGGTTTCCACGTCCTGCGGAGAAGTTATTGCCCTGCTTAGCTTAGTATCGTCTGCAAATACAGAGATTGAACTGTTTATCCCATCCTCCAGATCATTTATGAACAAATTAAATAGGATTGGTCCCAGCACAGAACCCTGGGGCACCCCACTACCCACCCCTGACCATTCTGAGTACTCCCCATTTATCACCACCCTCTGAACTCGCCCTTGTAGCCAGTTTTCAATCCATGTACTCACCCTATGGTCCATGCCAACGCACCTTATTTTGTACAGTAAACGTTTATGGGGAACTGTGTCAAATGCTTTTGCAAAATCCAGATACACCACGTCTACAGGCCTTCCTTTATCTAGATGGCAACTCACCTCCTCATAGAAGGTTAATAGATTGGTTTGGCAAGAACGATTCTTCATGAATCCATGCTGATTACTGCTAATGATATCGTACGTATTACTAAAATCCTGTATATAGTCCCTTATCATCCCCTCCAAGAGTTTACATACTATCGATGTTAGGCTAACTGGTCTGTAATTCCCAGGGATGTATTTTGGGCCCTTTTTAAATATAGGTGCTACATTGGCTTTTCTCCAATCAGCTGGTACCATTCCAGTCAGTAGACTATCTGTAAAAATTAGGAACAACGGTCTGGCAATCACTTGACTGAGTTCCCTAAGTACCCTCGGATGCAAGCCATCTGGTCCCGGTGATTTATTAATGTTAAGTTTCTCAAGTCTAATTTTAATTCCGTCCTCTGTTAACCATGTAGGTGCTTCCTGTGTTGTGTCATGAGGATAAACACTGCAGTTTTGGTTACTGAAGCCCCCCGATTTACTCGTGAAGACTGAGGAGAAGAATAAATTCAATACCTCTGCCATCTCCCCATCCTTTGTAACCAGATGTCCTTCCTCATTCTTTATGGGGCCAATATGGTCTGTCCTCCCTTTTTTACTGTTTACATACTTAAAGAATTTCTTGGGATTTTTTTTGCTCTCCTCCGCTATGTGTCTTTCATGTTCTATCTTAGCTGTCCTAATTGCACGCTTACATTTCTTATTGCATTCTTTATAAAGTCTGAATGCTGAGGATGATCCCTCAACCTTGTATTTTTTGAAGGCCTTCTCCTTTGCTTTTATATGCATTTTTACATTGGAGTTAAGCCATCCAGGACTTTTGTTCGCTCTTTTAAATTTATTACCCAATGGGATACATTGGCTAATGCCCTTATTTAATATGCTCTTAAAGCAAACCCATCTCTCCTCCGTATTCTTTGTTTCTAATATTTTATCCCAGTTTATGCCTTTTAGCCAGGTTTGTAGTTTAGGGAAGTTGGCTCTTTTGAAATTCAGTGTCTTTGTATTCCCTTTATGTTTCCTATTTGTGTGATTTATACTGAAACTAATTGACCTGTGATCACTGTTACCTAAATTGCCCCGCATTTCCACATCCGTGATCAGGTCTGTATTGTTGGTAATCAGTAGATCCAGTAATGTTTTATTTCTAGTTGGTGCGTCTACCATCTGACCCATAAAATTGTCCTGCAAGACATTAAGGAACTGGCGAGCCTTAAATGAATGCGCGGTTCCCTCCGCCCAGTCTATGTCTGGATAATTAAAATCCCCCATTATGATAACACTTCCCATTCTTGCTGCTAATCCAATTTGTGATAGGAGATCCGTCTCCACTTCCTCCCTCAGGTTTGGGGGCCTATAGCATACTCCCAGTATTATTTTCCCCTGAGCTTCATCCCTTTGGAGCTCTACCCATAAGGATTCCACCTCCTCTCTAGCTCCCTCAGTGATGTCATCTCTCACATTCACTTGTACATTATTCTTGATATATAGGCATACCCCTCCCCCTTTTTTACCCTCTCTATCCTTGCGGTATAGGGTATACCCTTGAATGTTTGCCAGCCAATCATGAGAGCTGTTGAACCAGGTCTCTGAAATTCCCACAAAATCCAAATCCTCCTCGTACAACAGTATCTCTAGTTCACCCATTTTGTCCGCCATGCTCCTGGCATTGGTGAACATGCCACATAGTTTAGACCGGTCGCATATTGTCCTCGTATTGGGTGTTTCGATATTGCAACTAGGACTTGCTACTATACTCACCTTGTGTTTTTGTGCTTTGGTTAACCTACCACTAATGCCCCCAATACTAGCCTCTGGAATATCTTCCGCGCTGGCTATCTCTGCCTCTGGACCCTCCCCCCCATCGCCTAGTTTAAAAACCCCTCTAACTTTTTGGCCATCTTCCTTCCCAGCAGATCTGCACCCTCCTCATTTAGGTGCAGTCCGTCCCTTCTATAGTACCGGTTACTGACTGAGAAGTCGGCCCAGTCCTCCAGGAACCCAAACCCCTCCTTACTACACCAGCTCTTCAGCCACTTGTTTACTTCCCTAATCTCCCTCTTCCTTTCTGGTGTGGCTCGATGTACCGGTAGTATTCCTGAGAATACTACCTTGGAGGTCCTTTTCCTCAATTTAGCTCCTAAGTCCCTAAAATCGTTCTTTAGGACACTCCATCTGCCTCTGACTTTGTCATTGGTGCCAACGTGCACCATGACAGCCGGGTCTTCCCCAGCCCCTCCCAGTAATCTGTCCACAAGATCCGTGATGTGCCGAACCCGAGCGCCCGGTAGACAACATACTGTTCGGCGCTTCAGGTCTTGGTTACAGATTGCCCTCTCTGTCCTTCTAAGAATTGAGTCCCCTACCACCAGAATCTGTCTTTCCTTTCCCTTTGCTGCCCCCCCACTCTCACTGGAGGAGTTCTTCCCCCGGCAGCTAGGAGAGTCCCTCATCTCCAGCAGTGCTGGTCCCTGACTGGTTTCACCAATGACACTCAAAGTAGCGTACTTATTGGGATGCTCCAGTCCTGGATCGGCCTCCCTGGCTTTTCCCCCTCTACCCCTCCTGACTGTCACCCATCTACTCTTTGCTAGTGCCTGCACCTCTTTGTCTCCACCCGCCTCTGTGCTGGCCCCTGCCGGCACCTGCCGTGTACGTTCCTGGCTCTCCTTTAGTATGGAGGGACTTCTCAGTGCTGACAGTTGCTTCCCCAGATTCAGAACCTGGACTTCCAGGGAAACAATGTGCTTACATTTTGCACAGCAGTATTCGCCCTCGATCTGATGATCAAGGAACGCATACATGCGGCAAGATGTACAAAGAGTCGCCTCTCCACACCCGCCGGGCATCGCACCTATTAAATTTAGTGAGGATTTGGGGATTTTACCCTGTCCAAATTACCTAACAGCTAGCTTCCTGGCACTAATACTCAAGACAATACACAGGTACACAACAAGACAATACACAGGTACACAACAAGACAATACACAGGTACTCACAGACCTACGTGCAATCGCAGAACAGTCGCAGACCTATGTACACTCGCAATACTCAAGTATACAATACACAATACACAAGTACTAACGATCCACACACACTACTCAGACAACAATCATGTACTCACACTACACAGGTACTGTGACCCCTGTTATAATCTCCTGTTTTAAACTCTGGTTTTAACTCACCACTTAGAAAAGTTCCACTTGGTATAAGTTCCAGCAATCTCCCAATGAGCAGGCTCAGGATGAGTCCTACACACAGTTATATAGACTGCAGGCACCTGTGAGCAATCACCCCTCCCCCTACTTAATAGCCTGAAGGAACCAAAGAAGAAAAAAAAAAAAAAAAAAAAAAAAAGCTATTTAAAAAGTGACAGCTGTGGGGCTGTGGGGCCAGTGCCAGTACTGGGAGAGGTTCCATCATTCTGTGGGGCTGTGTGGTCAGTGCCGGTACTGGGAGAGGTTCCATCATGCTGTGGGGCTGTGGGGCCAGTGCCGGTACTGGTGGAGGTTCCATCATGCTGTGGGGCTGTGGGGCCAGTGCCGGTACTGGGAGAGGTTCCATCATGCTGTGGGGCTGTGTGGCCAGTGCCGGTACTGGGAGAGGTTCCATCATGCTGTGGGGCTGTGTGGCCAGTGCCGGTACTGGGAGAGGTTCCATCATGCTGTGGGGCTGTGTGGTCAGTGCCGGTACTGGGAGAGGTTCCATCATGCTGTGGGGCTGTGTGGTCAGTGCCGGTACCGGGAATCTGGTTAAAGTTGAGGGTCGCATGAATTCCACTCAATATCAGCAGATTCTTGAGAATAATCTTGAGGAATCACAAAGTTGAAGTTACGCCGGGGCTGGATATTTCCCCAAACACGGCTCAAAATCTACTCGGCATTTATGCAGAGGAACAAGTCCAATGTTCTGGAACGGCCACCCCAGTCCTCAGACCTGAATACCATTGAACATCTGTGGGGGGATGTGAAGTGGGCTGTCCATGATCGGCAACCATCAAACCCAACTGAACTGGAGATGTTTTATAAGGAGGAATGGTCCAAAATACATTCATCCAGAATCCCGACACTCATTACAGGCTATAGGAAGCATCTAGAGGCTGTTATTTCTACTAAAGGAGGCTCTACTAAATATTGATGGGATTTTTCTGTTGGGGTGCCCAAATTTATGCACCTGTTTAATTTCGTTTTGATGCATATTGCGCATTTTCTGTTAATCCAATAAACCTCATTTCACTACTGAAATATTACTGAGTCCTTCAGTTATTTGATAGATCAAAATTAAATTGCTGATCCAAATATCCAAATATTTATAAATGACAATCATGGAGGGGGCGTGGCCTGACTCTACATGGAGTAGGACGCATTCCGAGCGGCTCCACACGGTGATCCTGTAATCCAAGGCATCCTACAACCCACGGACGACATCCTGACCTGGAAAGCACCCTCCAGGACTCACTGGACATCAGGCATCATGTCCCCGTCGAAATCGCAAAAATCGGCCTCGGCAAAACTAGACCAATATCGCCGTCAGGAAAAGGAAGATCAGGAGGAAAATGGCGGCGCTGAGCAGCATGGTACAGAGCGCACGGCGGGAGACACAGACAAGCTGCTGGAAGCTATCACCCTCTGCCGTACGTCGCTTGCCTCTCAAATAGAGGAAGTGAAGGTGGACATATCTCTGATCAGACAAGATCTTCACAAATTGAGAGACAGAGTCAAGGAGACAGAGACCCGCATCAGCGTTGCAGAAGACGCCATCCCTCCGCTCCAGACAGGGATGGAGCAGATGAAACAGCATATACAGCAACTGTTCTCCAAACAAGACGACATTGAGAACAGGAGCAGAAGGTGTAACATCCGTCTAATCGGCCTCCCGGAGGGAGCAGAAGGTAAAGATCCAACTACTTTCTTAGAGCAATTGCTCACAACTACCTATGGCAGAGAGGCCTTCTCCCCCATGCTGGCAGTAGAAAGGGCACACCGTATGCCGGCCAGACCACCGCCTCAGGGGGCCCCGCCACGCACATTTATTGCAAAACTCTTGAATTACAAGGACAGAGATGCAGCCCTGCGGCTGGCAAGGGAGAGAGGTAACATCCCGGTTGGCAACGTTAAAGTCGCACTGTTCCCAGATTTTTCGGCCAAGGTGCAGCGACGCTGACAAACCTTTATGGAGGCCAAACGCAAACTCAGAGATATGCATTACAAATATGCAATGCTATTCCCCGCAAAACTCAGGGTGGAACATGATGGCCGCGCAGCGTTCTTTGAAGATCCAGCAGAGCTGATGTCATGGATTGAGCGACGGAACGCTCCAGCAAGAGCAGACTGACGGTCGAGTGAGTATGAAAGATATAACAGAGACTGTACGTATCAAAACCCTAACTTACCTTAGATGAAAAACTGTGGTAACCTTAATCTCTGAAACTCTGCTTCATGATGTGTCACTGTACACCAGTTGTTAACCTTGTGGACGGACTGTGTCAAGCTGCAGAGACTGCCTTTTCAATTACAATTACCCATTATCCCTCTTTTTTTTAAAAAAAAAAAAAACAAGGGTTAAAACATAACTTGGATCCGTGGGACAGTATCAAGGCATAAAGATTTGCAACAACTACCAACGTGCCCCCCCTAGTAGGTCATGGCATGATGTTTTCTCCTAGACTTTGCCTGTTTTTTTTTCATTTTCCCCTTTTATACATGAAAATTTTCTTTTTCCTTTATTTTGCCAGCTACAGTAGTAGCAGGAGCCTCGGACTGACAAAGTCTTGCTGGCAACCTGTGGAGTGCAGCGTGACTTACCCCCAGATGCCCCAAGAGAGGATGGCTTAAGAGACAGGCACAAATACCGAACCAAACGATTCATCCGTCAGGCAAACTTGTTTTCCACATTTAAACTCATTTTTTCCTATGTTTTTTTTCTCTTTTACACCCTATCGGGTGCTGTTTTCTCTTGGCGGGCATTACAAGTTCAGTTATGGGAGTATGCTCGCATCAGTTGGGGAAGATGCAGGGCTGGGAGGGGGGAGGGGGGAGGGGGAACAGAAAAGGTTAAAAAGCAAATGTATGATGTGTGTTCAATGCATAATGTGCTCATGTGTACGAGATCTCAAAGGTATTACTTGAAAGATTGCTGGTATATACCGAACCCAATGTTAAGATACGACAGATTTATTATAACCTATGCCCAGATTAATAAGTGCATCCATAGCTATAAAATATGTAAACAGAGAAACCAATGTCGAGTGCAACACTGAAGTTTCTTACTTGGAATGTGAGAGGGCTACGTGACAAGGTCAAACGCACGGCGGTGCTCGCATTCCTTAAGAAACAAAGAGTAGACATAATGACATTAGTGGAGACACACGTGGAGGGCAGACTACAAATGGCACTCCGCCGTCCATGGGTGGGTTGGACATTCCACTCAACACACACACCTCATTCCAGAGGAGTATCGATACTTATTGCAAAATCTGTCCACTTTGAATTAAGTGAACTCCAAACAGACCCAAAAGGCCGCTATGTATTCCTGTCCTCCAGAATCCACGGAGAACCCTTCTTATTAATGGCCTTCTATGTCCCCCCCCCATTCTCCATCTCAATTCTGCTAGAAGGAATCGCTTTTATGACTAAACATCCCCAAGCCTCAGTAATTTGGATGGGTGATTTCAATACTACACTGAATGAAAAATTAGACAGACTCAGACCCTTAACAACAGACACAGCCCACACCGGAGACACCAGAATGCTAAACCTCATTTCCCCCGTTCATTTGATAGACACATGGAGACATAGATTCCCAACTAAACTAGCCTACTCATGCTTCTCTTCTTCACATAATACCATGTCCCGCATTGACCTTATATTAATATCACAAAAACTCATCCCACGGCTTCTTGACTCAGAATTCGGCCCCAGAATACTTTCTGATCATGCCCCATACTGGATCAAGCTAAAATTCCCATTTGATATGCTGCCACGGCCGTGGCGTCTGAATCCCTTTTGGTTGTCCCTGCTCCCCGAGGACGATGACCTTGCCACTGAATGGGACAGATTTTATGCAGAAAATGCGGACTCTGCTTCCCCCCTAGTGGTGTGGGAAACCTTTAAGCTACATGCACGCTCCTCCCTGACTACATACATCAATACCTTGAAAAAGGGGTCGATAGAAATATATAATAAAGCAGCACTAGATCTTGCATCTACAGAACAAACATATAAGGCGGATCCCTCCCCTGCTAACGCTTCCCTTCTTAAGCTGCAGACTAGAGTGGTGAACCAAATACAGTACACGAAAGCTAGACAGAAATTATTTTTCACCAAACAGAAACACTTTGAACAGGGGGAAAGGGCTGGCAGACTCTTGGCTTATCTGGTCCACAACGAGGACAAACCTCCAGTAGTCATTACACTACAGAGCCCAGAGGGACAAAAAATCTCAGACCCCCCAATAGTATCATCCAGGTTTGAGGAATTCTATAGAGACTTGTACACCTCCACAGTGCGGGGCGAGTCCACCGATATGGACTGCTTCCTAGATGGAGTGGTGTTTCCCCAGCTTACTGGGGAGCAGGTCAGCCTTCTCGAGGCCCCTCTAACGGTAGAGGAGATCGCGACGGCGATAGCCAGTTTTGCCAGATCCAAATCCCCAGGCTCAGATGGCCTACCTATCGAGTTTTACTCACAAAACAGTGAAGTGATTACCCCCAAACTACTAACTCTATATAATGAAATGTTTAAGACTTTTACCCTCCCATTATCTATGAGAGAAGCCACTATAATTTTAATACCTAAACCGGGTATAAACCCAGGCCTACCGGAATCATACCGTCCCATATCACTGCTACAAGTAGATATTAAGATTTTGGCCAAAACACTCTCCATTAGACTAAATCAGGTCATACTAACCCTCATACACCCGGATCAGGCGGGATTCATGCCTGGCCGTAACACCTCCTTCAACCTTAGGAAGTTATTTATAAATTTACAAGCTTCACATGAAAATGTTGGCACAAGAGTGGTGGCGACTATAGATACGGCCAAAGCATTCGATTCGGTGGAGTGGACGTATCTGTGGAGCTGCCTGGGGAGATATGGATTTGGCCCCAATTTCATCAAATGGGTCCAATTACTGTATCAACAGCCCGCAGCCAGGGTGGTGGCGAACGGGTGGCCGTCTCAGAAGTTTGACCTCGGCAGAGGCACGAGACAGGGCTGCCCCCTCTCCCCACTACTTTATGCGCTGGCGGCGGAGCCACTTGCCATGTCTGTCCGGGCGGACCCAGAGTTTGAAGGACTTAGGTTTGGGACACTCACGGAAAAAATCAGCATGTACGCTGACGACACACTATTATACCTAGCTGACCCTGGACAATCCCTCTACAAAGCTCTTCAGGTGATCGAACAGT
Source organism: Aquarana catesbeiana (assembly GCF_042186555.1). Taxonomy (NCBI): domain Eukaryota; kingdom Metazoa; phylum Chordata; class Amphibia; order Anura; family Ranidae; genus Aquarana; species Aquarana catesbeiana. Next base: position 989,689,158 of record NC_133324.1, on the reverse strand, counting down.
TCGGGAAATTTTCCGGACTCAAGATCAACTGGGAGAAGTCTCAGGTCTTGCCAGTTGATAGCTTTCCGCTTTCAGAATCCCAAGCTGTACTACCACTGCAAAGAACTGACAGGATTAAATATCTGGGGATACACATTTCCAGAACCCCATCAGATTATATGACTCTGAATATTAAACCAACATTCTCACTCATCAGAGCCAAAATTAAAGCCTGGACCCGCCTACCTCTGGGGGTCTGGGGCCGTGTAAACCTGATAAAGATGGTCCTACTCCCCAAAATATTATATATACTTTGGCACGCCCCGACATATATCCCATTAAAATACTTTAAGACGATTGAAACCCTACTCAAACCCTTTATCTGGGGGAACAACAGACATAAGATATCTTGGCAGACTCTCAAAAACCCAACGGACATGGGAGGTACAGCACTCCCTGACTTTAACCACTACTACATAGCTTCCCAACTGTCACAGTTATTTCATATAGACAAGACAGACAGTGAAAGATTTCTGACTTTGCTTTGCCCAAAATGGGCACAACAAACTACAGACCCAATATATGCTATAACTATGGGCACAAAGGTTGTGGAGGGCAGAGAAGACAAGAAGTCTTTACTTTACCACTATAGACGCATTTGGGAGCTGGCAAATAAAAAACTGAATATTCCCTTACACAATGACCACACTCCCCTATGGTACAACAGGAATCTCCAAGAGTTTGAACACGTACAAGATCCAGGGATCTGGATCAGAAAGGGAATATATTATCTATATCACATAATATCAAATGGTACCCTCAAAGACTTCAACACTCTGAAAGAGGAATTTACACTACAGCAAAACATGTTCTTTAGATACTTTCAAGTGAGACACGCAGCCCGAACACAATTTTTACGAACCTCACTACAACCCACGCCCAACCCCTTAATTGCAATCATAAAAGACACGGACCCCAAAAAATTAATTTCTTGCTTCTATAATATGTTAAATGCTCCCATATCGGCTAGAGTTGCATATGCACTTAAACCACGCTGGGAGGGAGATGTGGGCCAGATGGAGAATGAGGAATGGGAGGAAGCGTTAGAACCTTGTAAAGAAGTATCGCCCAAACTCTCAGACAGATTAACACAAATATATATACTACATAGAGCATATTTAACCCCGCTCAGAGTAGCCAAATTCAACAAGAACCAACCAGCTAAATGCCCAATGTGCGAATCCACAACCGGTACATTCTTTCACCTTATCTGGTCCTGTCCGCGAATCCAGGGACTATGGCAACAAATTGTAACTTTTTTGCATGACAATATGGGATCCCCGTAGCGATGGACCCAAAACAATGTTTGCTAGGGATTTTCCCTGACCCCCCTGACAAGTTCACCAAAATTTTCCTCCAGGAAACCTTATTTTCTGGAAGGAAAATAATAGCCAGGAAATGGATGAGACAGACACCTCCAGATTTTGGAGAGTGGAGAGCTGACATAAATGCAACTCTCCCTTACAAAAAATGTATATACATCAACAGAGGCTGTCCAGACAAATTTAACAAGATCTGGGATCGATGGACGCAAGATTCAGAAACATGCTCTTAAATAACGCATATCATTATTATAGTCGTATTAGCCCCTAGGAACACACATATTGCTTCAATGTACTGACCTCATAGAGACGTTTAAAATAACTTCATTGTGTGTTGGATACAGATGATTGCATAACATGATTATATGCTGTCTTATTTAAATGTAGGCACAAGTATGCATTGTAATACCTGTATGCACTTTCTTGCTCAATAAAACTTTGTTATAAAAAAAAAATGACAATCATGGAAATTGTCAGGGGTTCCTAAACTTTTGCACTGTGTGTGTGTGTGTGCTCCATGTGTGTATGTATGTAGTATGTTCCCCGGATGGTTTTCATGATAGTGACTATTTTGTGTCTTATGACTTTATGCCGGGTGATATCAGCATTCATTTATTGATCTCTCATCTTTTTATCCCTTTATGGGCTATGTGTGGTCTATCCTCAGTGATTTTATGGGGGGACATTGATGATTTATAGTAGAGAATAGAAAAGTGGAAGATTCTAGTGACCTAAATGTTGTCTCTGTACAATGATATGGATATGAATTAATATTGAGGAAGGATGGTATTATCTTTATCGGATCAGATATCTCTGATCTACATGCACCAGCATTGAGACATGGGGGGGAGACGTCTCGGCTTCTTCTCTCCTTGTGTATTTCTTGGTACATGGGAGTTTTTATTACATATGACATTATTTTATGTGTTGTGTCTTTTTTCTCTTTAGGTTACACCGGTGTCTCTTTTTTCCGAACATAAGATTGTTCATGTTTTTTCTTACTACATGCATTTTCAATATGTGAATGTTCAGCAGGTGGGGAGGATTTTTCCATCTTCTTAATGGTTAAACTTTGGACTCTGGATGGTCTCAGGTGCTTTCCATATCATTATCTATGACATAGAGGTTTTATCTATTTGTCTAATTACTTAGGTGTGTATATATCTCTGTATGTATATTCATAGTTGCCAACATTGCAAAAAAAATTTTAGGGACACTTTTTTGGCCATAGGCGGTGTGACGAAAATATAAGCGTAGGATAGTTTTGCCTTAACTAGATGTGATGTGATCTGTAGAAGTAGTGTAAATGTAGATGTAGTTTAATTTTGGGTTATTAAAAATATAGCATTCTATGTCAGTCATGAACATATGTTCTTTCATTAGCATTTGAAAGGACAGAGCCACTTTTTTTAGGATCGAAGTGACACCTAGATGCCAATAAAAGCTCCCATTAGAGTAAACATAGATTGCCAGCTTCCTGAGGCTCAAAGAAAACTGCTAGTCATCTTGGCCACACGGATCTGCAGGGGGCATTCACAAGGCTCCGGACAGTCTGTAAGCTTTGATTAATATCAAGAGATCTAAGGAACCATTTTTATCTCTCATAAAAGCTAAAATATTAACGACAGAGAGATGAAAATAATTCCTTTTGATCGTACACCTGATGGGTTACGTGTACATGTAACTCTGTATGTTTAGCAGAGGTGGAATCCTAAAGAACCACACAAAACCGTTATATGGCGCCTGATTGCGGCAGGCAGGCAGTGATTGGTACTGTTGCGATCGGACTGATGCGCTGGTATCGGAAATCCTATCCATGACCCAGCAATCAGCGCCATTCTGGGCCAATTTGACTCTGGTCATTTCAGAACACAAAACATTTGTGGGCTGAGACAGGAACACCCCCCCAGGGTTGATTCGCCAAGGGCTAAAGTCCAGCCCACATCCATATTTCAATAAATTGGGTAGCCTGAGATATGGACGTTGTTCTTCCATGAAGCCAGTTCGAAACTGGGGAGTTCCCACATGTTCCAGTATGCTTCTACTAACGGAAAGATTTACTTGGTAAAGTTTATTTCTGTTTTTATCCCTTTTTATTTTCATAGCAAATTGCCATTTGTGTGTCTTTCTGCATTTTTTGTATCTTTTTTGGTAAATCCTTTTTCTTTGTATATCTTATATGCACTGCCCACTTTCGGGATATTAAATGATAAAATTAATAAGTGACTTCTGTGTACTAAGCCCGGACTCATATCTCTGGAGAGGTTGTTGTATTTTAGTGCCTAAGTACTCGGTTTAAGTTACGTACCAATCGGTATGCAATTGCACTGTGTGTTGGCAGATTGCATGCAGATTGTAAGCTAACAGATCTTCCAGACAGAGATCTGTGTGTGTGGTGGCTCAGCAGACCAGTCTGCGGACAAACTGTTGGGTGGTGGCAGGCTATCGTTTATTGTGTGTCTGGTGTGAGGGTGTGGGGACAGTGGGAAGAGTGATTAACGCCGGGGTTCAAGCTTGCAGGATAGCTGGAGGAATCCTAGAAGTGTGTAGTAATTGCTAGACTGTTCCTCAACCCTTAGAGTGCACCAGATTGTATGTAAGATTTGTATCTGCCTGTGTGTGGTCAGCTAGCTGGATTGGAGTGGAGTCTCCCTCTAGTGGTGGCCAAAGGTAGTGCAGGCTGTGAAAGTACCACAGCCGGTCTTACATGCGCAGTATAAGTTCCCCCTTATTCCCTTAGTTCCTCATATACCCCGGTCACGGAACGCACGTCGCGGATAGTTGGTCGCCGTTGGGGTGCGAATTCGTAACAGATTGGCGGCAGCGAGCGGGATTTGCTTAGTACATTAGTACATGGTTTATTCATTTAACCTATGTACTAAAGGTTGGAAGCTTGTTAGAAGCAACTGACCTACAGAAGCTCACTCAGTGCATAATTTTTGTTTTGTAGAAGACATACTTGGCTATTTGCTCCCCACCCCCTCTTGTTTTTCTTTTCTATCTTTTATTTGGGCAAAAAACTTGGAGATGGTAACCCACGAGATGATATGCTGGTACAAGAGGCAATCCGAAGAGACCGCGATTGACCTCTGTGAGCTAAGAGGCATCAGTACAGTCGGCAAGACGAGGACCCAACTTTTATGTGCGTTGATAGAGGATGACCATGAACAGTTCACTATGGCATCTAAACCCAGAGACTGTGCCATTCCAGAGTACTGTGTGAGACAGCATGATTCTGTTCTCAAACCCTCTCAGCGGAAGAAATCACTACAGCAGATGAAGCAAAGAGAGAGAGAGCACAAACTGAACAGTACCCAAATCCAGCATGGAAATGCAACATCACCTCCATCTGCATCAAGAACTACAAGAGCCAGACCTACATCTGTGGAAACCTTGAAGTGTTTTGTCTGTAACCAAGGTGGACATTACTCAAGCCTTTGTCCAAAGAGGAGGAGGCCTAGCCCACCAGCAAGTGTAAAAAGTGCTCCCCCTACTTTGTTGTTTGTTGGGGAAAATGTAGGAGACCGAGCGGATAACCTGCAGCCAGTTACCGCAAGTAACAGCGTTACAGTCGGACTCCGAGCTATGGGATCAGAGGATGTCCTAGCTCTTCCAGGATTGAGGAGCTGTGAGGATGTGATCCCAGGGGAAGCCATGTTTGTCACCGGAGGTGGAGGAGCCATCTCTGCCGTGCCTATGGCTTGTGTTTCGTTGAACCTGGACTCTGAAAGCCAAATGAAAGAAGTGGGCAGAGCAGATCCCACGTATGTAGGAGGCCATGCGGATAGCCTGCAGCTGGTTACCACAGGTAACAGTGTTACAGTTGGACTCCAAGCTATGGGATCAGAGGATGTCCTAGCTCTTCCAGGATTGAGGAGCTGTGAGGATGTGATCCCAGGGGAAGCCATGGTTGTCACAGGAGGTGGAGGAGCCATCCCTGTCATGCTTATGGCTTGTGTTTCGTTGAACCAGGAATCTGAAAGCCAAGTGGAAGAAGTGGGCAGAGCAGATCCCACAAATGTAGGAGGCCGTGCGGATACCCTGCAGCTGGTTACCGCAGATAATAATGTTTCAGTCGGACTCCGAGATACGGGATCCACGGATGTCCTAGCTCTTTCAGGATCGAGGAGCCATGAGGATGTGGTCCCAAAGAAAGCCACAGTTATCACAGGGGTTGGAGGAGTCATCCCTGTGTTACCAACAGCTTGTGTTGCTTTGCTCAGAGGATCAAAAAGCAAAGTGAGAGAAGTAGGCATAGCAGATGCCAGTAATGTACTATCGGTTACTGACCAGGTGCAGTTGGCAGCCCGCTATGAGCTAAATTCATCCCCCCTGGAACCTGCATCTCCACCTGAAGCCCCGGATTCACGTAAAGTACTGTTGGGTGACTCAGTGCAAGTTGGGAACTCTGGGGAGGGTCAGGGGACTAGTGACTGTGTGCCAGGTCCAGGCCCTAATGGGTTTTTGGAGCCAAGGCCCAGAGAGGAAACTAAAGTCACAATGAACTCTGAAATTGATAATGTTTTGTGTGATGTAAAAAGTCATGATCTGTGCTGCGCAGACGCTCCCTCTGCTGCAGTGGTGACTCCTGGGGCCCACCGGTCTGCCCCGAACTGGTCGTTGCCCACTGCTACAGAGGGACTGTCTGTGAAAGGGCCCAATCCAACTGGGTCGGACCCTTGTGAACTTGGTCAAGCAGGCCTGAGGTCCCCTCAACCTGTTGTCTCCCTGGCGTCTGTGGCAGATCGCTCTGAGTCCCCTGAGGCTGTTAAAATTGACATCAGCCTGGAGGAGTACAGAGGTCTGGCTGATGGACTGCCAGTTGGGGATGGCGGGATGAGGGTGTATGGGGAACAGGACTGTGACTCCGTAACCACTTGTAAAGAAAAGGAATGTTTTGAAGTACCTGCTGAAAAGGAAAACTGTGTTTCAGTAGATCCTGGTAAGGACAAGCAAGGTGTGCTTGTAACCTTATGTGAGGCAAAGTCTTCTGTGGTTTGCTCCTCTGCCATCACAGCTACCAGTACTTCCATTGTGGATTCTGGGCTGTGCATCACAGAGGAAAGACCACAGGGTGAGGGGACAAATCTGATCCAATCTGACTCTACTCCCTTGGCAGTTGCAGCTGACAGCACTGAGTTCTTAGGGGATGATACATTTGTTGCCAGCCCAGAAGAACTCAGGTGTTGTGCCAACAGATGCTCTGCTGAGGACGGAGTAGGAGTATGTGATGTGGGTCAGAGGACAACCCCTGGTGGAATTCAGTCTTCTGTGACCTTCTCCTCTGCCACCACAGTTGCAAGTTCTGCCACTGCGGATTCATTGCTGTGTGTCACAGAGGGAATATTACAGGGTGACAGGGAAAATCTGGCCCCATCAGGGCCTACCATCTCAGCAGCTGCAGCTGACAACACCGGGTACTTTCTGGCTGATAAGTCTGATGTTGGCCCGGAGGAACTGAGGTGTTGTGCTGGCAGGCCTTCTGCTGAGGAGGACAGAGTAGGAGAGTGTGACACGGGTCAGAGGATGACCCCTGGCAGAATAAAGTGTTTTGTGGATTTATCCTCTGTCCCCACAGCTATGAGTACAATGATTGAGGATTTGTTGCTGTGCATAACAGGGGAAGAACCACAGGATTATGGGGGAAAACTGACCCCATCTGAATCTGCTCTCTCAGAGGCTGCAGCTGATGGCACTGCGTTCCTACAGGCTGATATGTTTGGTGTCAGCGTAGAGGAATTCAGGGGTTGTGCTGGCAGGCCTTCTGTTGAGGCAGAACGAGAAAAAGTGTGGGAGACAGGCCAAAGAGTGGAGGCCCTGGTACCCAGGTCATGGAACCAGGCCCGGACCACCCAGGGACGGCCTTATGCCAGGCTCAAACATCTGGGTGTGGTAGCTAATAGAGTACCACCAGATGGCCAGGGCCAATGGCTGAGAATGCTGACAGCACACAATGACAAATTTGTCTGTACCCTTTCAGTAGGTAGTCAGTGGCCAGTGGATGAAGTGGATCCGCAGGGCAATCTACTGGCCAATCCCGATCCAGACCCGTTAGGATCAGTCACAGAGGGGTGCGGTCGCCCTCTCCTATCTGCAAAGGGACAGGCTGAAATGTCGGTGGTGCCAAGCTTCAGTTGGGGGAACCTTCACCCCCATCTTAGGGAATCTTCCATGCAGACGCGTTAGCTGACCCGTTTAGGCTCAGCTGTGCGTCATCTGGAAGGGGGAGATGTGACGAAAATATAAGCGTAGGATAGTTTTGCCTTAACTAGATGTGATGTGATCTGTAGAAGTAGTGTAAATGTAGATGTAGTTTAATTTTGGGTTATTAAAAATATAGCATTCTATGTCAGTCATGAACATATGTTCTTTCATTAGCATTTGAAAGGACAGAGCCACTTTTTTTAGGATCGAAGTGACACCTAGATGCCAATAAAAGTTTCCATTACAGTAAACATAGATTGCCAGCTTCCTGAGGCTCAAAGAAATCTGCTAGTCATCTTGGCCACACGGATCTGCAGGGGGCATTCACAAGGCTCCGGACAGTCTGTAAGCTTTGATTAATATCGAGAGATCTAAGGAACCTATTTTATCTCTCATAAAAGCTAAAATATTAACGACAGAGAGATGAAAATAATTCCTTGTGATCGTACACCTGATGGGTTACGTGTACATGTAACTCTGTATGTTTAGCAGAGGTGGAATCCTAGAGAACCACACAAAACCGTTATATGGCGCCTGATTGCGGCAGGCAGGCAGTGATTGGTACTGTTGCAATCGGACTGATGCGCTGGTATCGGAAATCCTATCCATGACCCAGCAATCAGCGCCGTTCTGGGCCAATTTGACTCTGGTCATTTCAGAACACAAAACATTTGTGGGCTGAGACAGGAACACCCCCCAGGGTTGATTCGCCAAGGGCTAAAGTCCCGCCCACATCCATATTTCAATAAATTGGGTAGCCTGAGATATGGACGTTGTTCTTCCATGAAGCCAGTTCGAAACTGGGGAGTTCCCACATGTTCCAGTATGCTTCTACTAACGGAAAGATTTACTTGGTAAAGTTTATTTCTGTTTTTATCCCTTTTTATTTTCATAGCAAATTGCCATTTGTGTGTCTTTCTGCATTTTTTGTATCTTTTTTGGTAAATCCTTTTTCTTTGTATATCTTTTATGCACTGCCCACTTTCGGGATATTAAATGATAAAATTAATAAGTGACTTCTGTGTACTAAGCTAGGACTCATATCTCTGGAGAGGTTGTTGTATTTTAGTGCCTAAGTACTCGGTTTAAGTTACGTACCAATCGGTATGCAATTGCACTGTGTGTTGGCAGATTGCATGCAGATTGTAAGCTAACAGATCTTCCAGACAGAGATCTGTGTGTGTGGTGGCTCAGCAGACCAGTCTGCGGACAAACTGTTGGGTGGTGGCAGGCTATCATTTATTGTGTGTCTGGTGTGTGGGTGGGGGGACAGTGGGAAGAGTGATTAACGCCGGGGTTCAAGCTTGAAGGATAGCTGGAGGAACCCTAGAAGACTGCTCCCCAACCCTTAGAGTGCACCAGATTGTATGTAAGATTTGTATCTGCCTGTGTGTGGTCAGCTAGCTGGATTGGAGTGGAGTCTCCCTCTAGTGGTGGCCAAAGGTAGTGCAGGCTGTGAAAGTACCACAGCCGGTCTTACATGCTCAGTATAAGTTCCCCCTTATTCCCTTAGTTCCTCATATACCCCGGTCACGGAACGCACGTCGCGGATAGTTGGTCGCCGTTGGGGTGCGAATTCGTGACAGGCGGGGTCACGTTATAATTAGGGGGTGGGGCATGCATTTGTGGGTGTGACATAGAAAAGTAGAGATGCGGCGCGCGCAACACGCCGCGCCAAAAATAGGCATGGTTTACGTGAATAGTGGGCGTGGCTTAAATGGGCATGGCTCAAAGGGGGTGTTGTTAGCGTGAGATAAATGAGGGATGGAGTGGGAAAGGGATGGAGGGACGGCAGCCCCAGATCCTACACCACAATAGATGTGCATTCCAGATTTTAATACTTAGCAGCTAAAGATACTCCAAACACCTGGTGTTGGCGCTCCAATCATCCCAGCACCATGGTTGTTATGGCGTCAGTATAATTGAAGCACATTATTTCTATTATTACATTGTAATATAGAATGAAATCATTCAACTCACCATAATGCAGAATCAGTGGGACCCCTGAGTGTGTCACCTGCCACGTCGCCTGCCATCAGGTGCCCCCAACAGAGTCCATCTATACATCAGGTGCCCCCAACAGAGTCCATCTTTACATCAGGTACCCCTAGAAGCAGAGGCCCTCCATATAAATCTGTGTCCCTGGCAGCAGAGCCCCTCCTTACATCTGGTGTCCCTGGCAGCAGAGCCCTCCTTACAGATCTGTGTCCCCCAGCAACAATGCCCTCCTTACATCAGTGTCACCAGCAGCTGGCAGCCCTCCTTAGAGTGATCTGTGCCCCAAGCAACAGCCCACCTTACTTCAGTGTTCCTGGCAGCAGCAGCTGAGCCCTCCTTACAGAGAGATCTGTGTACCCCAGCAGTGCGACAACTACAGTTCCCGGTTTTCTCGTGTGTTCAGTGGAGAGGGGCAGCCAATCCCTTCCCTCTCCACTGAACACAAGGGGAGGGGAATGTTTTTCCCCAAAACATTCCCGATTTTCCCGGGACAGACAAAATCCTAGGAAATTAATCAGGACGAGCTCTGATCAGGACGAGGGTAGGTATATATATATATATATAAAAAATTGGGACTGTTGGCAAGTATGCAGTCATCCAGACACAATACCAACCATGGTGCCGTGATCATTGAAGTGCATATTTTCTATTACATTGCAATATAAAATAAAATAGTTCAACTCACCATAATGCAGAATCAGTGGGATCCCTGAGTCTCACTTGCCACCAGATGCCATCAGGTGCCCCCAACTGAGTCCCTTCTTATATCAGGTGCCCCCAGCAGAGTCCCTTGGCTCTGCTGCTGGTCGGATTGATATAGCTTGCATAGTGGAGAATGTGGTAATGTTATATAGGAAATGTTGATAGGGCATTGTACAGAGGACTGTAGTATGTACAGCAGGTATAAGATATAGGGCATTGTACAGAGGCCCGTAGAATGTAGGGTAGTGCATCTCCCATTGTAAAAATAGGACAGTGGAATAAATCCTCCAAAATATTCATCACAAAAGATGTAGAGAAAATGGACCTCCTTTCTTTTCGTAGCCCATGGTGCTGTTTATCACACCATCCATGAGATGCTTTACCTCCTAAAGGGGGTTTAGTAACAAACTGGATGGTACAAAATCTGATGCAGCTCTGCTTAGAAACCAACCAGCTTCCGGGTGTTGTTGCCAAAGCTTAATCTATCCAAAAACTGGATATTCTAGTAAGAAGACCTTCCAAGAACTACACCAAGACGGAAGAACCAAACCTTGTATATTTGAAAAATATTTTATTTTGTCCATTTTAATTTTTTAACAAACATTGTCAAAATGGTCATAAATGAAAAAAAAAACATTTCAGATGACGGTAGCCACACCACACAGGGCAATAAAGTGCAAAATGTATAAATAGTAACAAACTTTCACAAGGCAGATTCAGTGCCAAAAAAATCTACTTAATGAGAATAAACTATTTACCAGCTACAGAAGAAATAGCAGCCATCACAGACAGTAATAGTGAAAATTGCTCTAACATTTTCCCCAAGTGCTTTTATCTTCACACTGTTTGATACAAGCAGCCGGAATTAACATGTCCGAGTACAAAAAATAAAATCAATCAAATATAAATAAATCACTTCAGGCCCCAAAAAGTGTAAGATTTGTGTTCTGCTTCGCGTTATTGAACTGTGTATAACACTAGTCAGACAGCTTACCAATAATTCAGGAGTCAAGAAACGTGAGACATCAGATCTGTATGTATTCTTTATCCCGAATAACTTTGTAAAACTACAACATAAGCATAAACAAAACATATGTGTCAGCACATTAAACATTATACAGCAGCCTCACTCTATCAGTGAGAGTACTCACAGACAATTCCATCATTAGTCCAGGAATAGTATAAGAGATCTTCTTCATGCAGTCTGATCCAGGAGCAGTAATGGAATGAACGAAATACAGTTCCAGGTTAAAGGTTACTGCCTTTACTATGAGGAGAATCCTACTTCCTTCAAGCTCTGGCAAAGTAATAACCATCTCTGACCACTAGATGCAACAACATAAACTAACATTACAGTATAAACTGTAACAACACATAGCACATATTACTATGAACAATATGGGCAGAACACTCCCTGTCTGGCATAAT